>NC_139331.1:29209607-29564607 GCF_056507025.1 Lutjanus erythropterus | reverse complement strand
GGAGAAAAGGTTCCTCAATTCAGGGACAGTCGTAGCGCACATGCCTCGATAACAGCAGGGATATTTCTGTTTGGACAAAAAGAGGAGGGGTGGTGGAGGAGAAAAGTATAACAAATTGGTTACATCTGAAAAAAAGAATTTGAAAGTGGACAGAAAAATAGGGAATGTCAGAGAGGAGGAGGAGGAGGAGGAGAAGGGAGATGCCACCAGACAGGAGGAGCAGTGGAAAACAAAAGAGGCTCCACACTCTGCTCCGTCTTATCTGTCTGAGGGTCTTATCCACCTCTGGCTCTGTTAGTGTAACCCCATTCCCTCCCTCCCTCCCTGCCGGCCGCTCTCCCTCCACCTCATCCCTCCATCTCCAGCAGTTCCCCCCTTCCTCCTCCCCCGTCCACCCTTCTGCCGCCTGCTGCGGACCCCGTTATCAGGCCAGGGCTGACGTCAGGGGGCCCGCTGGTGCTGGGGGGCCGGAGACGGAGGCTGATAGCGCGGCAGAGGCTGCCTCCGCACAGGCTGTGGGAACCACGGACCCAGCCCACCTCGACCCAGTGGCCCCGCACGTCCACCACGAAAACACATGCAGAGGTGAGGATGTGCGGTTGATTCATTAAAACACACACACACACGCTTAGTGAATTTCGGGAGTTAGCAACCAGGGGAGAGTTGCAAATAAAAAAATTTAAACCTGACATCAGCATTTCTGTGCTGAAAATGATTAAATTCAACTACTTTTAGGCCAACAATAATAAAAAAAATACAAGATAAATCAAGGCATCAACCCTTCTAAACCAGATTTTAGCTTCTGCAAGTGTGGAGATTGCTATGAAAGACAATTCATGACCTTCTCTTTTTTTGTTTTTTCAAAAAATACAAATAAACAGTTATTCAAACTTGAGAAAAAGATGCATAGGGTGACTCATGACCTGAGTGTTTCTGATCTATGTGTATCTACAGCACACCTTGTACATCTATTAAAAGAAGGAACAAACGCATACCTAAATGCCAGGTTCCTTGGCATTTGATTTAAAAAAATGTGTCATATCTTTTTATTGATTTAGCCGGGGTCTTTAACACAGTTGGTTGGTTTACCTAATACCTCACTGATAGGTCTTAGTGTGTCAAATATGATGATCATTACTCTGATGTTCCATCTGTTTGCATGGGTGTTTCTCAGGGTTCTATGCTTGGCCCGCTTCTTTTCACCATTTATATAGATTATTTGAGTGTATACTGATGACACGGGTTAATTTAAAGCCGTGCGTCAACCTTCGCCAAAGCCGTTGACCACTTGAAAGTGTTTTTAATGTTTCCCAGAACACCTTGTCTCGACTGAAACTTGTTCTCATAAGACCACACATATTATTTTCTGATGCCAAGAGCAGGCCTCAGAATATCCCTTCAGTGGTCAGTTTTGAGGGGGAGTTTACCGAGGAGGCTAACAAATAAAGAATTATCTTATCTTATTCGTATTGATGATTGATGACTTTTAAACTACATGTACAGAGTTGGTGAAAAAGGAGGCTTAAATTTTGTTTCCTTTTAATATACAACCCCAATTCCAAGAAAATTTGATGTTATGTAAAACATAAATGAAAAGTATGCTATGATTTGCAAATACTTACCTACTTTTATTCGAATTAATACAATACAAAGACATGATATAGATAAAGATATAGATAAACTTTATTGTTATTTGTAAACATATACTCATTCTGAATTTGATGCTGGAACATGTTTCAAAAAAGGTTGTAACAGGGGCAACAAAAGACTGGAAAAGTTGTGGAATGATCAAAAACACCTGTTTGTAACATTTGGCAGGTAAACAGGTTAAGTGGTAACAGGGGACTGTCTCACGATTGGATATTAAAAGGGTATCCTCAAAAGGCTCAGTCGTTCAGAAGCATGGATGGGGTGACATTCACCACTTGAAAAACAGTGTGGGAAAATAGTTCAGAAGTTTGAGAACAAAGTTCCTTAACACAAAACTGTAGGAATTTAGGGATTTCAAAAAAAAAAATCTGGAGAAATCTCTGCAAATAAGCCGAAAACCAACATTGAATGTCTGTGACCTTTGACCCCTCAAGTGGCACTGCAATAAAAACCCACATAATTGTATAAAGGATACTACATGGGCCCAAGATCACTCTGGGCCCATGGAGTTGACTGTTGTCGTTAAACACAGTTTGTCACTGCATCCACAAATGCAAGTTAAGACTCAACCATGCAATGTCAAAGCCATATATCAACAACATCCAGAAACTCTGCAGACCTCTCTGGGCCCGAGCTCATCTGAGGTGGACTGACACCAAGTAGAAAAGTGTGCTGTGGTCTGACAACACTGACTGATTGTTGTTAAAAGAAAAGATGACGTACCACAGTGGTAAACTTGACCCTGTCCCAACTTTTTTGGACCATGTTGCAGGGATCAATTTCAGAATGAGTGGAATATATTACAGAAATTTTTAAAACTCCATGATCTATTATGTATTGTAACACACACAAAAACAACTATGTACTCCCATAGAGTCTGTTGTCCGTTTCCGTAGCCTAAAATAAACACAAGAATCTTCAGCAGATATAAATTGTGCAGTTAATGAGCTGTTTCTTATCAAAAAATTCCTATAGTTGAACATCTTTTCTCATCCACCTCTATAAAAATAGCTTCTCTTCTTGCATCAGATACGTCCCAATATTAGCAATATCACAGTGACTTGTTATCGTCTGTAATTTTTGTCACAATATTTCCTCAGCGACTGACTTCCTCTTAATAAAACAAAGCGCATGCCTCATAAATTGCATGTTTTCAACCTCACTCTTAAGAAATCAATTCCACAGACACCCTCTCAGCCTGATAAAACTGTGTAAGATGAATATTATGTGGAGAGGGAAACTGTCATTTAGGTTGAAGATAAAGCTGAGGTTACTAACACTCCTCAGCCCATGTGTCTCCATAAAAGACCGTGCAGTTGGTTATGATGTCAGGGTTGGTATTAGTCCATGAGACATGAATTCACTGGAGGGTAAAACAGGGAATTAATTGCCTGGGACGAGGTTAAGGAGCCACTTAGCCCTGAGTGGTGGAATGGCAGTTGTAATGCCAAAACATCTGGAAAAGGTAAAAAAACTAAACTAAATTAAAAGTAACATAAAGTAATGAAGTTACTTTACTTCAATATTTTGATACTTGGATTAGGTTACTGACTTTTAACAGGTTATCAGTTTTAAATCAGTTTTCAAGTAACCCTCTGAAGCCTGTCTGTGAGTGTGTGTTAGTACGGGTCAACAGGTGCAAGTTTGATCTGAGGGGAGTGTGTGGAGCCTGGAGGGCTGCAGCAGATGAAGTTGGCAAGTTTCACATCATTAGTTGCAGGTGCAGAACTCCCAAAATGTGCAAACACACACTCACAAGTCATGTCATCTAAACCTTGTTAATTATCATCCCTCGGCCTCAGTATACCCACTAAAACCACCCAGCTCAGCTCTGGTGTGAGTCATGTACAGTAATGGGAGTGAACTGAACCATCAATCTGCCAGTTACACACACACATATATATTTTCACATCTTCCTTCGTGTGTCTCAGATGTTTTCGGAGATGGATCTGTCGGATGGGGAGTGGAGACACACTTATCAGTGTGTTGTCCTCGATAAGGCGGAGAAGATTTGTAACGGTTGCAGCGTGTGTGTGTGTGTGTGAGTGTGCGTCTCTCTCTTACTCTGACCTCTCCTCGGCCGGGAGAGGAGGAGGAGGAAGAAAAGAGTGTCCTTGACAGAGCGTGAGGAGGAGGGGGTGAGATGTAAAATAAGAATCTGAGAGTAGAAGGAGACCGTTGTTTTCTGAGTTGCTTATTTCTTCTTTTCAACCTCTCGCTGTCGTTTTCTCTCACTCTCTTTGTCAGACGCACACTCCCTAAATTTCCACAGTGGAAACAGCGTCCTTGGGTGTGAATGACTATAAAATAAGTGGGGGATTGGGAGTAGGGGTCACCCTCAAGCAAGAGAGGGAAATGAAAGGTGAACTTAAGTGCAATCTAAAAATGTCTTTATCTCTACTAGACGTAAGCTTGGAGGGTATCATGCCATCATTTGCATGTGTGCATGTGTGCATACGTGTGTGCATGCATGCATGCATGTGTCTTATTTGTGTTTATTATTCACTGTAACCTGTCTTGGCCTCGTCAGAAAGAATCTCAGTGTAACTCTTCCTGGTTAAACAAAAGTTGCAAAAAAAAGGTAACACTTCATTTTACAGGTCCCCAATTTCACAGTAAGAGGGTGGTAATTAGCTAGTAACATATGTGAAATTTCTACGGGATTACCCCCAAATTTATCCCAAATTCATGGTAAGTAAGTGTTAATTTGCTAGTAATGTATTTGAAATTTCTATGAAATGATCCCAAAATGTATCCTAAATTTCATGGTAATTGAGTGGTAATTTGCTAATAATGTTTTGCAAATAAAATTTACCCTAAATTTCATGATAAGTAAGTGGTAATATGCTAATAACGTAGTTGAAATTTCTATGAAATGATTCAAAAATTTACCACAAATTTCATGTAAGTAGTAATTAGCTAGTAATGTATTTGAATTGGACTACCCAAGTTACATGGTGCGTTATACTTGCATCACACATTTAAGTTCATGATTCAACCTGAGCTGTAAGTGCAACCTATGAACACACATGCACGTGCTAAACACCACGTGGGTGTACAACATTGCTCAATGTCTGGAAAATCATGCAGCTGCTGTCTGGTGGACAACTTGCATGTTAACAAGTGGCAGCAGCCTCAGTCAGTCATTCAGAAGTTATTATTTCACAGTAATTCTCAAGTTTACAACAGATATCCATTGCAAGGACATTATAAACAGAGGTACATTCAAGATCAAGCATATTACCTTGACTGACAAATCTCTTCACTCAGTCTCACTCAGCCATAACTTCACACTTTATCCCAAATTTGGATTTTCAATCTAAAACAGAAGCGGCAAGTTAACAAACCATTTCAACATGGTGACATTGGTCACCTGCACCACCACCTACATCCCAAAATGTTTTTTCAATTCAATCTAACATTAGAGGTTGATCTGTGTAGCTAATGTTAGCAGATGGTGCGTGTAGGTAACATTGGTAGTTAGTCTTTGTTGCTAACATTAGTGATTGGTCTGTAGCCAATGCCAGCAATTGGTTTGTGTAGCTGACCTTAGCTGTTGGTCTGTGTTGCTAACATTAGTAATTGGGCTGTTTAGCTAAAGTCATTGATTAGTCTGTGTAACTGATATTAGTGGTGGTTTGTCTGTGTAGCTAATGTTAGCTGCTGGTTCAAGTAGCAAAAATTAGCAGTTTGTCTGTGCCGTTATCGTCAGCAGTTGATCTGTGTAGCTAATGTTAGGAGATTGTCTGTGGTGCTAACATTAGCAGTTAGTTTGTGTTGCCAACATTAGTAATTGGTCTGTGTAGCTAAAGT
Organism: Lutjanus erythropterus; assembly: GCF_056507025.1. Classification (NCBI taxonomy): domain Eukaryota; kingdom Metazoa; phylum Chordata; class Actinopteri; order Lutjaniformes; family Lutjanidae; genus Lutjanus; species Lutjanus erythropterus. The sequence continues at coordinate 29,559,144 of NC_139331.1, read as the reverse complement.
TAGCGGTCAGTCAGTGTAGCTTAAGTTAACATTTTGTCTGTGTAGCTAACATTAGCAGTTGGCCTGTGTAGCTAACATTAGCAATCAGTTCTGCCTGTAAATGTTTAAATTAGATGTTGAGTTCTTGGATGATGACAGTACTTTAACATCAGAAGGCCGCACTTTCGCCGTACTGTCATGTTGTTACTCTTTTCTGATTAAAAGACAAAATAATGAAATTTCCACCTAGTAAAGCATTTTGTCTAGAGATAATACATTGGCAACTGTCAGATTAGCTGGTTTCACTGAGACCAGAGTGGTGTTGTGAGACTCCTGGAGTGCTGTAATGTATGTACACTGTGCATGATAGCACATTGTTCTTTATTTTAAATTTGTAATGTTTTTGTAATCGAAGTTTTTACTAAATGTAATTGCAATCTGATCTTTTTTTTTTGTAACTTTTGTGTCCTAATAAAGTCATCCCATTACATATAATCTGTTTCTCCCCAAGCCTGATGTATCATCTCCTCCGGTCTCTTGGTAGTCTGCCATGCTGCCTGTCTTGGTGCCCCCCTCTCGGCCCCCTGGGTGACATGATAAGCATGGGCCTCATTAGTCTTTTTAATTGGTCCAGAACAGTTACAGTGAGCCGGCCTGAGGTCTGGCCACATGCCAGGCTAAAGTAAACCGACCCAATGGAAACACTGTACAGCCTGACCAACAGATCACTGAGTGCAACATCGAGCCTGACAGACAGTTTTTGATTTAGACTAAACCAAAAGGGGAATTCATAGTACACAGTGGGGGGTTTGGTCTTTAATTAACACCAGTTAGGCAATAACAAATAGAGTTCATGCTGAAAGATATTAAACTGTAGAGGTTGTGATGTGTTTCTCATGAACCTGCTTTGTTATATTTTAAATTGACACAAGGAATCCATTTATAAACACATCTACTCCCTTCACTTGATAGCTTGTTGGCCTTCTCTTGTGCCCACAAAACTTTCACCATGTCTACATAGCACTTAATCAAGAGATTTCTCTTCACTAGATGAGAGCAAAACAGAACAGCTTATAACATTTAGCCTTCTGGAGCATTAGCTTGTCTGTTCATACATGAGTGGGTTCTTTGTTAAGGGGATAAATGAGGTACATCTCTATAGTATGCCTATAATATAGTTAATCGCTATCAGACAACCTCTTTGTCACCACCTACAGTCACAAAATATTTGTCAGTATTAGCAGGTTAGCGGTTGTTCTATGTGGCAAAAGTTCATAGTTGGTCTGTATAGCTAACGTTAGCGGTTGGTCTGGGTAGCAAACATTACCAGTTGGTCTGAGTAGCTAAAGTCAGCAAATAATCTAAAGAGCTAATGTTAGCAGCTGATCTGCATAGCTAACATTAGCGCTTGGTCTTTGTAGTTAACCTTAACAGTTGGTCTGTGAAGCTAACTTTAGTGATTGGTCTGTGTAACTAAAGTTAGTAGTTGATCTGTGTAACTAATGCTGGAGGTTGGTCTGTATAGTTAACATTAGCAGTTGGTTGGTGTAGCTAATATTAGCAGTTGGTGTGAATAGCTAAAGGTAATGATTAATCTAAGTAGCTACTGTTAGAAGTTGATCTGCATAGCTAATATTAGCAGTTGGTCTGTGTAGCTAACACTAGAGGTTGGCCTGAGTAGCTAATGTTAGCAGTTGATGTGCATAGTTAGCATTAGCCATTGGTCTCTGTAGCTACCATTAGTGTTTAGTATTACCTGTATATGTTTCTTTAAATCAGATGTTGAGTTCTTGGATGATGACTATATTTTTACAGCTGAAGGCAGAACTGTCACTGTACTGTGATGTTGTTCCTCTTTTCTGATTTAAAGTCAATGTAAATCAGTAATAAATATGTAGTCTGAGATTGTCACACCACATACACTCTTTTTGCGGTGGGAAACCGCCACTATATAAGCCAAATATCACTTTCTCCAAAGTAACCAGAATCCTTTGGCACAATCTGCAATTTTACCGGAAGTTACTGGTCTACCGCTGCCTCGATCTGTTAGTTTGTTTGTGTTACTGTGTGACTTTGGTGAATCCGAACTAACTTTTCAAAACACATAAGTCTTACATGTTCTGTGAGGTAAAATCACTGATTTCACCTATGGAATTTGGTGATGGATATCTGCCCTGTATAATGGTGGTTTCCCATTGGAAAAGGTTATCTGACGGCAAGTTAAAGCAGTGAAAATACTCCAAATACAGTGTACACATAAACTGATATATATATATATATATATATATATATATATACATATATATATATATATATATATTTTAGACTGGCCTTTTTTAAGTGGCTAAATTACCCTTTGTTGCTGACCCTGTCCACAGCAGTACATTACTTAGCTTCCTCCAGTGGTACTCCTGCTGCTTCTTGAAAGTGGCAGTGAGTTCACTGCTGGACTACTTGACCTCATATAAACCCGCCCAAAAAGACATAACTATCCCTGTAAAGAGACATACAACAATGTATTTTTAACTAGCATTCGTTGCTAACATTTGTCTCCCTTTTTCATGTTTTATGCTTTTGTGGTCCTGTGCATGTGTGACATAGTGTGCACAAGCATGCATGTGTGAATCTGTGTGTGAGTGTGTGTGTGTGCGCACCGTGGCGTCTATAGCTTGTGGGGAATCCATCAAACCTTATCATTATAAGTAAACATGACAGAGTGGACAAAATGTCTTGTGCGCCGCCAGACCTGCTATCTAACCACGAGCCATATCTGTGATGATGGACTGATGTGGCGCTGGCTTTGACTAACCAGAGACTGAGTGTGAGAGTGGGAGTGTACGTATGAGCGCACACAGACACACATGCACCAGAACACACACACATCAAACGGCGTACACATGTAGACACTCAGACACAGTATAAGCACACACTCAAGTTACCTTTAACATGGCCCTTATATCTTCTGCCTCTCAAAGGAATACTACCTTTACAGGACATGAAAAGTTGACTTATCGCACAATCATAAATGAGCAGGCGCAGTCATAATTCATATAGGAATTTATAGCTGTTATTTATTGGCCTGTGTTTGCTCGGGTTCATAGTTTTACCTACGAGTTGAGCAGTGGCTGTGCTTTTTCTTCTGAAAAGTGATGGTTACTGTGCAGGATAAGCCTCTTTTTTTATGGCAGATGAGATCAGAGGCGAGTTAAGGAGTTGCTGAGGGAGATTTATTAGTAATGTTAGCTAATAGTTCATGATCTGCACTCATTATCACGCTGTGAAAAAACACACAAGAATTTAGTGGAATCAACTTGTCTTTTCTCATAAACTTAACATAAATATACAAGATTTATTCAAATTAATTAAATATAACCTGTGGTATTTTGATTTAGAATGATGAGTTGAACGAATGTACTGTACACAGTTAAATCGATTCATTAAATTAAGTTTCTAAAGAATGTGATTAGCATAGTAGCAGATTTCCCAACATGGTGTGAGAAACTTCCCTGAGACCCTGCTATTTTATCATTTCAAGAAAACATGTATGATCAAAACTTGACATGTTCCCTGAACTGAATTAATACCAAGTTTATTTTTAATAGAAACGTTTATTTGTTTTTGGATCATTTAAAAAGTTTTATGTATTCAGGTGCATAAAACCTAAAAAAAATCATGTATTTCTTTTCACAGAACTTATAAACACGAGTTTTTCAAACTTAAAATGTTTTAAATTAAAATGATGAGCTGAATGAAGGTACTGTACAGAGTTCCATCAACTCAATAAATTAAGTTTATGAAGAATCATGATCAGCATATCACCAGATTTCCCAGCATGCATTGTATATCTGAATTAATATTTGACAAGAAAGTTCATAATATTTTAAAAGAAAATACTCATAAACATGAGTTCATCTAACTTAAAGTTTTTGGGGGGATTTTTTAACTTAAATGTGTTGAATTTATGTACTATAAAGAGTTCAATCAACTCAACATATTAAGTTTCATGATCAGCATATTAGCAGACTTCCCAGCATGCATTGTACAACTGAATTGCTATCAGGTTTATTTGACTAGAAAAGTTTATTTGTTTTGAATCGTTACAAAGTTACCTTAACTTAACTTTTCAAATTCAGTCAACTTAAAATTTTAAGGATGCCCAAACACTAACTTTTTTAAGTTAAAATAAATTTATAACCATAAGTGTTAGTGTAAAACTGTGGTATGTCAAGTGAGGTTACAAAAAGTCAGAAAAAAAACAAACTTTTTTTGCATTTGTCTGGGGTGACTTTTCTTTCGTGTGTGCTGAGGTCAGTCTGTGTGCTCCTCTACTTGTTACAACACCACTGATAAGCAGGGTAAACAACCATGCACTGTTTGCTCTCCTACCATGGTCATGTGATCAAAAACACTGATGAGAGGGCATCTGTGTCTGTGCGTTCGACAGGGTGATATTGTGCTTTTGTCCATCTCTCCTTCAGGTTTCCTTACACCGTCTGCTCCGTCCTCGAGGTGTGGCTCCTGCACCGTCTGGACATTTAGCTTTAAGAGCGAAAACCCCGGCATTGATAACCTTCTCCCCTGCCGTTCAGTTCCTGGGTCAAAGGTCATGGCTGCAGTGCTTCAGCTGACTTGGCAGATTGACAGTGGCTGTAGTGGCACTGGATGGGATACAGTATAAAGTGTGTTTCGAGCCACGTCTCCATCACTTTCATTCCCCTCTCTGTCTTAGTTAACTGACTGACGCAAGTGGCCAGTGTGTATGCAGAAGGAGTGTATGTGTGTGTTGGGAAGGGAGGGTCATTAACCCCATGGTAACCTAGAAGGTGGTCTTTCAGACTCCCCTAGACCACCAAGGAAGTGATAAATGTGTCTCCATCACATCTAAACTATTGCAACTTGTGATGTGTCATATACAAGAGTTTAAAATCACTTTTCTAATAGTCTTTATATTACTTTTCACTATTGTGCTGTATCAATATAACTTCAAATATTACTTTTCAACATCATGTGTAATATTACTTTCAATATCATATGCAATAATATTTTCAATATCATTGCCAACTTACTTTTCTATTTTAGTTTGCCTGTTTTTTTTAATTTATCTTACTTTTATTGTCATTGTATTACAGACTGTTTTATTGTGTTTACTCCTTAAATACTATTTTTTTTAACCTTGTTACTGTCATTTTTGAGAAATCTTTGACACAAAAATCTTTGATTATATAATCTTAAAAAAACAGTACAAACAATATTCCTGCTCCCACAGTTCATGAGTCAGATGAGCATACGACTCACGTGTCATGAACAGTTTGTTGTTTGATGGATATTGTGTTGTGTTTGTGAAATGTAGTTTAAAAACTGTTGTTATTAAACATCATTTTAATGAAGTGTCATGATATATGTCAACTATATTTCCTTACCTCTCATACCCTTCACCCAACGGGTCATTAGCAAGCTAACGTTAGCTTTGTCAGTTGATTCATTTAGCTAAAATTTTTTGTTTCTGTGACTTTTGGGGGGAAAATTGACTTTCCTCTACATGTCAACTTCAGTGCGAACACTTGTAAATTTGTCACAGTCTTTGCCTGTTGAGGTTTGTAAGCTGGACTTTTAATTGTTTTTTAACAGTTGCTGTCATTAATAACAATTCACTCTTAAAGATTTCTTGTCCAAATCAGTTTATTGCACAACAATTTGTAAGCATTCTTACATCTTCCCACAAACATACAGATAAAAACACTATCTGATGGAAGTTTTTCTAAAATATATCTGCATTTTTTCACAGGTTTTGGTTCATTATGATGAATTACAACTCCCATTTTTCATATCAATTATCATTTGTGTGACATATCCTTTTTCAGTGTTTAGGTTTTGCTGCCTCTTGTTGCCGCGGTGTACTTGAAGTTATCAGTCATTGTAGTCTAAGCTACAAGTGTGTGACGTCTGAGGAAAATGATTTCAAATCTCTCCAAGGCCTGTGCTGGGACAGACCTTTGTGACAGTAACAGTTTAAAAAGATAGGAGCAAGATATTATCTTTATTTAAACTAACTGAGCATAACAAGACACCAAATATGATTTTAGTTTCTGCTATTGTGACTCTGACTGTTTAAATCCTCCATCATAATACTGGGCACAGTTGAAATGTGACAATAAAAGGGAAGTGAAGACCTCATGGATTATTTTTTACAATACATCCATCCATTTATCTGGGGAGTTTATAAGGGCTGGGCCTCACTGTACAGAAGCACAGCGTAGGAACTTTTTTCACTGATTTTGGTGAAACTGGATCATTTTTACAAAGAAAATGTTTTCTTTTTTCCCCTCTGTTGCTCAACTTCAACTCTCAGTGACTGAATTCCAGAGTTTAACAGCTCACTTGTTGCTAAAGTAGCTAACCGTAACTGTTAGCTGCCGTTAGCTGGCAACATAACTCCCAGTGAACACGACCGGTCTGCCTGTTTTATTTGCAGGAAGCACGTGAGCAGTAAGCACCCCGCCATTTTACTCAACTTTAAATTTTGATTAAAGACTCTTCATGACTCTCATCAGCTGATCTATGTGTTTGAGTAAAATACACTTTCAGCTCAGTTCCAAAAATTAAAATATAGTTACCACTAGACTTTACCATATTCTCACAGCAACCATTTTCCTTTCATCTCACACTCACTCACAGAAGTTTGTTCAGGTTCGGTTTTTTGTTTTAGTGTTTTTGTTTTGTTTTCGTTTATTTTTTGTTTTGTTTTTTTGCCATGATTCAGATTTCATGCCGTGTAAACATAGAGAATCTGAAATCATTATCATTTCATCACTTCCAAATTGATCAGCAACTGAAAGGACGATGGAAAAAGATTCAAACTAAAACATCTTATTTAATAACCTTAGCTACTGTAAGACAACAGCTAATGTTAGCATTCAGCTACTTCTTAGCTAACGTTACCAGCATCATTACTGACAAAGCACACTGCTAAAGTGTTTGTTGCTCACTTTTGAGTTGGATGTAGCTGTTAATCTGTATGAACAGACAACAATGTGTTCCTGTAAACAAAATGTCACATAACGTTACTGACGTGACCAGACCGTTTCTCACGTCAGGTGAAGAGACAGCAAGACAGTTAGCTAACGTTACACTGCAAGATTAATTACACTGATATTTCATTACTGCGCTGATATTTCAGAATTAATTTACGCCTTACCTATCCTATCATCAAATGCTAACATTAGCTAGAAAATGACTGAATGCTAAAGTTAGCTGCTGTCCCGTGATAGAAAATCAAATATGTTGTTTTAGCTTTAAATAAGGCCCAATATCCCTCCAGATTTTCACTATCCATCATCTTTTCAGTTGCTGATCGATCAGGAAGTGGCGAACAGCAGTAGGACATTTGAGCTCTTCACCCTGTGTGTGATGTCAAAGAAAAGTGATTGCCGTGTAAATTAGGGCTCAAATTTTTATTGCAATCACAATATGGTCTACTGCTAATTCAAATCACAGGATGCACAATATTTGTTAAAGGTGAAATGTGAGTCAAAATACCATTTTAAATTGAATATTGTGGTGCTGCAGAGGTGTTCTGGCCAACACGCCATTCTCTAGACTTCAGAAAACATACAGATCTATATACAAAAAAATCTTAAGATTATTAGATACTACAGCAATAATGTGACTTTGAGTTGTGCTTTTATTAGAGATACGGTGAGCTGGTATGACTTAAGGGGGCTGTTGTAACACCTTGACTTCTTGCATTATATTTAATATTGTAGTCTTGTCCTTATTAGTGAAAATATATCAACTGTATTATTAATTACTGCACATTTATACGTTTCTTATATCAAAAGATGAGTACTGTATTTGAAGTAATCTGAGTGTTATGAAGTGAACTGACCCCGGTCTCCCCTACTATTAGCTGGCACATAAAAGAGCACATATGCATTCTCAGTGGGACACATAAAGAACATCACGATCTTTTCTTTTGTTCCTTTTCTGCTCATCCTCTGCAACATAAATTCCTCTGTATATGTGTGTGTGTGTGTGTGTGTGTGTGTGTGTGTGGACTTGAATCCTCCTAACCAAGCTGTTTGTGGGCCATGACAGGACAGTATACGGTAAAAACTGTAATAGCGGAGGCTGAAATGAGGCTACCTGTATACAGTACAGATCTTATATGACAGGGAGACGGTTGGCGCTGCAGGTTTGATGATGGCAGACTGTTATTACAGCCCTGTCTGTCTGTCCGAGAGCCACATCTTGAAAACATTACTCAGCAAAGAGTCAAAAGTTTACTAGAGCTCATCTTTGGCTTTTTTTAGTGCTTAAAATTCTGCGAAACTGTCCTACAGCCTCAGAAATAAGGGTTCTAAAGGGGTTCTTCCTGAAGAAAAGATTATTTTTTTGAAAGAAAAAGTTATTCGAGGATTGTCAGGGTTCTTTGTACCATAATATAAAAGGGTTCTCGGTAGACCTCCTCTTGGAATGAAAAAGGTTCTTTGTAGAACATCCTGACTGTGTCCCAGACTAAACCCTTGGAATAAAAAAAGGTTCTTGACAGAACCCACTGAGTATATTCTAGATAAAATCCTTGGAATATAAAAAGGTTCTCTTCTCAGGAGAACCCAGTTGATGGGTTCTATATAAAGCCGCTGGAATATCAAAAGGTTTTCGGTAGAACCCCCCTGAATTTGTTCTAGATAAAACCCTAGGAATAAAATAGGTTCTTGGTAGATCCTGCCAAGTGTGTTCTAGATAAAACACTTGGAATATAAAAGGTTCTCCTCTTGGGTGAACCCGGTGGATGGGTTCTAGATAAAACCCTTGGAATAAGGTCAGTAGAACTCGATGATGTGTTCTGTTAAGCACCCTTAGAAGGTGGAACGGTTCTGGATAGAACCCCCAGAGAGGATTCTGGGTGGAACCATTACATCATAGAAGGGTTCTCTAGGTGAAACCTTTCACAGATGGCTCTGGGTATAATACTTTATGTTGTGTTCTAGGTAGAACTCTCTGAAAGCTTCCAAATGGAGTCTTTATAGAAAGTGTTCTCCTATGGGAACAGGTTGAGGAACCCTTTATAGTTCTAGTTAGCACCTTTATTTCTATGAGTGTATTTTGCCTTCCAGGAAAAGAAAATCAAACACAACTTTGATGTAAAACTTTAAGAGAAGCGTTTGAAATAAGGAGAGGGGACAAAGAAGAAGACGGTGGATGGAGACATTTGTGTGTCTGTCCCTTTACTTCATCACATGACGGTCCTGATGGTCTTGAAGGGGGACGATGATACCCAGAACCCCGGGGTCCCTGCCAACACAAACCCTGCTCCCAACCACGCAGTCCCCCACAATCCTTTGCTCCAGAGCAGGGTGGGAAGAGGAGGGAGGGGCGGGGGGGGTGGGGTTGGAGAGGGGTTGATGAGAGTCTGAACAGGACGGAGGAGGGACACACCGGCGCCATGGCGATCCCTAAGACAACTTATCTCCTCTCTCACAATGATAGCGCCTGTCAAAATAACTGCCAAGATACATAGCCAGCCAGGAACTGGTTAACTCCTGAGTCGTCCAATCAGAGGGCCCGCAGCCGGGGTCTCCGTCTCTCCCCACCTTTAGACGGCTCTCTGGGACCCACGTTCCACAAACACGCATTATCTCTGTCTCGTTACTCTCTGTCTCACACGGGTTCAGCTAAGCTTTAATGTTACATTTGAGTTAATGTCACAAATATTTGACTTTAAGTGGCAAAAAAGAAGCTACACACAAAAAGGACATTTATACGCCTCCAACACACTGTTTTAAATGTTGTCTGTTCTTTTCTTTGACTTATTGAGACAGATGAAAAAGCTCATGTAAGTAACAGGGAGGGTTCTTGTGGTAGACCATGTTTTAATGTGCAATATTTTTAATATAGGCTGTATAAATCTGATATGACAGGCTCTCTTCCACAGTTTGCAGGCCTCTGATTCTTGTATTTGTTGTCAACTGTCGCCACCTTGTGGTATAGTTGATAAATATGTCAGGAGGTGATTAGGAGGTGACAAAGTCAAGTGTGCTGCGTACTTCAACAAAGGAAAAAGGCAGAAACCTCCCAGAGTGCAGAACTGAGAAAAATGACTTTCTTGCTGTTGAGCCAAAGTAGCTGCAGGCAAATAACTGGATATGTGGCGGTTTTATAGCTTTATATCAGGTTATTGTTACATATTACTCCTGACCTCTGATTTGACCTTTGACCCTTATTTGAACATAACTTCCATTTTATCTGATCACAAAATATTAAATGCCATCAAACCTTTTCAGATAAAATCTGACACTGATTACTTCATTTTAATGCAATGCATTTTCACTCCTGTCATCATAGTCATAGTTTTAATATTTTTCTGTGATGTTGTTATATATAGTAGATTGTTTCTCTGGGGCTTTTTGCGATAACTGCAAATTTGACCCCCTGTTTTCTCCAAAATAAAACACATTTGAGAGCCTATATTTGTCCACATGACAAAGGATGTCTTGAATGTCACAAAAGTGACAATGTTATTTACCACCTTTTTCCTTTGTAGGGCAACTCCAGGTCCCAACGTGGGGGTCGGGGTCCAGCCAAGAGGGCACATGATAGCTCTGATAGGTCTCAAGATGTTTTAAAAAATATTTAAATGCTGCTAAATAATTTTTCAGGTGAAACGTTTGCGTAAATTGTTTAAGTTTTATTTGTATAAACCGCATTCAAAAAAACACATAGTGACCCCAGCAACAGTCGATCAGATGTGTGGTGTGGTGTTGCCTAAAACCTGTCTGGTCAATCTTTTTTGACACTATTTCCAAAGCATACAGTTGTAGTATTATGCCTTCCCCTGTTATGGGCATTTTTGATGTATTCTCAGTTCCATGTGATTTTAGTCTCGCTGCTCACCTACAAAAGGTTGTGGCTTTTACTTCTCGATTAGCTTGACATTTAATTTTGTTTAAATAGAGACTGAGAACCCTTGCACTGCTACAGTCTGTGGCAATTAATTGCAACTCTTTACTCATTTAACAAAAGACAAAAACACAAAAGTAAAATTTTTGAAAGACAAGACAACATGTTGTTTTGAATAAAAGTCAAGAAATCAGTTGTCTACGTACAATAGGATAATATTATGTACACAATGCTTTTGTGCATTTTCTAAAGGTGGTGATGAAACAAGTGCACAATATCAAAAAAAAAACAGCATGGAAATTACCCTACCTTTTTACTGTAGTGGTTACTAAAGATATATAGACATCCTTTACTGAAAGAATAAAACAAGAATAAAATGTTAAATACAATAAGGTGAAGATAAAAAACAAAAACTTAAAGGATTAAGTACAAGATTGAAATGATGAATACAAGGATTAAATGTTAAAAAGACAAAGATTAGATAGATTGCAGAAGTACATTATTGTATCTAATACAATGTAAGAAAGTAAAGACAACGTTATCTGTTCGCTTATTTCGCTTATTGCGTCACATGAGGACGACGGTCACACGAGGACGACGGTCACACTGCAGCGTATTAATGTTTAACCTGTCATCCGCTTTGCTCTGCTATATGCCATCAACAACTGATAGGGTTTTAGGCACATGGGTGGAGAAAAGGTAGTTCCCTGACCGGGAATCGAACCCGGGCCGCGGCGGTGAGAGCGCCGAATCCTAACCACTAGACCACCAGGGATGATGATATGAGATGCTGAGCCGATATATTCTTATCCTTAACAGAATATGTAGCTATATATATGATGTAATGATATTGTTTAAGGTCCAACGTTTCTTATGTACGGCGCAATATCGTTCTTAGTTTAGCAGTTAGTTAGCGCTGACGTCACTGGAGATTAACTAAAACGGCAAACTAGCTAGAGGTAAGCTTATCTGCGTTGTGCCTAGAACCCCAGCCCCGCGAAAGATCTCGCGACAGTTATCACTTTAACCCAAAGCATTACCTTTCCGTAACATAGACTAATTGTATTCTGTCCCCCAAATTTATCCAGAGATTAACGTGGTTACATTATAAAACGAAATTAGGGGCACCAGGTCCACAATGAAGAAAAAGCTCGTACAAATCTCGTGAGATTTCCGCAAATCTAGGGTTCCCTCCCAAACACCGCCGCTTATTTGCGTTTTTACAGCGCGTGCACCAGAGGGCGCAAGTGAAGGAAGGGAGGCTTCATTTTGATTTTAACATTTAACCGCTAGCTGCTTGAGGATGCACGCAAGGTATGTGGGCAGCCGTAGCTACCTGTTTTTGTGACGAATGTAACGTTTGAATGCGCCGTTGCACATCAGAGTTTGTCGCCGGCGTCAGGCCAGATTAGCATGGACAGGAGTATTTTATCTTAAGACAACGGGAGGGTCTCGACCGAATAAATTATCCTTACTATCTCCGCCAGGTTGCTATTGTCCTGTAAACAAAGTGGCTAGCTAGCCCAGTTAGCATCAGCTGTGAAGTCAGCTGCCCGGAGGACTGGACCTTGTTCACTGTGTTTGCTTAGACCTGTCGGTAGCACAGGGCTGTTTTGACATTAGCACTGCTGGATTTTATCTGTCTTTTGTTTCTGCTGCACCTTAAAGAAGAGGCTGGGCTCTTACGGGAATTCCCAAGCAAGCTGCAGCCTACTGGAGAATGTAGCTAGGTGGGGTAAGGTTGCTTCAAAATTAGCCTTTCCTCTGTGATTAGCCATTTACCTGTTATGTAATACTTTTAGGCTACACGTGGATGAAGTTAAGTGGCCTTATTTCTCCTCTTTAGGGTGTGCGACATGCATGTAATCGATAGTTTCGTTTTTGCTTAATCCTGTCCTATCTATCCCTGCTTATATGTCCAACTCATTAGGAGCTGATTATTATTCATATTTCGTTTATATCCTCATGCGTGCTGTGCTGACCTAACAATATGGTTATATGCGCAACAATTCAACTGTTAAATACTCTGTGCAATAATAATAATTCAATAGTACAATACACTGGTTACACTGGCATCATGATTGCAATGTTTTATATATACTGTGCATTTAAACCAACCTATACTCTTATTGTAATGCTTACATCCTCTGTGTACCGTTGTATATTTTGTTGTTATCTTATTTCTGTTTTTCTTGGTGTATACAGTAGTATAATGCACTTCTTTACATACTTCACTTTTATATGCTTTTACTTTACATATGATCTCTATTGTCATTCTTATAGGTACTAGATGGTTATATATGCTTATGTTCTTGAATGCAAACACTTTCCCCTCGGATCATAAAAGTATTTCTGATTATAAGATGTTATAGTTAGCAGTCAGTCTAACCAGGGTGGTCTGCGTCTTTACATCAACTGGATTCCAAAACTGAAGCTGCTGATAATAGACTCTTGCAATGAAGCATAATTACATAAGATAACACATGTTTATAGTAGCAGATGTGTCTTTCCTCTCCAGCAGCAGAGGGATGCATTTTCCATCCTGCTGGTCAGCCATTGTCAGCTGAGTGGCCTGACATGCATATTATAGGATGCTTTCATCGCCCTCCACTTAGGCTGATGAGGCTTCGCCATCAGTTATTGGGCTGGTTGATTGTTGTTGAGAGAGGAGACACCCTTTGAGCCTGCTGCTAATCCCCCCCTCGCTTGTTTTCCTCTGCAGGACAAGAAAGAAAGAAGTGTGAGAGGTGATCTTATCCCATAGTTGTGTCTGCTGGATTGGACACACTGAGTGGGGTGTGTTTGAGTGGATGTTTGTATGGATGGATGCGTTTGACTGCGTGCTGATTTAGGACCCTGGCCTGATGGAAAAGAGAGACAGGAAGCCGGGATATTTTGCACGGTAAGAGACTCGTATGTGTGTTTGTCCTGCATTTGTGTCATTTTGTCATTAGGTGTTTCTTTTTCATGCAGCAAAGCCTTTGTTAAGCTCCACTGCTCAGTAATCTGAGTTTTCTCTGCTTGTGACAAATTGCTCTTCTCTTAAGGCATACATAGAGTCTGTCATGACTAAGGATGCATGACATGGTAAAAATTTTGACATATTGAGCTTCAATGATGAATTGATTACTAATAGATTATTAAATTAATTGCCGGCTATTTTGATAGTAGATTAATTGGTTTGAGTCAGAATTCTCTGTTTCAGCTTCTGAAATATGTCCTTTATGAGAGCAAACTGAATATCTTTGGGTTGTAGACAAAACAAGACGTTCAAGGAGAGGACACCTCAGGCTTTGGGAAACATTGATGCTGATTTTTTTTTCACCATTTTCTGACATTTTACAGGGCTCAATGATAAGGATTGCAAACTTTTCTGGGGCAAGTAAAATGCCATTCAAGGCACGTAAATCTGGCAACTCACTTGTCTGACCAGGCAAACGGTAAAAAAAAAGACTTAAACTATACAACTGTTTTGATAATCGATTTATCATTAAAGCCATATTTCATGCTAAATAGCAGAAAATGCCATTTCCAGTCTCTCAGTTATGGAGATTGAATATCTTTTAATTTTTTTTTTTAGACTTACACAATGAGACATTTAAAGACATCACCTTGGCCTGAGGATGGACATTTTTCTCTGTTTTCTGTCATTTTATAGATGTTACAGTCCTAGATTAAACATGACAGTTAACTTTAGTCTTTGTTGTTGTTTAATGATTGCTAATAAATAAAACAGTTTGTACAGGGGCAGTAGATTTCTGAGTCATTTGCCCGACTGGTCAAGTGAAAAAAAAAAAAGGCCCTTGTAGACAAAAGTGGAAGTGTTTCCAGGTTAATGAGCCCAAAATATAACGTCAGAAATCAAATTATGCAAAGAAAAATCTCTTCCTCCTTGTTTTTAACTGACTAATGTGCTACTCTCTGTAAGTTTGCCTGTGAAAATGTAAACACAGATTAGGTTCGTCTGATTTCACTGAGACTCCGACCCTGTAGCAGACGTTAAGAATAACTATATAGAAACAGCTGATCTTCACATAGACGTCCTCATTTGCTTATGTAGAGGCAGCAGTATTAAATTGAGATGTTTCATAACCACTTATAAACTTGTTGTAATACCTTTAAATAAATGGATCTGAACAAGGGCACAGTGTGTCATGGATGCGAAGCAACAAACCTTCTTGCATATCGAAAATTATTAAACAATCCCCCCACCTTCTCCACAGACATGGACTTGTTACTGTGAAACTATGTGTTTAATTTTTTTTTTTTTTTTTTTTTTTACTTCTTGTCCAATCGGGCAAGTGAATTGCCAGATTAGCTAGCTCAACTTGACATTTTACTTGTCCTGGACAATCCTTATTGTTGAGCTCTGCAGTTATTTTTTTTTATTATCCATTTTTTGCAGAAGTTAAATTGTTTCCTGAGTCTTTGCAATAAGCTGCAACATTAAATCCAGTAAAGTGAGCCCACTTTTCTGAATATTTGTCAGCTGTTCATGTAATGTTCCATAAATACTGAAAGCATTATCGTTTGTGAGGAACTGATACCAGTTTAGTAACAGATTTCGATACCCTCCCTTCTAATGAATGCGTCTTTTGAGATTTTGTTTTTTATTCACGATGATTTCCTCTTTTTTAGTGACCAAGTCCATTTTATTCAAAAACCCCAAAGTCACGGATCATTAATTTGCCTCAGAGGGCTTTACAATTTGTACAACATGTGATCCACTCTATCTTTAGACCCTCAACTAGATTAAAGTCAAACTACCAGAAGAAAACCTTCAACAGGAGAAAGAAAAAGAGGATTCCTGGTCCAGGATGGACAGACAAACATTAGAGGTCAATACAGAGAGCACATTAAAATAATAACATTTCAGTAAGGAGTAACAGGATGACAGAATTTGATTTAAAAACTGCAATGTGTAGAATCCATATCAGAGAGGCTGTTTTAAGTGTTAAACATCATATTGACAAATGTGAAATATTAACTGCACAGAAATCCAATCATAGTAATTTTGCGAGTCATGATTAGATTAGTCAAGTAATCAATCAGTCCATCGATACCACAAGTATTAGATGTCAGATATACTGAGCGCACAGGAGCAGACAGTAAAATTTCAACAGGGAGAAACTGAATGAGGAAGGAAATTACAAAACTCGTAACAAAAGTGCAAATATACAGTACGTGCAGAGTGAGTGTTTTAATGACTTTGCAGCTGAACAGTAAATTTTGTTTGTTGATGTTGTGGGTCACGGTGTCATGTTTATGTTTACATTAAAGTCACAGTGAAACGGCAGTGTTGGGTTTCTCTGAATGCTGACTAATAGGATCTCAGATGTCCTGATACCATGAAGTTCAAAGAATAATGAGTATCAGTTTAATGAGAAAGTTTCCTTAGCTGGACAGATATTATATGTTTGTATATCAGTTGAAAAGAAGTCTTTTGGCTGTTGTGATATTTATGTCACTCGCTCCAGGTGTCACATGCAGGAGTGTCAAGTCCAAGATTGAAATTTTTACAAACATGATCTGCTCGGTGCATTGCTTGTTAAACATGACATCGTGGATTTTCTATGGTGCTGCATGGTAATTTGTATCTTGTCATTTCTGCTGTCAGGGTGCATTAGCTAATTATTTATTCCCACCTTTTTTTTTGCATCATGTGTCAGCACTTTAAGTCACCTGTTCCCGAGCTGCACCCATCTCCTACAGCCTCATATAATCCAAGTCATGCGTCAGAGTTCCTGCGAGAATTGACCCACTGGGATGGCATTGACTTTAAAATTGGATTCTGGCAGTGTTGTGAAACATGATAGCAGGAACTGTGTGGAAAGAGTTTTGTCACCGCTACGGTGCATAGGCTGACAAGCAACGGGCAGGTCATGGACAAAGATCAGACCTTTATTTCTGACGTCTGCACGGATGATGATGTGTCATAGAAGGTGTTCATTTTGAAGGCCGGAGTGAATATTACAAGAGGATAGACATGATTAAGGGGTGAACTACTGAATAATGTGGCTTCAGTGTGTCTAAAAAGCTGCTCTGCTTCATTCATCCCATCCTTGCCTGACCTTTTCTACAATCCCAAATCAAAAAAAGTTGAGACATTGTGTAAAAAGTAAATAAAAGCAGAATGCAATGATTTGCAAATCCTTTTTTGACCTGGATTCTATTAAATACAGTACAAAGACAAGATATTCACTAACTTTCACGATGAAGCCACACTGTTGTAACGTGCAGAATGTGTCTTGCTAAAATAATCAGTGACGTCTCTGAAAAAGACGTTGTCTGGATGGCAGCATACGTTGTTTCAAAACCTGTGTGTACCTTTCAGCATTAATGGGGCCTGCACAGATGTGACAGTTACCCATGATGCCATGGGCACTAACACACCCCCATACCATCACAGATGGTGTCTTTTGAAGTTAGTGCTGGTAACAATCTGGATGCTCCTTTTCCTCTTTTGCCCCTGGGATACGGTGTACATGATTTCCAAAAAAGGAAAAGGAAATGTGTGCTCATCAGACCACAGCACAACACTTTGCATCAGTCGATCTCAGACGAGCTCAGACCCAGAGAAGTCTGCAGTCTTTCAGGATGTTGTTGATTTATGTCTTTCTCTTTGCATGCTGGAGTCTGGAGTGTATTTGTAGATACAGCGACACTGTGTTTACTGACAACAGTTTTCCAAAGTGTTTCTGAGCCCACGTGGTAATTTTTTACAGAATTCTTTCAGTTTTTAATGCAGTGCTGCCTGAGAGGTCAGAGATCACAGGTAATGATGAATGTACATATCAATGTAGGTTTTTATCCCTGCCCCCTTATGTGCGGAGAATTCTCTGAATCATTTAATGATATTATTGATTACAGGTGGCGAAAATCCCTAAATTCCTGCAGTTGCAAATTGAGAAACATTCTTAAACTTTTGGATTATTTGGTCACACAGTTTTTATGCCTAAAAAGTAAACATTTGCAAATTAAATCCTCGAGGTAGAGCAGTCAATTTGTTACCAAAATGTTGGTAAATAAGTAAGCCTGGGTTCTGAAACTGTTCCTATACAACCGGACAGAAGCACAACGCACATTTTGTACAGTATTGTTTCAGCACGGGTATTGGGGGGGAAGAAAAAAAAAACGATACCCAACCCTATAAATAAGTTGATTTATTGATAAACAGTAATGCAGTACAGGCTAATGGGCTTTATTCTTTCTTGTTTTGTCTCAGGTTTCTCTCAGGATGTGCTGACAACCCGGTAAAAACCTGCAGTTTGTCTTGAGTTTTCATGATTTGATTGGTTCATGTTGGAAATGTTAGATTATGGAGAGAAATTATTCTGTAATGGCATCACGTTTCAGTTGCTGTCTGATTGTTGTGCAGGGAGTGCATCAAATCATAATGGGATGCAGGCTTTGAGATCAGTTAGAGGTGGTGTTTTCCTGCACAGGGAGTGTGCGAACCTGTGGGACTGAGCAGCAAAACAACAGTGGAAATGTCACCTGCAGACTTCTAATACTGTAAAGACTAACAGCCATGTTGCACCCAGAAATTGAGCATGTCAGGAAGAAAAAACAGCCTTATCTTCCAACACAGCTACTTCTACAACATGCAGCTCTCCTGCTAGCTGCACCATATGCTGCCTCGCTTCCTGACGTATAGACCGAAGGCTGCTGTGGAGCGTACACACGTCCCACTAGCACGCATTGTTTTATTGTTTTACAGCAGTGAAAGTGAAATACTAAGAAGTACAATATAAGAAATAAAATATAAGAAATACAAAACACAAAATGAATGCACCTAAGTATTCACCAAATGAATAACAACTTAAATTGTGATCATATGAAGGTCTGACAAGGGCTTTTAGCAAGCAAGTTAGCAAGCAAATCTTTATTTACATAGCACATTTAATTCCAGGTGGCTGCACAATGTGCTGCACAGACTGTGAGCCACGAAAGTTGCAGCCAGAACAACGTGGAAACCGTAAAACAAAAACTGATGCATAATGAAAAATGGGTTAAAACCAATTGATATAAAAAGAAAGGTAAAGTAGATTAAGACTGTTTAAACTGTTTAAAAGGAAGAAAAAGTAATATGCAATAAGATAAAATAATTCAAACCAACAGTTGGCCAATAAAAATATAAAAGCATGTGAATAATAATGACCTAAGGAGTCCAGCTGGCTCATGGCTCACAAGCATGTCCGAGAGATGTTAGGGTGCAAGATCACGAAGGGCCTTTTAAAAAGAGCAATAAAATTTTAAAATCAATTCTAAAATGATAAAAGTCTCAAAGCTGTGTTCTGGATTAGTTGCAGTCGATCAAGATGCTTTTTGGATAATCCTGTGAGCAGTGTTATCTGGTCCGCTGGAACCAAAAGTATGTTTTTAGCATCGTCTTGGGATAAAATCAGGCTTTAACTAAACTGTTTAAATGGCTCAGCTGCTAGTTTGTCAGTTTTCTGAAGGAAAAGAAACTTTTTTTCTGGAGATTGTAAGACACTGAACAGACAGTAAGTTCAATAATTAGGCATGAAAAGTGGAAAAGTTCTAAATTTGCCAGGAACAGGCTGTGCACAAACCTCCAAGAGGCTCGTAGCAACTGTGAAGGAGCTGCTGAACACCACGGCCGAGATAACTGCACTGCATTTGTTGCCTTGGTGATTTCGCCAGTCACAGCTTAATGGCTCTCACGACATGTTGGCCCGTGTCTTGCCAGAAGATATGTGGGAGACTGCGAATCAAAGTGGGAAAAAGGTTTTATCAGCTGGTGAGGACAAAATTGTGAATTGTGTGGCCATCACACTAAATTGTTTTTTGTGTAATTCTGAAAGTGAGCAGCAGTAGAAACGAGGTCTGGTGGTGGTAGCGTCGTGCTTCGAGGATGCTTTTATTTCACCAGAACACTGGAGGTAAAATGAGTTCTGCAGTACAGAAATATCCTGAAGGAAAACTTGCTGCTGTTTGCTGGAGAACTGCGGTTCAGGAGAAAATTTATTTTCCAGCAAAACAACTGCAAGCAAAATCAAAGTAAAATGGGAAAATCGTGTGTGAGACGATATAAATCCTACTTAATATGCTGTCTGTGGTTGAAGCGAGTTGTTTCCCCTCCCCTGCCCCCTCCTCTCCAGACTCGAGGAACCTCAGGCGGGCAGCAGGAACACTGCAGGAGTGCAAGATGACATAATGAGTCTTTCACTGGAAGTTGATCAGCTGTTTATAACTGTCAGTTGTAAATGAAACCCGTTATCCTAAGAACAAAAGCCCAGCGCTCTGAAAAGACGCACTGCCTGCCAGGACAGTTATAATGCTCCTTCTAAGAGATTATTAATTATTGATTTATAATATTTACTGTTTGATTTCTCTGTTATTATGACAGGAGTAGATACACTACAAACCAGGGAACTGGGGGATAAAACGCTGAGATGACTGCTAGAGAGCGATTATGAAACAAATGGCCTAGAGTGAAACAGACGGTGCTGCTGGAATTTGTCTGCAGATGCTTGTGCTCACGACCAGATGTGTGCTGCTGCATCGGTTAAAGTGGGAGAGTGACCCGAGGCTGTGGGAGAGGCCTGAACTCCGTCTGTCTGCAGCCTTATCGACCCACTCTTGCCTTTCCATTAAGACACTCGGACGCTTAAAGCGCTGGTCTCTTTCTTTTTCGTGTCTTTTCTTCCTCGCGCAGAGCAGCACTCGCCCTATCACTCAAAGCCTCTGATAAATCAATTATCGTTTCTTAACGTACTCCCATCCACACTTAAGGTTCCAGGGGAGCGTGCATTATCCATAAGTGCACCACTAACCCACAGTGGTTCCTCTGCACTGCAGTGTCTCCCCTCCTAATGAACCCCAACAGGAGATGCTATTACATCACTCCCTTACCCATCAATGATTAAACAGAGGGGAAGACTGAGAGGAAAATACAGCTGACGCAGCAAAGTCGAAAGACAAAAAAAGTTAAAGCGTGATGTGATAACTTTGAGCACAATAGCAGCACCTGGACAGAAGGTTAGCTGAAGTCGTAGAATTAAACACTGGGATGGGTTTAAATCAAACAAGGAGCTACGTGATCGTTTTAATACGATCGATCAGATGAGTTTGAAATATCTCCACTCCACTTTGTGTAACATCTCTGGTCATCTTCTGAATCTCTGTTATGTTTTAAGTGTTCCTTAACGCGACAAAAGGTTCCTACAGAGTCATATGTGTGTACAGTTTTGGAAACCGCTACTGACCCGTTACTTGCCATTATCTCCAAGTCATTCATTTGCGTTCTTGGGAAAAGTATCAGTCAGTTGTGGCAGCGGCAGTCAGTGTGTTTCCTCAGCACTGATCTCGCTTTATCATTACTTTCAGTGTGGAACAACAATTTAGCATTAG
Source organism: Lutjanus erythropterus (assembly GCF_056507025.1). Lineage (NCBI taxonomy): Eukaryota > Metazoa > Chordata > Actinopteri > Lutjaniformes > Lutjanidae > Lutjanus > Lutjanus erythropterus. Next base: position 29,537,889 of record NC_139331.1, on the reverse strand, counting down.
TTTTTGCGCCATATATCACAATAGGCTATCCTGAAGGAGTTATATTAAGTTAAATACTTTATTACATTCTGTGTAACTCGACTGCAACACCATTAAAAATTATGAGTTGATGTATTATTATGACAAAGTAAATTGGTCAGTTATACTCCTGTGAGTATATTTGTAAATACAAAAGTGATGAAATGGCCGTCTTTGCTCCTGTGCTCTCATTATTTTACTTAACGAGTAGATGTGTGAACATGTCCGTCTCCTCTTGCCTCCCGTCAGGCTGAAGAGGCGGCGGCAGCTCAAGCAATCGGAGAAGAATGTGAACGAGCAGAACCCGGCGATCATCTCCTGTCCGGACGTCCCGAATGACAGCGACCCCAACAAGAAGACCGACCTTCAGAGAATAACGGCAAAGCCACCTGCAGGCTCAGGTGAGACCTGCTTCAAAAACTCTCAGACATTACAACATACCCTAAAGCTTCCAATCGCCCTCAGATACCCATAAAAAGCAAAATATCAATATGAATGCAGTCTGCAACTCTCATCTATAGTGGCTTTGTGACGCCGCTGCAGCAATCACTTGGTAAAGTCCCTGAAAATTATAATTAAGTCTGAATTATTCTTGTCTTTGCCATTATGTAAACTCAGTGGTGTCAGTATCACTGTCAGTGTTTATTTTAGCTCCCTGCCATCGACCATCCGACTGATCTGCAGCACAAGGGTCCCCTGTGTTTGGAACGACCTCAGCAGTTTTAAACAGGAAGTTGCATAACCTTCGCCCTGAGCTTTTTTTACAGTTACACTTAAGTCGCTGTTTTCAGAAAGTTTATGAGTGTAAAGAGTCTGAAACAACAACCACTTCTGCTTTAACATTAAATCAATCATTCCCAATCATTTCACTTCAGAGTGAGTCACAGTGTGTATCTGTTTCATCTTTTCACAGAAACTCTGCATCAAGATTTATGGAATGTAATTTAGGGAAGTTAACAGTTGTAGGAAAACTGTATTCCTCTGTCTGATGGTTGAATTTGGGGGTGATCCAAAGGTATTGCAGAAAAGTTATGTCCCTTTTCACTACTAGTAATGACACCATTACCTTTGTTATCAGTGTCACAATTCTCCAAATCCATGACTTTCGATTTTGAGATCACGACTGAATTCAGTTTTTCCATTTTAAATATGTTTTTATTTAAACCTTTTTTTTTTTCAGCGCTGATTGGTCTGCCGTTGTTAAATTATCGAGTCTTGATTTGTAAAGGTGAAAAGATCATTTGTTTTATGCCCTGGCGACTGTCATTTACATTTTCGTATGTTCATGTTTTTGAAGATTTTTTTTTCTTCCAACATGCACCAGGTGATGCAAATAGGTGAAAGTGGAAACAAATGAAAAAAGGACTTTAAGAATTACAATTCTGCCTTTAATTTTGATTCAAATTCAATCAATCAATTTCTGACATCTTATGGACAACAACTATTGATCAGTTAATCGAGAAAATAATCGAGCGATTAGTTGCATCCCTAAATCAGAATGATGTGCAGTTTTAATCCATGCTTTCGAGCTGATTTCCTGCATCGTATCTTCATTGTGTTCTCCGTTATGAGCATCATGTGTTTCATAGATCATCATCATGTTGACACTGATAATAGACCGTTGTTGTGTGCGCAGTGGCTCAGCCAGCTGTGTAAACTCTGCAGCATGTTTTAATAAAACCGCAGCATTATTACCTGCAGCCTGTTAAATCAAATAGGATTTTCTCTGCAGTGTAACAGAGAGCCAGAACGTAACTCCTGAGCTTATGTGCACTTCCAGCTACCCTGCATTGCTTTGTGTCATATTACCGGTATAAATTCAGTGAATAAGCGATGGTGCTCACACAAGTGACAGCAGTCCTGTCTTTGATGCTCTGTACAGTAAAGAGCAGACGCAGCTGGAGTCTGGCTGTCTGATGCTTAGTCATGCCCTCTGTTTCCATGGAGGAGGCAGCAGTGTAATTACACAGTCAGGGAGTGGTACACTAATAGCTTCTGTGTTCTTGGCAAGAAGAAAGTGCTGACTGTGGAGCTCGTCTACTACAAGGGTCAGATTGTTTGTGTGTTTTATGATAACTGCTTCAGCATGTGTGGGGCAGTGATTTAAGGCCGGGTAATGACAGGACAAACAAGCGCTGGTACTGTCTCAAAAGGCAGTTTATTACAAGATAAGGTCATCTCTGTTGGGCTATTTCTTTGTACTGCTAGAAACATATCAGTTAACAGCCTGGGAGGTATGAGATGAGCAGCATGAAAGAATAATTATGTCCTCAGTCTGTAAAAACCTCATTTTCCGTTTCCCTTGCAGATGATGGCTGTAAAGGTAAAAATCAGGCCAAGAGGGAGAAGAGGAGGCCACCAGGGACAGTGGAGTTCATCGTGAGTAAAAACAAGGGTTCTTCCAATACCAATACAAGCGTGGGAAATGCCTCTGATGCTTCCTAAAATGCTGGTATCGGTTTGGGCAATTGCATGAATCTGTGCACCATCCAATACCACAAAATGCAGTAACCTCAAAAGTTCCAGCAGCGTCCTGTACGCCGTTTTTTTCATGTTCTGTGGCCTTAAATCCCTGTGTTTATTAATGGTTTTCAAAGGGTTTAACCAGAGCCAGGCCGTTCAGCAATGGTGGTGATCATGTCTGATTGGCTAGTACTCTTTGCCTTCGTTGGCTGGCTGCTTAGGTTTGGGTATGAGGAGTGAATGGTTTGGGTGAGGGATATCAGAGTAAGCCAATAACAGGCAGAGTAGGGTGCTTCATGACTTTGTTGGGGGAAAAAAATTGATATCTGTCATTGAGTGTGAAAAAGCCACAGTTCGATGGCTAATAAATGTGTTTTTTCAAGGTTAAACTGCAGATTTTAGAGCAGCCAATCGCTGACAATCAGGTGGATGGATTATCTTTGCAAAGGAGACGTGGTCACTAACATGGACTTGAACAAACTTGGTAGCTAAAACAAAAGTGTTGCTTTTATGTATTTGTTGAGAATACGCCGAAGGCTCCTATTCAGGTTTTTGAATGAAGCTTCAAATGTTTGTCGTCATATTTCATGATGCCATGACCCTAAAAAAATGCCTCAATTTAAACATTAAATTAAACATTTTTAAATTATTATTTTATTATATAGATGACGTACAGACTTATTTAGCAGAAAGTTGCACTGTGAGGTGTTTTGACCCGTGTGCCTCCAGAGACTCATTTCTTCTCTTGGTGCAGGTGGGACCGAGTGATTCCCTCAACAGCATCGCACTTAAGTTCAACATCACCCCAAACAAGCTGGTCCAGCTGAACAAGCTCTTCTCTCGCAGCGTCTACCCCGGTCAGGTGAGAACCTCGGCAGTAACACAATAACCTCTGCTGCAGCTGCCGTCATTAATCCCCTGACTGGCTCACCATTGGCTGCCCATCGTTGTTATTACAGAAGCTGTTTGTCCCCGATGTGAGCCAATCAGAAACTGACCTGAAGTCCCAGAGCTCCTCCGACCCCAACTTCACAAATGGATTATCAGAGAACGCATCACAGGCGAGTAGAAAACTATTCAATATGTTGCAGGTAGTAGACATTTAGTGACAAATTTGTTCAGACTCGATAGTCAAACTATCCCAGAAAAGGGTGTACAGATTGTTTTATTTATTACTGGTTAGCAAATACCAACAAGGATTAAAGTTTTGTCACATTGTGTCAGTGTAAAACCCAAAGATACTTGGTTTAATATAATGTATATAATTAAGAAGAAAAGCAATAAATCTCCGTATGAGAGGCTAAAAAAATTGAGAAAAATTACTTAACAATACATATTAACAGTTAATCAGTTATCAGGATATTTATTGTTGAGCCCTGTAATAACATGTAAATCCACCTTTGAATATTTGTTTTATTTGGGGTAATTCAGAATAAGTCTTCCACCAAATTTCTTCGGAGTTACACTTGGGTTCATTTGAAAATATAACAGCAGACAGTCTGTTGTGTGTTTTCAACTTTTTTATTGTCTAAAGTTTTTTGTCCATATTGACTCTGACTGTGAGGCAGTTATGTTAAAATAAAGCTACAGATCTGATGCTGCAAAATGTCTTATTGTTCTCCTGTAATTCAAATTCTGCTCCCCTAAATGATTGATTCGGGGTATGAGCGAGCAGTTTTTTACTGTTAAGTGCATCTGGAATGTAAACAGTGGAAGGTAATTCAATCTATCAGCATTTGGCAGTCAGGTGAAAAAAAGTTGCTTTCAGACACGGCATCATTTTAAAAAGTGGGAAACAAGTATTTGGCTCTGCTGACAGAAAAATCACAGTCTGATCTCTGCTTCTTACTCCCTGCAGGATGGCGTTTCAAACTGCACGTTGGCAAAGTCCCTCCGGCGCGAGCTGTCCCCGAACTCGGAGGACGAGAGCCCGGCGACGGTTAAATTCATCAAGATGAGCTGCAAATATTTCACCGATGGCATGGTGAGAAGCAGAGAAAATACGATCATGCAGTCAAAATGATACTCAGTGTGAGGCCAAGGGGTAGAAGAGCGGTGTTAATGTTATAGCAGACTCTTATTAACCAGGAAGTCGTCAGCACAGAAGCACAGAGCGCCGCTCACTGAAGGATTTTGGGAAAAAGTAAATGTTAGACATAATCTGATACAATTTAAAGTAATACATAGGCTGCACAACTCAAAAATGAAAGTTAACAAGATGGCTAAAAAACTTATTTTGTGTTTATGGAAGTCTTAAGTGATCGCTGTATAAAAGTTTACCTATTTGTTTTATACTTTTTTTCTTTCCCTGTTTTTTTCTTGTGCTTAATGCTCTTTTTTTCCCAACATGAGTCTTGCTTTTTATCTACCTCTACCACTGATGTGTATAAAAATCCTCCAAATAGTTATAATTGTATGTTCTGTTACAATGTATTATTTAAAGCAGAAAGAAAATATGATAATACCAGGTCATTTAACACCAATTTTTTTAGGGATTGGCCAAATTGGCCTGTGAAAATTCTGTTAATTTATTTATTGTATTAAGTAGAAATAGACCTTCCTTTTTGCATGCAGTTCTCATATATTAGTCTTTACTTGCTTTCAAACTCTTGTAAATGGAAATATGGTTGTTTTTTTTCTCTCTCTCTCATCAAGATGACATTTGGAGGAGATTATAAGTCATTATATTTGATTAGATTTGACTCATTCTTTGTATTTTATATACTAAACAAAGTCATCTATTTGTGTTATGAAATATCAAGAGGCCCAAAGGAATATGCAGAATTCTGCTGTAGGTTTTTTTTTCTTTTTTTTTGCTTGTACTCTGATCAAGCAGGTCTGAAATAAATATTTAGTCGATTTTCTACGAAGTGAGAACATTTGTTGGAAGAAACAACCCAGCATGAATGTTGGACACATGGCCACTAAAACACAAGACTCCGTGTGGAGCAGAGGGAGCAAACATGAGGTTAACCATTAATCATTCACCTCCCAACAATTTACAGCTTCAACACAAAAAGAATCCAGAACATTAATCATTGTGCTTGATAACATTCTGAGTTTTACAAAATACAAGAGACATAAATAAAGGAGAAGATGAGAAGAAGAAGATGAGCTCTGTCAGAAATACTGTGCATGAGCAGCATGAATGTAAACATCAATGAATGTGCAAATCTGTTGTTTAAAATCTGCAGAAATTATGTCGGTGTGGGGCTGAATATCAGTTAATTTATATAATATTGACCCATTTCAGAAGCAGTGTTGTATTTTGTTTGTTTTTGTCATAAATGTTGGTGTCGTCTCCTCCTCACCGATGTTTCCGTGTGTCATGTTATCGTTGCAGGGAGTGGTGGGCGGCGTGCTGATTGTGACGCCCAACAACATCATGTTTGACCCCCACAAGTCCGACCCCCTGGTGATCGAGCACGGCTGCGAGGAGTACGGCCTCATCTGTCCCATGGAGGAGGTCGTCTCCGTGGCGCTGTATGACGACGTGTCGCGCATGAAGCTCAAAGATGCCCTGCCGTCGTAAGAGCTCCTAACCGTCATCTCACTTTCCTCATTTCCCTCTTTTGTAACCGTTTTCTTCCAGTTCTCGGCTCTGATTCCTCCTTTCTTGTTCCTGCTTTCAGTTCCTGTGTTTCTTGTTCTTGTAAACAATAAAACTGTTTGATTTCACATAAATTTTCACATTTACGTTTTTAACAAATCTTGTTAGTTCAGAGTTAAAACTTTCCAGATTCCAGTTGTTATAGTTTTGTAATTATCCATTTTAAGTTTTTTGATTTGTTCTTCATTTATCATTCTATTTTTGATTCGTTTGCTGTTTTACATCACGTGTTACTTTGGTTTCTTTTGTTTTGTCGAAACATGTTTTGTTTCTGGTCATTTATAATTTCTGTTGGACCTTTTCTTTTTTGTTGTTTTTTCCCCTTTTCATTTCCATCCTTGGTTTGCGGTGCGGTATGTGTGATGACCCGTGACCCCACAGAGACCTACCCCAGGATTTGTGTCCTGTCTACAGGCCCGGCGAGTGGGAGCAACTGCCGTCAGAGCGAGATCTGAACCCCTTCAGCCGCTACGAAGCGCTCGATCCGAAGCGACCGATCGTCCTGGACGACATCGAATCAACCCTCTCAGAAACTGGTAACGTCAAGTCAACAGGGCTGCACCACTGAAATATTATCGGATTCACAATATGGCCAAGTGCAATATTCAAATCACAGAAGCTTTGGTTTTTTGATAAAACAGCATTATAATGAAGTACTGTAGTGCTGCAGAGACGGGCCAACAAATCTTCTAAGACAACAGATGTCAGAAAACATGTTTGTTTGTTTGTTTGGCACAGAACCCAACAGATGTCACATCATGATAGTTTTTCAGAGAAAATGAAAATCGTGGTGCAAAACTTTTAATTCCCACTTATCATGAATCATATCACAATATCAGTCAATATAATTACAATATGATTATTTAAATGATTTTGTTGCCCCTGTTGTGAAACATGGAGCACCGAGTTCAAACTCTAAAGTGATCCTCTTTTTAAAAAATTAAATCACTCCAAAATTGTGGTAACTATGCTGAAAGTAAAATCTGTTTTTCTGTCCACACCCAGCTGTAACACTGTTTTTGGTTAATGATTGAAAGTGGCTTATGAATTTTCAAACTTGGCTCTGTGAAATATTTAGTCATCTGCTCTTTGAGTATCCAAATTTCACTTTTCAATTGATCATTCCAGAGTCACGCCTGTTTTTGCTCCGGAACCTTTCTTTCATGTTTCCTGTAGTTAGATTTGTTATTTGCTAGACTCTATGTTGAAATCCAAAATTTGGAAGACAGTTGAGATGCATCGCTTGAGGACCTGCAAAAGCAACAGTTTATTAGCATTAGGTAGCTTAATATGTGAATATGACTCATATTCTCAACTGTTATTGGAGCATAGGGTAAAAAGGGCGGGACTTAGGAAGAGTCAGTTGAGTGTAGAATATAGCTGATTAGTCTATCAACAGGAAACTAGTCTTTATTGTTTTAAGGCAGAATAAAGAGGATTTGATGGTTGCCATTGGTGACCACAACATCTTCTCCCATCCTGCAGGGAAAACATTTCAGTGGTGTTAATAAACAGATGCATAGCTGTTGGTAATAACGTGGCAAAATTAAGTTTTAATGCATAATTACACTCAGAGTAATTACAGTTATTCAATTAAACAGACCGCATATTTAAAGTAAGCTAATTTTTGGGAATAATTCAAAGGGAAAGTAAGACTCAAACAAACTATTTACAAGTTATAAGAACATCTGATCCATTGATCCAGAGAGAGGGAGAAGCTGCACCTCACGTCACACTTACTGCAGAGCGTGACAGGAGGGGGAGGGACACCCTGGTGGAAGTACACCTACGCCGGCGCTGTCGTGCGCTGATTACTCTGAAAAGAGTCTGAAAAGTTGCTAAAACTGGCAAGAAAGTCGGCAAGTTGGCAACACCGGCTAAATCTTGGGACCCGCAGCTTATTTTTAAACTGCCCACTCCCACAAGATTTGCGTTGGGTCCCGCTGGATCCCGATCCAGGCGTCTAGTTCTCGCTTCTCAGATGTGAATATTTTGGGTTTTTGTTAATTGGCTGTGCCAGAAAACTGATTAACTTTTTTGACTGGTTGTAGACTGGTCAAGTCACTTTAATAGCTGTACAGATATACAGCTATACAGATTGATTGATAATGACAATGTCTTGATGTTAAACAAAAGACTGTTTCATCTTTTTGATACAAGGGAGCACTGAGGGCGAGCAGGCAGATAAGTCTCCATCAGACGAAGGATTCACAGAGTTGGAGCCTACTTTGAATGGGACCATAGAAGAGGCACAGGGGACGTCCTCCAAAACACCCAACGTCATCAGCAGGGACCAACAGGAACTAGGACCAAGCTGCCCAGGCCAGGGAGACTTCCAGGACAAGTCGATCATATGTCAAACTAAAGGGAAGCTGGATGATGAAGAGGACGAGGGTGTAGCTCAGAACAGCTCCATCGAAGATGGAGAGTCAATACAATCCTCCGTAGAGACTGAAAAACAGGGTGAAAAGGTAACTGAAACCAAAGATATAAAACCTAAAGGGACCGAAGAGCTGCTAAACGGTGCACATGATGAAACGGTCGGCGCACCGGTGGACCAAAACAGGAAGTTGAGTCCGAACGAGGCCTCGGAGGTTCGTGGGAACTCGAGCCCAGTCAGACCAGCAGGTGGTGCTGAACTAAGCGAGGAGGAGAAACGGAGGAAAAGCTACGAGGCAGAGGTGAAGTCGTGGCTGCTGGAGAGGATGCAGGCTCCAATAGAAGGTAGGAAAATATTAAACTAGATGTCAAACCCATGGACAGATTTGTCACTGTAGACTAACCAGCCTCTTCTTCCTTTATTTCTTTTTTTTATTTGACTCTTTGTAGACATGCTTTTCACATCAGAGGAGAAGAGTAAAAACCCACCCATGTTCCTGTGCTTCAAAGTGGGAAAGCCAATGAGGAAGTCCTTTGCCTCTGGGATGATCTCTAGTCCCGCCCACTCATTTGGAGGCCGTGGTAAACAGCCAGAGTACTGGTTTGCTGTGCCACAAGAAAGGTGAGAGGATGACAAGTTGTTACATTTGTAAAAACTGGTCTTAAACTGTGTGTAAACTAGTAATGTGCTTCTAACTACAAACTGTTCAAACTGATAAACTTAATTGTTTTTTGTGATATACACTTGTTGACTGTTGAGCACCTTAAGTCGTATATCAATTAAGATTTAGAAAGAATTCCACTTTCAAAACTTCAGCAATTACTGTCCTCAGCATGTTCTTGGCAAAAAAAACAATAAGGTTAATCAGTTTGAACACTAAATATCTATTTTTTGGGGCGTTTGTTGTTGGTAATCCAATATTCTGTGTGTGTATGTGTGTTCCAGGGTGGACCATCTGTATGCATTTTTCGTCCAGTGGTCTCCGGATGTGTACGGGAAGGAGGCTCGAGAGCAGGGCTTTGTTGTGGTGGAGAAAGACGAGCTGGACATGATAGACAACTTCTTCAGTGATCCTGCGTCCTGCAGCTGGGAGGTGAGCTTCACCCCGTCCCCGTGTGTCTGCTGACATGTCTAATGCAGCCATAAACTTTAATGCCGTGTTTTTGGTGCTTTGGCTTTTTCATGTATGACTGATGGCCTGTTTGTGTCTCTGATTTCTCTTTGACTTTGTCATATGCTTCTTTTGTTCCCAGATCATCACTATTGATGAGGCAAAGCGGAGGCAGAGTTTCGGGAGCTGTGATGGAGACTTGTCTGTGGATGCGTTGCCCATGCTCAGTGATACCAGTGATCTGCTGCAGGACACACACATCGAGAAGGTACTGCTAACCACACGCAACTCATTTACATCTGTTTTTAAAATGGAATCTGGATACGTTATCCGGATAATAAGTGATCCAGTCATGCCTTAGGGTTTACACCTGGTATTTTAATGCATTATCCTCATTGAAGTTGGATCTTTGTCCTCTAGAGACTGAGCTGGGACCCTGTACTACACTGGGTTGAAAACATTCAGGTCTTCTCTAGTTTGCGTAGCTGCTAATTTAGTAGGTTAGCAGTGCAGGAGCAATGTTTTCATTCAGACATATTTTCATTAAACAGCCTGCTACATGCTCATGTTCATGCACTTAACACACGCAGACGCCATTCATGATTAGTTACAAGCTGAACTGTGTGGCTGTGGCAACAGACAATGATATATAGTCTTAGAAATTAGAAATAAATGAGAAGTAATTCTGCCTTCTGTATGAACTGTCCTTAGCTAAACATGCCTACATACCTATGCTCATGTATTTTAACATCACTCATAATGGTGGTACTTGTAGAGCTTAGTATTGTCTGAGGTGGTGCGTAGTATGAAATGTTTGAGAAACACTGCTCTCGAGCAAAACCTTGATGTTAGTCATTTGAAGTGGTGGAAAATCGGTGCCAGATGTCCTCGTAAAAGCAAGAGTTTTGTGAGTTGTTGAGTTTGGGAAAACTTTATAAACCAACAACAATTATTTGTCTCCTCTTATAAAATGCAAGATACTAAGTTAGTCCTTTTGTTGTAGAAAAATATTGTGCCAGTTTGTCCCGACATGTTGCAGTATCGGCCTTTAGGCTGCTCTGTGAGACGATAAATGATGCCTTGTTAACTGCAGATCAGCAGCACAGATGAGAACAGCACACACTCAGACACACACAGTCATTTATAACTGAATTATAACAGATGTATAAACAATAACTAGAGGCGTGTCTCTTTCAGCCTTTGCTTACTCAGTCTCTAAATTTGGAAAACAATCTTCATTTTATCTGTATCGGTGATGTATTGTACACAGATGCCAGCATGTTGTACAGATTGAGTTTACACCTAAATGAGATCCGCACGTAATGTGAGCCGGGCTGCCTCCAGATGTGTTCAGGCAGATCCGATCAAAACTGTAAATTAACATGCGTTTTTTTCTTATCCGGATAATGTGTTTGGATACAGATTACATTTAAATACCAGGTGTGTAACGGGTGATAAAGTTACTCACTTACTGTCAAGAAGATAAGTCAAATTTGACAAGTCTCATGATCTGTTTGCCCTCCAGCTCGCCTGTCGCCTGCCAGCCCGTGTGCAGGGTTACCCCTGGAGACTGGCCTACAGCACTGTGAAACACGGGACCAGCCTGAAGACTCTGTACAGGAGCCTGGCAGACGTGGACAGTCCTGTGCTGCTGGTCGTCAAAGACATGGACAACCAGGTGGGTGCTGCGTGTAGATGACTGAGCTCGCCTGCTGATGATAGAAAAGATGGGATTTATGGGTTTGATACACATTTTTGTTATTCATTATCAATGAAACAAAGGCAAAGAGGTGATATTAAGAATCTCTATGGATTTGTTTCACTATTAAAAATTGAATGGCAACAAAAAAATTGCAAGAATCATATTTACTTCCTGATGCAAAAATATATAAGAATGATTTCTTGCAGATTATAGAAGGTCATACATTTTTATTATTTCTATTTGAAAGGTACGGAGTCATGGGAGTGCAATTAAAAAAAGAATAAATCTATGAAAGAATAAGAAAACAAATGTGGAAATATAAAGAGAAATAAATAAATTAAAAATGTGGAATTATAATGATTAATAAATAAAAGAATAAATAAGTAAATAAAGAATTCTTAAGTAAATTAGGAATAGAAATAAATAAGGAAGAGGAATAAATAAAAGAATAAAGAAAGTGGAAATATCAAGACAATTATGAAAATGTATTAAACGATTAATGCATGCCAAAAGCAATTTTCTTACTCTCTTACAGATTTATTCTTTTTTTATGGCACTCCTATGACTCAGTAGAAAGGGAGTGGAAAATTATAGCAACAACACAAAGTTTTCATGATTTTAATTAACTAAATTAAAATTTTCCTGCGTCCTAAAAGGTAGTAATAAGATGTAATGGAACGATTTGCCATCAAAACATAATTAAATTTAAAATGTGATGCCCAGAGTTGTGTATTTTGGGTGTTTCTTATATTAAGATAGGTGTAAATTTTAATTTTATCTTCTTTTTTTAAAAGCCAGGCTGTCACTATGTCCCGATTGGCTATTTTCATTTTTTAATTTTTTTTTTCTGAATGCTTTAAGGCAGCATTTTCTCTGCACATCCTCATTTCCTTCATGACTGATTTAGTCTCACCTCTCCAGATCAGCACAGAGGGTTTTCTAGGTTTGTAGTGTTTGAACAGGTAATTCAGTTATGACCCTGTGTGTCTGACTTTGGCGACTCCTTGTGGTGGCTTTAAAAAGTACACTGTTGTTAAAAGTTAAGAATAATTCCCCTTAATCATAAATATTCTCATTGAGGGTTTTAACTACGAGTTTATGATTCCAAGTTGTTTGTCTTTTAATCCATAAATTGAATCTCTTATTACAGATATTCGGGGCGTTCTCGACTCATCCCTTCAGAGTGAGCGAACACTGCTACGGCACAGGAGAGACGTTCCTCTACAGCTTCTGTCCCGAGATCAAGGTTTGTACTGATTTACTTAAGGCAATTTCATAAAGCTCAATATCACAATTCACAATCTGCCTCGAGGGGCTTTACAATCTGTGCACCACGCCGCTGATTGATAAAAGGAAAAACCCTTCAATGGGGGGGTGGAAAAGCAGCAGAGGAAGGATTCATCTCCCAGGACAGAAAGACATCAACAAAAAATCAGAAGATACAAAAATACAGATATATGCAGATTGTAAAAAAAAAAAAAAAAACTAGTTTAAAGCTGCTACAAGTGACTCTGGAGAAAAACAGTTTAATGTTGAGTCTCATTCCCAGACTGTCAAATTCCAACACTTTTCCATTGCTTGTAGCTAGGGATGTTCCTGTCAACTAATTTCCCCGTTGATTAAATGCAAATTTTAATTTAGACAAGTCGACTACTCTAACAGTAAGAAAACACTCTGAAAGCAGGTACAATTGAGCACAGTTTATTAATTAATCATGTAAAACACTGTCCAAAAAATACTGTGCGTATTAAGAGTCATTTGAAGTCGTTAAACGTCAAATCGTACTTTAAATGCAGGGAATATGTGCTGGGCGAGAGGGGCCACAGCGCCGAATAGTGGCAGGCGGCTGCATAATACTTTAGAGGCAACAGTTATCTTGCATCATGCATTAATAAAATATTGATAAATAGTTTAACCAGCTAGTATTTCTGGTGGCGACATTTAATCGTGTAGTTGACTAATTGCACACATCCCTACTCTTAGCACCTGTAAGAACTCGCTCACGGTTATTTAGCTTTATTCTTGAGGTGGTTTATATCAGACAAATCGTTTGCTCTCTGTTTTCAGGTGTACCGCTGGACGGGAGAGAATTCTTACTTTGTGAAGGGAAACACTGACTCTCTGCAGATGGGAGGAGGAGGGTGAGTAGATCTGTCAGCACAAAGCCACGGTGTCCGGGACAGTAGAAAAACTGATGACAAAAATGTTGGAGCACATTTCCTAATGGACTTGTTTGGATAAACTGTCCACATATTGGGAATTCTGTGTGCTGCCACAGCCCTGCAGTCTCATGCCCTTATTTGGGCATTGGTGGGCCATTTCCTGTGCTAATTAGAAACAGGCACTCGTGAAAGCAGTGGCATTCATCTATATAAGAGCACAGATACGAACAATCCTGTATTTTAAGAACACCTTCATGAATCTGAGTAAGACTCTTGCTCTTAAGAACAACTAAGAAAAATCTTACAAAGATATTAGCAGTTGAGGTCCGTTGTATCCCTGTTTTCTGACTTGACCCTCCGCCTATTTTCTGCAGGGGTCAGCTGGGTCTGTGGCTGGACGCCGAGCTGTACCGAGGCACCACCACCAAATGCGCCACCTTCAACAACCAGCCGCTCTCCGCCCAGCAAGACTTCAGCATCCACAGCCTGGAGGTCTGGACCTTCGAGTAGCCTCGCCTGCTCCAGCTACGTCTACATCCGCTCTCCGCTCCCAAAACCCACGAACACCCACCCCGAGTCTATTAACACACCACTTGGAGGCAAACCTGCTACCCCACACTGACACTAAATGTCCTGTGAGAGGAGACGGAAAGCAGAGCGGGAACGTCTCCTGCGGCTCGTTTTCAAGGCTCGTTTGACCAGTTTGACGTCTGGTTCGTACCGCCTTTTTGAGGTTGAAGGAAGTGTGAGAAAATGTCGCTCTCGGTTCATTGGCTGCCTTAGATATCCGTCGACGCCTCCAGCGTTCCCAGCATGCAGACTGCCGTACCACCATAAGCTTATGAGGAGAGAGAGGAGCAGGGCTGCTGATGTTACTGTCGAGTTTAATCCTGAAAAAAGCTGATTTTAAGTGAAAGGGGTGTCCCATGATGCTGTCGGTTAATTTGTGCAGAAATGACAGTTAATTTTTATGTTTGGGAATGTACAGGATGAAGAACTGAAGAGGTTTGGGATGGTGTTTGTTTTTTTTTTTTTAAATGAATTTCAAACGTGAAGGAAGGATCCTCCACCATTAAATTAACTTTCACTGAGGGAAATATCTCTTAATTGTTTACATCGGAAGTGTTGCACTTCCCCCTGAAGGTCGTCTTGTTCTCTTATTTTGAGTTTTAGACAAAACTAAGTGAGATGTCCATTTATTCTTGGAAGTATGTACGATGTTTTCATTCCCCCCAGTACAATCCAAAACAAGCGGTAAAGCCAGGAAAACATTTGCAATGACCAAATATGTTGTATTTTAATTTCATATTTGTTGTGAGTTCATCATATTTTATAAAATATTTTAGATTTTTTATTTTTACATTTTATTTTTACATTTTTTTTTATCAGTTATGTTAAGTTGTTTTTTTTAAAAATGGTTCTACTTTTATAGAAATGTTGTGTTAAATATTTCTGTTCCTGATTGGACTCGACGAGCACCAGAAATGCTTGTTTCGTCAGTATTGAATTAATATCGCACGTCGTTTGATTTCCTTTTATTTTCATTTGTGGTTGTTGTTCAGAGAGTCACAGCCAGTAGAAGTTCAACATGATGTCACTTTGCACTACAGGATGAATCGAGGTCGGGGCCCTACGTAACGAAAGCACTTCTTTGGTGTAAAATTGTTACTGAATGTTGTTCAATCACCACTACAGGAGCAAAGCTTTTACCTAAAAATGGGTGAGGGAAGGGATTTTTCTGGTTTTTTTTGCACTCTTGTTTATGCCACTAACTAAAAATTCAGATCTACTAACATGGAAAAGAAATGTTCATCTATGTCCTGTGTGTCTGACACAGGCTTGTAGTGCATGAATATGCAATACCGCGAACGTCTGACACCACTGTTATGATACCTGCCATACTATCCACTAATGCCAGTTATCGCTTCATGTGAAAATGAGCTTTGTTGTCTTTAGCTGTTAAGTGTTGTAACTGTGAATGCTCCCTGAGTAATTATTTCTTGTGAATCCAAGACAGCTGTGGTCTGTAATATCACTAAGGATCTATTTATTGTGTTGTTATGGCAACCACATTTATGCCTAAATAAATGTTAAATATATACATACAAGGCATTGAGTGGTGTTGTTTCATTTCCACGCTGCTGCAGTCTAGTGGGGCAGTTAGGTTGGGCTGCACTAACAAGGATTAACTTTATCAACCGATTAAATCATGGTTTAACTTCTAAATAATTTTTTAAATAATGTTGCACTAAAGTTTGAAACTATCTTGAAATTATAGTCTGGGTTGTACCAACAAAGATTAGTTTAATCCAAGATAACT
The DNA here is from genome assembly GCF_056507025.1 of Lutjanus erythropterus. Taxonomy (NCBI): domain Eukaryota; kingdom Metazoa; phylum Chordata; class Actinopteri; order Lutjaniformes; family Lutjanidae; genus Lutjanus; species Lutjanus erythropterus. Next base: position 29,522,123 of record NC_139331.1, on the reverse strand, counting down.
TCCATTCAAATTAGCAAAATTGGATTTAAAATGGGTAAAACCAGTTTTAAAGTTAAAATGAGCTCTGGTGCACAATTAAAAACTGATCTCAGTTCAGTCAGTCCAGGTTTATTACTTTATTACTTATTATAACGTTTTAGCTAGCTAGCAAACAATGTAATGTTTTTTATTTATCTTTTTTTAATTTTGGGAAACAAAGCTCTTCATTAAATTCTGTTTCCTTTTGGCCAACGTTAATAAACTTGGATTTAATAAATGAAGATTAGTTTTTAATTGTGCAACAGAGCTCTACCTAATTTAAAAACTGGATTTACTCATTTTAAACCTGAATTGCCAAACTTTGATTAGAACTAAAATTATAGGAAATTTGGTGCAACACAGTTTCCAGACATCATGTCCAATGTTATAACAGAGTGGTGACAGGAGGTCAGCACCTCTCGAAGATCACTAATTGAGAAGATGAGCTGCTCAATAGATTAAAGCTGACTCACTTCCATATCTAAATTAATTAGCCTAATTTGAATTGAATTAAATGAATAAAGTTGATTAGCTGCAATGAACATCAGCGAAGAGGCCTCACTCAGCCTCTGCTCTTGTGCACAAGACAGCTACCATGAATAAATCAGGCTATTAGCAAGAAAAGCACACATTTCCTCTTTTTAGATTGTAAAAATCTGTAGGTTGTGGGTCTCAATGAAGCATGATGCAATTTAATCAATATCAGTTATAGACGAGATAAAACCTATTCTATTTTGGACTTAAACTTTATGTCCATATTGAACTTAATTGTATTTTTGGCTGGATTTTATGTTCGTGTTTGTCTGTATAGCTAATATATAACGGTTGGTCTGTGTAGCAAATGTGAGTGGTTGGACTATGTAGCTAATATTAACAGTTGGTCTATGTAGCTAACATTAGTGGTTAGTCTGTGTAGCTAATGTAAGTGGTTGGTCTATGTAGCTAACATTAACAGTTGGTCTGTGTCACTAACATTAACAGCTGGTCTATGTAGCTAACATTAGTGGTTATTCTGTATAGCTAATGTGAGTGGTTGGACTATGTAGCTAACATTAACAGTTGGTCTGTGTAGCTAACATTAGTGGTTAGTCTGTGTAGCTAACATTAACAGTTGGTCTGTGTAGCTAACATTAGTGGTTATTCTGTATAGCTAATGTGAGTGGTTGGACTATGTAGCTAACATTAACAGTTGGTCTGTGTAGCTAACATTAGTGGTTAGTCTGTGTAGCTAACATTAACAGTTGGTCTGTGTAGCTAACATTAGTGGTTAGTCTGTATAGCTAATGTGAGTGGTTGGACTACGTAGCTAATATTAACAGTTGGTCTGTGTCGCTAATATTAATGGTTGGTCTGTGTAGTTAACATTAGTGGTTAATCTGTGTATGTGAGTGGTTGGTCTATGTAGCTAACATTAACAGTTGGTCTGTGTCACTAACTTTAACGGTTGGTCTGTTTAGCTAACATGAACCATTAGTCTGTGTAGCTAACGTCAGCAATTATAACATTGAAATTTCCACATAGTCATAGCAATTTTTTTTTTCTCAAGAGGAGGCCATGATGATGAACTGTCTGTAAGATTAGTTGGTTTCACCGAGACCACAGTGGTGTTGTGAGCCTCATAAAGTGTCATAATGTGCAAACACTGTGCATAGAAACATATCGTTCTTTATTTGAAAATGTATTTTAAATATTTAGGCTCATCCTTCTAAATGCATCTGTAATCTGATTGCTTTTTCACAACTGTTACCTTTTTTGTATCCTGATTGAAGGAAGTGAAGATCACAAACAAGTCTGATCTGCATTTAATAAATATTAAATAAATGGGATAATTCTCCCCCCTGTAATGCCCTTTAAATAATTTTTAATTATTTTTGAAAATCTAGCAATAGGTGCTCATTGAACTGCCTTCTGCTCAGTCTTTGACTTTGGGATTTGTGAGCTCCTAGAAAAACATTCAGTAATCCATCTTCGCAAACACAGACGATCTTTGTCACGCTGTTTCCCGGCAGCGAGTATTTTGGTATGTTTCAGGAAGTGACCACAAATTGTTCCAGGTAGAGACAGAAACATGTCGCTGAACGCATCAAACTCCAGTAAAGAAATAGATGAAAGTTGTATTTTCTGTTTGATAGCCAACGATCGAGACAAAGAGACAACGATTATTAAAAAGGTAAGATAGTTTTAAATAAATGTACAGCTAAAGTTGACGTTCTAACGTTGTTACGATGACAGCAGATTACACCTTTGTATCAGCAGCAATGTAGGTTTCACAGGTGTTAGAGGTTAAAAATATACCTCGATAAACTTCTTAACTCTTCTTTGAATTTTCAGGGATGGTAGAGTTGCACGCGCCTTCTGTACTTTTAAAGACCTATTTTTATAATCTGGCTTTTAATTTTGAGTAATGTCATAACCTTTATTTTTACATTTTCATTTTCGTTTCTTACATTATTTTGATCCCTGATTTTATTTTATTTTTTTCATTATATTTTATTTTATTCTATTCTATTGACTTTTTAAATTATTGTTTTGTTTTTGTAATTTTTCACTCTTGGAAAAATAGTAGACAAGATGGATATTTATTGATTGTGAAATTCGATTTGACACAGCAGCAAAACAAAAGTTGCAGCGCATGAGGAAATGTAGTAAGAGATAAAAGAAAAATAGAAATAACATTATTTTATTTTATTTTATTCAGTTATTTTGTTTTATTTTACTTTATTTTATTTTTATTGGGCTTTATTTATTACAAAAAAAAAAAACAAGTTTTATTGTTGTAATTTTTATTCTTGAAAAATATAAGACAAGATAAGATGTATCTTAATTGATCTCCAGTTGGTGAAATTTAATTTGAGACAGCAGCATGAAAAAGTATTAGCGCAAGGGGAAATCTAGTAAGAAATAAAATAAAAACAGAAATACCATATACAATAACTGGGAATGTGCCATGTGTTGTGTTTTTTTTAATCGTTGTCTGTGTTGTTTTAATTTTGTGATGTGAAGAACTTTGCACTGCCTGTGTGTCAAGTTGAAGCTTACCACAAATTTCTCATCACAGGGTCCATTTACTTTCACTTGTTTGAAATATTGCTGCACTTCTTGGCCTGACGTGTGTGTTTCTCCTCCAACAGAACAAGGAGCTGGTGTGTTTCAGAGACATTTATCCTGCTGCTCCTCATCATTACCTCATCGTTCCCATACAGCACATAGAGAACTGCCACTCTCTGCACAGAGGACACACCGGCCTCGGTCAGTTATAGAAGATCAGTACAAACTACTGCAACAATACCACTGCTACTTCTGCATTTACTTTCACTATACTTAAGCTAGTAGGACCTTATTACTCAGCTCTTTTATTTCTTCAGTTGCCTCAGTTTAATAGGGTGATATTGAAGCTACGTCCTGCTGCCATAAGTTTGATCTAATCAGGGTCTTACAGAGAATTAACAAAAACATTTATCCAACAGTTGAACGGATGGCTGAGATGGGGAAAGCCGTGCTGCACGAGCAGGGGATCACTGATACGGACAACATAAGGTAGATGAAGACAGGTACTGGTTGTGTTTGTTTTTTCCTCTCCTTCAAACATTTTGAGAAATATGCTAATTCACTTTCTGGTGGAGACGGCGGACACTTCAGGTAAAAAGATCTGTACCGCTCACATGTCTGTGTGTTAAATATAAAGCTACAGCCAGTTAGCTTAGCTTAGCACAAAGAGTAGAAATAAGAGTTATTATGTTGTTGGGGGACCTGCAAAAGCGACAAATATATAGTCACGTCTTTAGTTAACTAACATTAGCAAAACTCTAGCTAGCTAGCTAATGATTAATGTAAAGCTAGCTAATTAGCTAGCGTTTCACTAACATTTGCTGTCAGATGTAACTGGCTAGCTAACAGTTGATCTAGATTAATATTTAATGTAACTTTCCATTCAGTCTTGCTTCCAGTTTTTCCCAGTGGCCACTCGTAGTATTGCAGCAGAAAAACTGCCCAAAAAGCATTTTGAAAAACTAAAAAACTACAAACAAGGTCAATTATGACACTTTTTGGAATTTTTTTTATCCATGAAGGTTTTATATTTGGTGCTGAGAAGGGTCAATAGTCCAGTAACAAACAAAATATATCTATATATGTTAATTAGTGAGCTTCAGGTGTGCTGGTAAGTGGATTTTGTTACTGTTGGACAGAGCCGTCCCAGCGTCTTCCCCATCTCCAGACTTCTTTCCTGAACTCTTCTCTTTATCCTGTTCGTGGAGTCTGTCGCTCCCCTTAACGCAGACGACATGTTGGCATGCGTGTGTGGGTGACACCGAATGTAGCTGTGACGTCGCCGTCTGTGTCGCTGTGTGCATGACGTGAACGCCAGTTGCTGGTCGAGCAATCATTTGATCTTTAGGGAAAAAAAAAGTCAGTCACCTTTCCCCTTTTTCTGTAAGAGCAACATACAGGGTTCCATCTTAAGTTAGCTGATTGTTAGCAAAATGCTAGCCAGCTAGTTAGCTAATGACTGATTTATATTGGCTACCTAGTTGCTAGCATTTTGCTAACATTAGGTAGGTTAAAATGTGAATGTTGATGGAACAGATCCCCCAGCAACATTTTTTAACCACCGTCAAAAGGTGTTTTTCTTTTCAACAGAGACTAGACTAGTGCATAGCAGGAAACATGAGAGGAAAGCGTTTAAGTACCCAGCCTGCTCAACTGTGATTGGAGCACGGTGCAACAATATTTTTATAAATATATGATGCACCTTTAAGTAAAACTGCCATAAACTATGTGACTGTAGCTTGAACAGCAATGAGGGATGGGGACACAAAAATCTAAGGTTGTTATTTGCTGAAGTGTTTCATTCCTCCTCTGGAATTTCTACTGGATGATGGAACTGTACTTTGACTTGTTTCAGTCAGTTACCTGATCTCAGTATTGATGTGTTTTTTCCACAGGCTGGGGTTCCACCAACCTCCCTACACTTCAGTTGATCACCTCCACCTCCATGTGCTCGCTCCCTCCAACCAAATCTCAGAGTACCTGGAGTATAAATTCACTCCACAGACCTACCGTTTTGTAACTGTGAGTGCTGAGGATTAGAAATTCCCTCTTCCACCTTTCTTAACTCCTTATTTAATTGACAGATAGATACTGAAACAGAATACTTCCTTTCTCTTTTGAGCTTGGCTTTTTAAAATCTCTTTCCCATGCCGCAATCTAAATTCATGTTTTTCTCTTTGCAGGAAAAACGTCTGCTGAAGCATATAAAGACTAAAGCGCCACCAGCCAACAGCTCAGAAAGCTGCATATCTGTATAAGATAGTGTAGGGTGTTTCCGAAAGTGACATCTGGAAACAGGAGAACTACTGTACGAAATGAACTTCATCTGGAAACAGAGTCAGAAAATGAACTAATGAAACAGTTAAATACACTAGTTTTATCAGGATGCCACTGGAGAGAATGAAAACACACGTCAACAGCAAATGTACAAACCCCACTTCCAAAAAAGTTTGTATGTAAAGACATAAATAATCTCAGGATGCAATGATTTGCAAAAGACATAGACAAGACAATATCTTTAATATTCAAACTGAATAACATTAATGTATTTTGCAAATATACACTCATTCTGAATTTCTGAAAAAGACGTCGTCTGGATGGCAGCAAATGTTGCTGAAAACCTGTATGTGCCTTTCAGCTTTAATCTTTTTGTGATATTATGCATTTTGCATTTTATTTATGTTGAGAAACATTGTTTTTAAATTGTTCAACTGTTTGCCCGCACAGTTTTTCACAAAGTGGTGAACTTGGTGTACTGTATGTGTAATCTATGCATATTTAAACCGTAAGAAGTTTGCACTCACAAACAGTTCTTTGTTCAATATGTTGTAGACTTTGAATGTATCTACAAAGTGTGAAATTAATTATATTTTTTATTTTATTATATTTTTATAGTCAGATGTAAGAAACCTTGTGTGTATAATTGAATTTGTGTGTACAACTGCTGCTTGTCCTTTCAGCTCAATCTTCAGATCAAGTGTTAACACTTAAAATCAAAGAAAATAAATAAGTGCACTTGTAGAATCATTCCTTCACTTAATCATTTTAGATTTTTATGTGTACTTCTACTTAAGTGAAATGTGATTCCACAGTGTTTGGTTTGTCTGATCTTGGCTACTTTAGAACTGTACAGAATTGAATTCAGCTGTTTATTTTCGAAGATGGCCTGTAAACAGCTGAATTCAACTCTATAGACTAAACTGAAATGACTGAATGTATTAAAAAAAAAAAGAACTGCTTAATCAATCCTTACTTATGATATTTTTAAAAAGATGTTTGTTTATTTTATGTTTTGTCATGTATTTTTTTGTTGTCTATGTATAAGTCTAATATCTGCCTTTGTTATGTTTGTACATTCCTTGTTTGAACAATTTAAAATAAAAACATATAAATCACTCAATTTAAGATAACAAAACACAACAAATCTTATTTTCAGATTATTGCACATTGGGAAACATGCTCATGAATTCAACTTCTGCCAAACTCTGACAATAAATTCACATAAATATCACAAATTCGTCCTTTAAGTGGTTGAAAACAGGAATTTACGCGGCTGCCGTGAACGCAGCAGCGAGCTGGCTCGATGAGCTCTGTGATCGACTGGTTGTCATGGCTGCCGAGCACAGACACACCCAGACATGATTCAGCTCCTGGTTCACCACAGACACGACTTTAACAGCACGAATGGGGACTTCAGGGACCGAAGACTGTCTTTTCTGTCAAATAGTGGACAACGAGGCGGAGACAGAAGTCCTGCTCAGAGTAAGTACCGACCGTTGAGACATGTTTAAGAACTTAAAACTGCTGGACGTTAGTCACTCGTCCTCTCTTGTCTGTCTGTGTTTGTGTCCAGGACGATGAGCTGCTGTGTTTTCGGGACATAAAGCCTGGCGCCGCACATCATTACCTCATTATTACCAGGACGCACATAAACAACTGTAAATGTCTCACGGGGAAGGACATACCTCTCGGTGAGGGACACTTTAGTCTGTTACACGACTTGTTAGCAAACCACCAGTACTGGTATCAGTTCAACAGAGAAAGATGAGTCACTACAGTTTAATTAAAGTCGGTTCAAAAGAGCTTTATTGACATGGAAAACACGTTTAGACTGAGAAAACAAACAGACAAGTAAACAAAACAAGTGAGAAACAGCAAAAGTACATTGCCAGACCACAGAAATGTTGATAAACATAAAACTTGTTTTTGTTGTTGTTGTTTTCTCAGAAATAAAATTTAAATATAGTAAAAAAAAATGGCTTAAAATAAAGTAGAAAAATGTAGATTTTCAGTTAAAATATACCTGGGCTATAAAGCTGAAACACCTATCATGATAGTGAAGTTTTATATCAGTCCATGTCGATAATGATTGATCATATAGTTCGTGACTGACGACATGTTGCGTGCTCCAAAGGGTGTAAGCGGCTAAGGTGATAAATTAAGTAGAGCTGCAATAATTAATCGAATAATCAATTATTAATCGAGTACTGATGTAATCGTCAACTATCAGTTTGAGTCATTTTTAGGACAAAAAAAGTGAAAATTCTCTTATTCTGGCTTCATAAATGTAAGTATTTTCTGGCTTCTGAGGACGTCATCTTGGAGTTTCTGACATTTTACAGATCAAACAACCAATTAAACGATCAAGAAAATGACAGAATAATTTATAATGTTAATAATCGTGAGAGGAAAGACTTGAAAAATAGGTACACTTCAAAAATACTGCTGCCATATTGATTTGTTTTGTTTGTTTATAGTGGAGCGGATGGTAGAGATGGGAAAAAGTATCCTGGAGAAGAATAAAGTCCAAGATGACATCAGGTAAATCAATTTCCTGAGAGTTGTGACCCCACATCACTTTAAAGGTCCAGTGCAGAAGATTTTGCAGGGAATTTTTGCCAAAATTCGGCAGGAATGTAATGAAGGTGTGAGGTTGCAATCTGCAGGTTCAACACTAGATGACACTAAAATCCTCTGCACTGGTCCTAAAAGAGAGTTTAGAAGGACTGACTTTAAAGTTATTTTCAGTAATGTTTTTGCTTCACAGGTTTTTTAATAAACCTTTGTTTATTTGTTTTCCCACTGAATCTGTGCAGGATGGGGTTTCACATTCCTCCGTTCTCGTCTGTTCCACACCTCCACCTCCATGTTCTGGCTCCAGCCAGCCAGATGAGCCTCAAGTCGCAGCTTCACTACGGGCCGCAGTCTCACTGGTTCATCACAGTGAGTCGGTCAATTTTGCACTTGCGAAAAGCTGCATAAAAAATATTATGCAAATATGTCTAAATGAAATTATTAATGTATATAAAGTTTTGAATTAAATTGTTGAACGTCTCTGTCACATGATCGTTCATTACCGTCCACACTAATTTGAAGATGCTTCTTTTTAAATTAAAGGGATAGTTCACCCAAAAATGAAAATTCTGTCGTCATCTACTCACCCAGTGAGTTTAGTCCACAAAACTCTGCTGGAGTTTCACAGGAAAACAGTTTTGCAGAATCTCCCGAACCCAAACATATAATGCCTCCATATCGCTCATATGGTGTAGTCCAAGTCTCCTAACGTCCTGACATGCCAAGTTGACTAAAAAAATATTCACAGCATGTTTTTAATCAAAATCTTCACAGTAGATCCTTAGCTCGTGTGGTGTGATGGTGTGAAAACAGCATGTCGGTGCTGTAGGAGACTTGGATTACACCAGACAAGCAGTATGGAGGCATTTTATATGTTTTTTTTTTCTAGTTCATTTTTATGTTTTTTACATTTTTTCCTCCATGTTATGTCTTTCTTCAGTGTCTGTCTATATTCATGTGTATGTGTAATTTAAAAGCACTTCTAATCACACTGAACTACAATACCGTGAACTCTATCTGTGTCCTTTGTTCTGCTCTGTTGCAGGTTGACAAAGTGCTCTCTCAGCTGAAGATTCGTGGTAAAGTCAAATGAAGCGAAACAAAGAGTCTGAAGGTGCAACAGTTTTTGGGGGTTTTTTTACGTTGACACTATAATTTATCTTCATTCTACCTCAATGAATGCACCCTTAAACCAGGTTTCCATCTGACTTTAGGATTTTGTATTAATGAATTATGGTGATGTATGTTTCCTTTGTGCTGCTTGTCGATTCAGTTGTGGAGAAATGTGGAAAAAGACAGTTTTCTTTTGGGTGGAATCTGTTAAAGATTAATCTTTCCAAGATTTTTTTTTTTTTCAAACATGCTTTTTAGACCTATGAAATGTCATGTTGTGTAATCGAACTGTTATTGAAGCGATAATTACAGCTTTTAAGATGTTTTTATTAAAATACAAACTTGAAAACTGATTGCACACAGCTTGAAACAGTTTGAAAATCACATATAAGAGATTTAAACATATTAAGTCTATATTTATCAGGAAGAACAATTATTCTTTGCACATTCCCATTTACTTGTTTCTTGTGTGTATGAAATGGATCAACTGAAATGTTTGCTTATATCTGTGATATATATGTCATAACTTATCTGATGCACTGGAATATAATCTTTCTATTATAATTGATAGAATATTAATAAAATTCAGACTCAGCTGTGTATGACACCTGTCCAGTTTTTCTGTTTACTTTAACACTTGGTGTACCTTCAAAATGACTCCCCATAAACGCCCACATGTACATTTTTGTGTATGAGTATAAATATAAATATGATATGAATATACATAATTGTATCCTTCCAATTTCTCGCTTGATCATTAAAAACATTTCATTCTCAGGATTTTAAGCCATTAAATGCCAGTTTGTTTACAAGATGCCACTGTTTTTTAAAATGAAAGAAAACACAGTAAATGAAGTTAAAATAATGGGTGGGTTTTTCATAGTCTCTTATATGTCAGTGATTAACAACAAAATTGATTTAGATGCATTTTTATTTATTTATTTATTTGTGCAGTGCCATTTTCACTCTGAACAGCCAAAAAACAATTTTAAACCATTTTTGAGGTCTTTCTCAAGGGAATCAAAGAATTGTGGTTTAAGTTTCAATAAAACTTCCAACTTCTCTTCTTTGAGCAGCATAATTTCATTTTCATTATGTGTCATCAGAGATCAAGGAAACACGTTAAGTTGAAGTACTTGCTTCGCTTGACATGAACACTACAGCCGCAGTATCCTTTGAAATCTCCATTACGGACCAGAATAATTGTTTTGTGTGTGCATGTCACATTAATTTGTTAATTGATTGATTTATTCAGTTATTTGTTAATTTATTTGTTTGTTTTAGTTGGAGAGAACTGAAATCACAGTAGCAGTAGATAAAATGAGTCGTATCTAAATGGGAACCTCAGACTCGCCAGAAATCTCGCGAGAGTAATCGTTTTAATTCAAACATAATATTTCCCTAACCCTAACCAACTGTTTCCTGTCCCTCAACCTACTCGGATCATAACCACATCATAGTCACGTTATAAAACAGAATTAATTTGTTAAAAGCGCTCAATGAAGAAACAAATCATACAAATCTCGCGAGAGTTTTTGCAAATCTAGGGTTTCCTTCTAGACACGCACGTTAAACCTGGTTGGTGACGTTACATTCCTGACATTCTACGTCGCTGACGTGACGCCCTGGCTGCTGCGGTGTAGCCCCGCCCCTCCTGCCGTCAACAACTGGATTCCAGCTATTTGTATTTTCGTCAACTAGCACTGTTAGCCTGCTAACGATGATTCATTGCGTTCGTAAAAAAACGAGCTAGCCAATCTGAATGGACGTTTGTTGTTTTTCGTTTGCTTGACACGCACCCCATCGATAGCTTGTGCCGATGTGCAGCCAATGCCAGCTAAAGGACCGACGAGAGCGGAGAGATCGCCGTGCATACCGTCCTTTAGCCGCCTGTGAAACCAGCTAACACGGCTAACACTTTACGTTAGCTGGCTGGCTGGCTGGCTGGCTGACAGCTGGCTCGGTTAGCTACGTGCCTTTTGACAGTAACGTAGCGAAGATTTACTCCCCGAAACAATGAATTGTCTCTGACATTGGTGAGTATAATTACCGTGTCATGACTTGTTAGTATAAATTAATTGCATGTCATTTGATTTCGCTCGTTTCAGCGTTGCTCTGCCAGCTAACTGCCAGGCTAACCAGCGGCTTGTTTGTAGCAGCAGCTGCTCGGAGCCACGCCTGGGCCATTTAAATGAATGTCTGCGGCTGAAAATATTTGGCGTTATTTTGGGTGTCAGTTACCGTGTGATGCTCCGCGTTACAGCGCTGAAAATAATTTCACTGTTATGGTTTGCAGAGAGGACTGAGGCCCAGTTGGTTGTCACATTGGAGTAACCAGAGCCCATAACTAGCAAGGTGGGTCTTGGTTGACTCTACGGTGGTGCCATCGAAGAGAAGTGGGTGAGCCGCAGTCAACTGACCGATGCACCCCTGGTTCTGACCTGCCAAGAGCTGCCAATATGATGCCGGTGAGTGCACACAACCTCTGCTCTCCCAGCATGAAAACTCTCATTTTTAACCTCCAGATCAGTGCCCTCACAATTAATTACTGGTCTAGCCACTTATGCACAAGTTAACCCCGTGTGCAAGGTGGAAATCATTATGCATTGTGTGGCATCTGGGGTTCATTTCATTTAATTTATTTTATTATATAGGGACAGTTTGAAACTAACATTACAAGTAAAACAAGACTACTAAGTATTATCTATAGACACTTCATCAATATCATCAAAAACCTTATTCAATGAAGTGTTCAGTGGTTTCATTTAAATCCCTTAAATGCAGACCACCATGAATGCACACAACGAATAAGCCTTTGTGCTGAAACAGCCTGTCATATCCACTGATAATGACACGTGCTGTGAATGACACACAGACAGCCAGTTGTTTGACAGGCGTGTTCTTCACTTGCGCCATTGACTTGTGACAACAACAGAAACAGCGTGGAGTGAGAAAATGAGTGCAGACGGTGAGGAAACTGTTAATAAAAAAAGGAGAGGTCAGCTTGCCAGTAGTCTCAATAACCAGAACAGTCCACAGGGGCTGACAGGACATTGTATTTTGTTTGTCATGTATAAAATGATTTTGGCTTACATTGCAGACTATTTACTCATACAGTAGAATTTGTAATTGTAGTGCTCAGCATATAGGAGAAATATTTAATGTTTATTCAAATTTATCATAAAATGATCATTGTATTTCATCAGTGATTAAATACTCACTTCTCTGAAGTCAGCATGTTCTCTTTCTATTTTGGGCCACAATAACTGTTTTATTTGGTCTGTTTTACATTAATTTCAAGTTAATGCCAAGTACGTTTCATAGGAAATTATTATTAATATTTTATGAGGAGTAGATGTTTATAATGGTTAAACTGAGCAATATGTCAATGGAGTCTGGCAGAAGGCAGGCTGCCACTGAACTACAACACCAGAGTGTGTATTTTCAGAGCACTGGGCTTTTGTTTTCACGGTAACAGGCTTATCTTTATATTGACAGACAACTGACAGCTATAAACAGCTGATCAACTTAGAGTGTAGGACTCACCATCACTTTTTAATGTCACATTACAATGTTGTGCTTGTCTTGCACTCCTGCAGTGTTCCTGCAGCCTGCCTGAGCTTCCTCAAGCCTGGAGAGGAGGGGGCACGGAAAACAGCTCATTTAACCTTAGACTCTATATTAAATAGGATTTCAACCTATTTAATATATAGACGGTAGCTCCAACTCGCTCTTTTGACTGAAGTACTCATTTTTGGATGCGCAGTTGTTATATATTGCTCTTTTAAGATTACACAAGTGGTTGCAGGTGTGTCCTTCGATCAGATAGTGTTTATAGCCTGTTTGTAATGTGTAACGAGGGATCTCATTCCAGATTTTAGCGTGTGTGTGAAAAAAAGAAATGTCTGACCATAGTTGTTTTTGTAAGCTGGTGCTGAAATAGGTGCATGTGAGACTGATCTAATGATGGGTTCCTGTCGTGTGTTGTGTCTTGGAAGAAGGGCAGTGTCGGAGAGGAGTTATTGTTTTGGATCTTATTCACAAGTGATGCTCGTGTGCTTGCTCGGCCTAGAAATATAAAAGTAACAGATTTCATTTGGTAACCCAAAAATCAAACCATAATCATTTTAATGTTCTGCAATAAAAATTAAATGATTTTTTTTAAAACTGTCATTACCTCCTAACATTGCAAATTATCTGGCAATTGCAATATTAGTCAAAATAATCACAATTAGATATGTTTTCAAAATCGTTCAGCCAACAAAGAGCTTATTTGTCAATTCCTTGATTATCAGTGTTGCACTGCGACACAGCTAATCTGGAAGTGACATCAGCTCGTAGAGTAAAAAGCTTAACTTTATCTACTACGACTTTATCTGTTGTACAGTGTCTCTGCAGCCTGACTCCATAGCCGCAGGACTTACATTTTTCATGTTGATGGTTACAATGACTGCAACAGAAGGAAAGGGAAATGTACACAGTGCTTAACTTGATGAACAGGTGCTGTGGTGTATCTGAAGTCTGTTTGCTTTAAGCACAAGGGATTAAATGTGTTTTCATCATAAAATTGAAGATGTAGTCCATGTTAGCAAGAACTGAACAAGTACATCACTGTACATCAGAAGAGAACATGTAAACTTCACACAGTCTGCTTAAAGTAACGTAGCAATTGTGCGTCCAAAAATCAGTACTGCAGTTAAAATAGTGAGTTGGAGCCATTAACAGTGTAAAAAATAGGTTGAAATCCTATTTAATATATGATTTATGGTTAAAGCGAGTAGTTCCCCCCGCCCCCTCCTCCCCAGACTTGAGGAAGCTCAGGCAGGCTGCGGGAGCGCTGCAGGAGCGCAACATTGCAAACTGACAATAACACGCAGCTCTGAGTCTTTCAGTGTAAATTGATCAGCTGTTTATAACTGTCAGTTGTCTGTCAATGCGAAGCTAAGCCCGTTATCCTGAAATCAAAAGCTCACTGCTCCTTCTAAAAGATTGTTAGTGATTTCTCACGACTCATAAACAGACGCTAACTCATTCGGCAAACATTCAGCTTTAATTTGAACTCTGATTAACGTGAAAGTCAGACACCACGGCTGTAGGATTGTTGTCAGAGAAGTATTTCAACATAGCATTGTTTCCTTAATTTTTGATGAGTTCATGTCATTTGATGATTTATTACAGTATATATATTTTACAGATTTCTCTTTTAATAATGAATCTGTTTTGAATGATTGGATCAAAATCATTGCTATATTTAGCGAGGTACAGTAGTCTTTGTTGGCCTGTATATTGAATCAAGAACTGTTTTCATTCTGTTGTTTGGTGTTATTGTTAAAGATGCTCTGTGTTGCAGAGAGTAGAATACCTGAATGGGGGTTTATGGGGAGCTCTTTTGTTATCTTTAGTGCTGAGAATGCAGTGATTTATTGAGAGAGAAGCGATTGCAGTCCCTTTGGCCTTCAGGGAGGGGAACATGAACTCAGATGCAGGATAAGTTCACAGTAGGTTCAGTCAGGTGTCGTCATACACGGAGGTTATTCAGTTTGTCCTTATTACAATAGCTTCACACAACACACCTCCAGAGAGGCGTGTAGGCTTTCAGGAGAACATAGTAACAGAGCAGTAACTCCATACTGCTGAGGCCGTCGCGGGATTGACTGCGATGGTAGCCTCCGTGGACGTTCGTACCCTGTGGCACCAACAGGCTATCAGAGTCAAAGAGCCAGTCGAGCAGAGAGGCAGCCCTGCACTCGGGTCTCGCGTGACTCCGGCAGCCAATGAGACCTTGGCAGATCTAGGTCTGTGTGGCTGCGTCGACTAATGCTCTGTTGTTAAGGGGAACTTTTGAGCTGAGTAGATTGTCAAGTGGCATTAATCTCACACAGTGGAGCTGGGCAGAGCGTGACTTACAGGAAATGTAAACATTGCATCTTATCGCCGCTTTGACCGTTTTTGGAGGTGTGCTAGTTCAAAATGACATCACAGTCATATCATAAAGCAGTCAAGAGTGAAATGTCACAAGTTTAATGGATATACACATATGGTACGGTTTATAATAATCAAACAAACAATAAAATTATGATTATGTCTACTAACTGTTAGTAATACTATACTAATTTATGCCATCTCATCATTAGTTTGTGTGACATAAAATAATGAGTTTATATATAAATTCTATATTGTGTCATAGGTATATAAGAGACCATCACAGCTGGATTCTGATTCAGGTTATTGTTGCACAAATTATAATATTTTATATACTATATTAAGTATTTGTCAGTGATTACTAAATGATTTGTAAACTTTAAAGATATAATTACACAGAGATCTGGACCAGGCATTTTTTTTAACACTTTGTTAATAGCTAATAATTAGTTTGTAAACCTACAAACATTATTTCCTTATTTGTTTATGATTGTTTGGTTGTTTACCATTTATTGATGACTGTGAACAGATGAAAATAGTAAGACCTAGTTATTGATTCATTTAACAACCCCACCTGTTTAAAACTGGAAGATCTCTTTTTTAAAAACTTGTTTAATAAGTATACATTATTAGTTGGACATATAATGGACATCAGCTTTCAGTCAGAGGGACACATCCTTTTTTTGTCTTGTAGTGACCTCATATGTTGCCATGTGTCTGTCCTCAGGTCATCGTAACTATTGATACTTAAGTACTTTTCAATAACATACTTGACCTTTTACAAACAAATGTTCTCCTATTTTTGTTTGTCCCGACTATTTTTTCTTACTTTGTTTGTACCCCTTGATGTCTTGGTTTTCACAGATGACTTATTGTTTATGACACAAGGAAGCTCAGTTTAAAAAATATTCAAATGTTTATTTTTTATTCAATTGCTTAGGGGGTTTAAACTGCTAGTTGGAGGACAAAGCAGTCAAAGAACTAAATACATTAATAAATAATACTGTTAGTTAAATATTTAAAATAAAAGTATTAAAAGAAATAAAAAATATTTTCTTTTACTCTCTCACTTCAGCTGCTGTTGTCAACAAAAGCAAATATGTTTCTTGATAGAAATCTGAAAGGAGTTTGTGCTTGATGGCTATTAGACACATAAGCTCTACTAGATTAGTCTGTAATAGCAAAGCCAGTGTAGTTATAACTTGGGTTATCCAGCTTAATAACAGAACATGTCCTTAGAACATCTTTTTAAAAATTTCATTTTGGGTCTAAGACATCCTGTGTGCACCAGTGTGCAAGTGTCCAGCTAAAGGACAGATGTTGAAAAACATCCCTCTTATCTCATGCATATATAAAACACAGCAGCATTATTTTTTTCCCCCAGTTTTCGGAAACCGCCTCTGATCCCATTTATTTCACATCATTTGTCACATCATTACCTCGTCTTTCCCCCATATGGTTCAGTGCCATTTCAGCCAGATGGGCAGATGTTGGGCTTATTTTGTCTGCATGAAATGTCTAGATTACATTATTAGTCAAGAATGTCAAAGGCAACCTTCTCGTGTCCGAGTGAATAGGTGTGTTGGATTTAGCTATGATTGAGCCATTTGTGTGTTTGACCAAACGATGAAGCAAAATCATCTCAAACTCTGTTTATTTGGGCTCATACGGGGGATAGAAGTCCTTGAAAACATTTGAATTTTACTGGCTTTTTTTTTGGGTTGAAAAGTGCTGTCGAGAGCCCAATTCCTTTTTCCTTTCGTACAAAATGAGTAAACTTTACTTTTGAAACGAGGGCCAAATCCTCGAGCAGCCTTCTATAAAGTCCTCACATGTAACGTTACACTAAAACTGGCTGTAAGTTTGTTTAGCTGGGGAATTTGCAGGCTAAATGATTTGATGTTTTTTAAATGCTTAAACAGTGTTTATTGTACACTTTGGAATTTGGCTTTGTGCTTGGTTACAGTTATTTACTGTTCAATCTGTAATATCTGTACTGTAATAAATCATAAAATGAACATGATATGTCATCAGAGATTAAGGAAACAACTTCAGGTTAAACAGAGCTCAAATTAATGCAGAATGTTTGCTGAATGAGAACGTGTGTCTTTATGAGTCGAAAGAAATCATTTATAATAATGTAGATCTTCATAACAGTTAAATTGATCAACATGTTAATGGAGTCTGGCAGGCAAAAGGCTGGCAGTCACTGAGCTCAAACTCCAGGGTGTGTATTTTTGGAGCAGTGGGCTTTTGTTTTAGGGTTAACAGGCTTAGCTTTACATTTAGAAACAACTCAACCGACACTATGACTCAGGTTTGCCTGTCATTGTTAAAATACAGTGTTGCGCTCGTCTTGCGCAGTTTTCCTGCAGCCTGCCTGAGCTTCCTTGAGTCTGGGGAGGAGGTGGTGGGGGAAATGACTCGCTTCAACCACAAGCTGTATATTAAATAGCAATACAATCCTGTGTAATATGCAGTCTATGGTGCAAACTTGCTATTTGGACTGCTGTTGTTGACATGCGGTTGTTACACATTGTTCCTTTTAAATATATATATTTTTGCCTTAAATCTGAGGCATTTGTGGAAGGTCTTTTCATGAAAAAACGGCATTTCAGTTAGCTTTTAGGAAGATTTCTGCTCTATCTCTCTTCTCCACTGTGGGTACCTCTGTGTGAGTAAATGAGTGACAGGATTTGTGAGAAGACGAGACTGTTTGACTCATCCTGCTGGAGATCAGGCCAGCCAAGCATCCCTCTTTCTCTCTCAGAAGTTAAATGATAAATGCCCCTCTCCTCTCCAGATGATGCCCACTGTAGCATTACGCATCATGCGAGAGGGATACTGATTGTTTCTAGTCACGTACAGCCGACATACAGTACGAGGAAGATCCCCTTCTTGCGTCTATGTTATTGCCCTCACCCACTTGCCAGATACAGCTGTGGCCAAACTATTTCTCATTAGCAGGGAGTCGTCGGTGTTGCAGCCGCTGGCACAACCCAGGGACAATTTTCGAGTAGACACACTTGTCTGCACCCTCCTCCGCCCACTACCCAGTGACTCCCTCTCTGTCTTTCTCTCTTTCTCTCACTGTTTGTTTCTCTCCAGCTCTCTCTCTCTCATCCCCCCTCCCTCCCTGAAATACACATACAGCAAGTGTTTTTTCCTCCTCTCAAGTCTCCTCTGCAGCACTTTTCCAAAGCACGCACCACTGTCTGTTTCAGAGGTCTGCTAAGGATGGCATAACAATTAAGTCTCATGCCTGCAAAAGCGGCAGCGCTATGATGAAGAGGTTTGTGACTATAGTGTTACGCGGCCTCGTCAGCCTCTCCAAGGAAAACCCCATTTGGGCAAAGGAGCACCACCGGCCGCCAAAGAAGGAGATCAGGAGGAAACGCAGGGCAGTCAAAAGAGCCAAGACCATGGGCAGACGCAACTTAGTGAGGGCGGTTGGTATTTCTCCAGTGGTCAGTCGGCTGGATCACTGGGGTTTCTGTTTTCTATGCTGTAGCTCTCTTGGGTGTTTATTCACATCATTTGGTAGTTTCTGTTCATGTGAAGGTATATTTTGGAATATTCAGCTTTGGGTTTTTGCAAACAGTTTAAATAAGGCCCAAGTTTGCACCTTAGTTCTGTTGTCTGATTGATTAATTGCGTGTCTTTAGCTAATTGAAGGTTTATTTTGATATCCTCTATAGGATATTTAGCATGTAGGTCTTTGGTGAACTGATTTGATTGCTGGAGTGCAGAGTATCGTTAAGAAAATTCAGTATCTGCCCTGGTAGCAATACCTCGACTTTGATACCAGTCCCTAAACAATACTTTTTTTTAATATTAATTTTATAAATTCCATTTTAACAACATAAAAATTACATTGTCCATTATGTTAAAAAAAATCTTAAGTGTCATTTTTTGGCTCCCTTAACACTCTAAAATACACAGAAAAATAAAAACCTATTTACCACAGCGTCATTAAGATAAGTTAAGTTCTCTCTCTCACCACCTTTATGTTTGAGTTCTTTGGCATTTTGCCACTCACATAAAAAACAAACCACAACATGGAGATTTACTCCTAAGGTGTTGAAATTTGGTATTGAATGACAAGGCATTTTTTGATACTCAATAGTATTGAAGCAGTTCTGTCTGTGCCTTAGAAGAAGTTTGATATCCACCTCCTTGTTTATTGCTACAATATATATATATTTCTTAATATTGAACACTTGCAAAGTGGTGATACCAAAAACTCAAGGTGCTGTTATACCACAATTTAAAAAGTCCCCAAAAGTATATTTTCGCAGTTTTAAAAAACACAAAGACAGGGTTTAACGGTGAGGATTTTTTTTAACTTGCCTGATCAGAAATCTACTTGCCCAAAGTAATTTTTTACTTGCCCCAGCCCAAATTGTTTTATTTATTAGCAGTTATCAACAGGAAAAACTAAAGTTGAGTCAAGGTGATGCTTTTAAATACTTTGTTTTGTCTAAAACCCAAAGATATTCAGTGTAATGTGATAACAAACAGGGAAAAAGCAGGGAAATCTCCTTATTTGAGAGACTTAGTACAGCATTTTCTGCCATTTCTTGCATAAAACTTTACTTTTACCTTAATGATTAATTATCAGAATAGTTTAGTAATTACTTTTTACCTCTTGCCTGGTTGAGCAAGTGAGTTGCTAGATTTACTTGCCCCAGGCAAGCAGGCAATCCATGTTGTTGAGCCCTGAAAGAAAAATGCCAATTCAAAATAAGTGTCCTTTTAAATAATAAATTGGTTGAGTACAGCATTTTTTGTATGTATAAGATTGTTTTTTTTTCTTTTAATTTGAAGTGCTTGAGCTTTCCTTCTTTAATGAAATAATAATGAAAGTAGCCAGTCATGACTTAAGCATGTGCAAAAAATGGCATGAATTGTCTTTGGCGATGATTGCTTGAATTATGTATTAAATTCAGTTGCAAAACAAGAACAATGCAGGAGTCAGTCGGCTATCAGGAAACACACTGTTACCTTGAATGAATTACAGATCTCTCTGGGTTTAAACATTGTTAGAAACATTTGGGATAATTATCGCCAACTATTATGCAAACAGATTTTTGAGTAGTAAAAAAAGTCAAAATTCTCTGATTTCAGCTTCTCAAATGTGAAGAACACATTTGAGGTTGCATCTTGGACTTAGGTAAACACTGATCAACGTTTTTCACCATTTTCTGACATTTTATGGGCCAAGCAGTGGCTCGATTAATAGAGAAAATCAGTCGGATTAATCGGTAATGGAAATGATCATTAGTTCCAACCCTATATTCGATAAGTTGTCCTATTCCTATTGAACACTGTCGTAAAACAGAAATTTAAATAAAGTATAAACTATTTCCACCAGAACAAATTCAAATAATGGCATCTTTTTTTTCTGTATTCAAACTGATGTTCTTACTGGCCTCACTGGGCTGTTTTGTGTTCAATATTTTTCTTCCTGTACCATGTTGTATCTTATTATGCAGCTGCCAGCACTCCAACATCCCTTGGGGATTAGCAAAGTAATTATCTATCAGTAAAATGTGAACATAACTAGTCTCCAGCTTAGTTACAACACTTTCTATTTCACTTTCTTATTTTCCCTTAATGCTCCTGCACATCAGGTCCCAAAGATGACATCCATTACTAGTCGATGTGGACAACAGATCCTAATAACCATAAGAAACAACATAGATGGAGGGTTTAGTTGGATATGTGAATATAAGTGTCTCGGCTCCAGTACCATTTCACCACATATGATTTCAGAATTTGACAAAATGTGAGCTCTTGGGCTTTAATTCAGCTGAGTGAAGTCACAGAAGCTCCCACGCACAAGTGACCATATTGTTTTAGTCGGGCTGCTGCAGAAAATGTCAATGAATCACACAGTTGCATCATTACAATGGATGAGTCACTTGTCTCACAGAAACTCCCAGAGTAATGATCTATAGGTGGCCCGGTGTCTAAATTTAGATAACATGTGACAGCAGCATGCACTGACAATTATTGTAGCCACACAAACCGTTATGCATCAATGAAACCTGACTGAATTTGAGTACCTACTAAATTATGCATGTCTACATTTAGTATGCATTTAATAGTGAACTATATTGGTTTGGATATAGTCCTAGGCCTGTCATGATTAAGTAAGTATCAACAGCACATTGCCAACATACAGGGCTGCGCCCAGGCAGCACACTTCACCTGGAACACAAGCTGCAGCTAAAACACCTCGCTCACGTTCTCCAAAAGCATTTTAAAGACAGAGTTTTGTGTTTTTGGCTCTTTATAATGGCTTATATAAATTATGAGGCCAGGAATTTCATGGTGGCTGTGCCATGTCAGTTCTGGCTCATGCCCCTCAAACAAATCGTATTCCCTGCGGCCACAGCTGCGTCGATGCTCTGCCTGCACCATATGAACCTCTGGAAAACCACTGGGCTGTTTTGTGTGATGACTTCCAGCAGAGAGAACAGGAGAGGCAGTGAGTGAATATGGACAAAAGTGTCGACATGATATAAACTTTATTTGATCATGAAGCCTGATGTTACTCGACAGTTCTGTGGCTGCAGACTGGTGTCTGTTAACAGTGACAAACGGGTAGATTTGTGTGATATATGCCTCTATGAAACATCTGTATTTCCACGCATGCATGTCTACGTCCTGTCTCTCTCTATGGAAGCCCATTTCTGCCAATGTGCTGGGGGCGAAAAAAAGATCCTGTAAGTCATTACAATAAGAAACATTCTCAAATGAATGAATTAGTGTCTCAACATAATGATCTTGTAAAATAATTTGCCAACTTCTCCTAATAATGTTGTAGTTTAGTTAGGTTTTTACTTTAAAGAGAAAAACTGTGGCACTGTCACATTAAGGCACAAAGAAGCCTAATAAAGAGTCTTCTATATGTCACAGCAACCCTTTGAATTTGAGTTTGGTCCAGCCATATACTAGGGTTCACACAGTCTTGATTCTTTATATAAATAATTAGCCCTTAGTCTGTAAGCTTGATGCTAAGACGTAATTGGAATTCCTATTGATGCACAAAAAAATCAGCATAATGATTGCATTAATATTATCTTAACAAACAGACGCATTTTACTTCACATGCTTAACATAAAACAGCATGTGCAGATTTTCAGCCATATGTCCCTTCTGCTTTGTGGAGACTAATAGCTACTGATTTTACTTTTACTTTTTTTTTAAATTCTTTTTGCTTAGGCACTGTAAAAAATAAAAAGCTAGCAGGTATGGCTGCACAACATGGCAAAAAAAAAAAAAAAAAATCACATTGACACAGTTAGCGGGAATGAAAGTTTTTGCATCACAATTTTAATTTTCACTGAAAAACTATTCAAATAAAAACGATTTAGCAGGAGGTGTTTGGTCTTTGTTTGGTACTAGTTTGATTTGACATTGTAGACTGGTTTGACATTGTGAGCAATATGTAAACAAAGTGTTGGGATTACTGGTCTAGATGGCCCTTTGATCGTGTAGGTAATGTAGAGCTGCAACTATTATTCCATTAGTTGTCGACTTAAATTAATCACCAGCTATTCAGGTAATCAATTAATCAGTTTGAGTCATTTTTATGAAAAAATTCTCTGATTTCAGCTTCTTAAATGTGAATATTTTCTGTTTCTTTTTTCCTCTATGACAGTAAACTGAATGTCTTTGGATTGTGAACAAAACACGACATTTGAGGACGTCACCTTGGGCTTTGGGAAACATTGAACAACATATTTTTCATTATTTTACAGACCAAACAACTAAAGGTTTTATAAAGAAAACAATTGACAGATTAATCGACAGTGAAAATAATCATTAGTTGCAGCCTCAAAGTAATGATTTCACTTTACGTCTTGATTACTTGGTTTTCTTTGCATTATATTTGAATTCGTTCCTGGTGCAAATCCTTCCTGTTATGATATGTTTAACCAGCGACACGTGTCCAAATCTGAAAAAGGTGAACAGGTTAAAAGCAAACTGCCTGAATACAATACTCTGTTTACTCACAACTGAGTGAACTCGCACCGAACTCGCATGAAGACCACAATAAACTCTGTCTTTTCAAACACAGCCAACATTTTAACTGCATCCCTCCAAACTTTCGGCTTTGGTATTGATATTTTCCCCTCACAGTCACACACAGTCCTGTTTTTCTGTAGTGACACAGAAAGTGAGGCCTGTCACATGAAGCAGGAAGGCACACCTCAACCCCCCGGAGCGCTTCGTGCCACAGAAAACAATAAAAACCTGTGTGCCACCACAGAAGGAAAAACACATCATGCAGATATGCTGTAATCATGAATGTACAGGAGTTCTGTTTGGCTTGTTCTCATCACCCAAAAACTGAAGAGCAAATAAGTGAATGTTAATGTGCACTGGTTTAAACAAGGAAGATTGAAAACAGTATCTTATTAATTTTTTTATATGTTTCAGCCTCACAGTTAGAGTTTGATGGTGATCATTCAGTGTATATAGATGTTTTGAGAGGACATTATCCACTTCTCCTCTCATCCTGTATTTTGGCTTTATTCAACCAAGATGTTTAATAATCTCATCACAGGATCCACAGAGTTGTTTACCCAGAAAATTAGTTGCGAAATTGTGAAAATTTGACATTTTGCAACCTAAATTCAAAGTGGATCAGTATTTTTCTTATGCCCTATTTAACCGAGAGAGTCAATATTTTGGAATGACTGAATCTTCTTAGATATGTTTTTATCAGCTTGGACCATCTGGATTTGGGTTGTGTTTTTTTTTTTTTGCCTTCTCTCAGCTTTCTTCCTTTAGGGGTAGCATTTGACATACATTGGAAATTGTGTGTGTGTGTGTGTGTATGTGTGTGTATGTGCATGCATATGTGTATGTGGTAGTTTGAGGTTTAATGGTCTGTGTGCTGATTAGAGTAAAAGAAAAATCTAATTGCATCCACTATGCTTCAGTGTTGTTCATATGATGATAAAAGTTCTACGTTCCAGATGGATAATGCACACACAGTGCATGCACTATATGCTGATCAAGAAAAAGTATATACAGTAAATTCAAGTTACAGATGCTGGCTTTTAAAGTTAGTGCTGGTAACAACTTGGATGGTCCTTTTCCTCTTTAGCCTGGAGGACAAGACGTCCGTGATTCCAAAAACCAGTCTGTAATGTGGACTCGTCAAACCACAGAACAGTTTTCCACGTTGCGTCAGTCCATTTCAGATGAGTTTGGACCCAGAGAAATCTGCAGTGTTTCTGGATGTTGTTGATATGTGGCTTTGACTTTGCATGGTACAGCAACAAACTGTGTCTACTGACAACGGTTTTCCAAAATGTTCCCGAGCCCATGTAGTGTTCTTTATACAATTAGGTGGGTTTTCAATGCAGTGGCAACTCAGAGGTCAAAGTTCACGGCATTCAGTGGTGGTCTTCGACCTTGCCCCTGACTTGTAGAGCAGGTGTTTTTATAGCATTCCACAATTTTCCCAGTCTTTTGTTGCTCCTGTCCCAACTTTTTTGGAACATGCTGCCGGCATCAAATTCAATGTAAGTTTATCTTTTATATTTGCAAATCATTGCATTATGTTTTTATTATATTTTAAACAACATCCCAACTTTGGATGTTGGCCCAAATACTATAAGAAACTAACCCAGAAAATTTTAATTTATATCACAGTTTCAGTGTTGGTTTAAAAAGAAATTTCCCCAAATTGGTCAGCCCCAGCGATTTGTTCAGTCAGTCAGTCAGCTGGTTGATTAATCACCCAATCATTTCAGCGCTTGTATCCAAGCACAAGACACAAACTTTGCAGGCAGTGCTGTATGGAGTAGTCCAAAGGTCATATACACATTGCAGCCACTTTTCCTTGTCAGGTACATCAGAGCACTTTCAGCCCTCTGAACACTCTCAGGTGATTGCTTGAAGAGGCTGCATTTAGGTCCTGTGGTAGAAATTTCTGGATATGACGTAGGGCTGAGCAATATGCAAAAAAAAAATAGCAGTTATTTTGACAGATATTGTGATGCAATATGAGTCATAATTTTAGTGGGAATGGTAATTTTTGCATTTAATTTTCACTGAATAAATAAATGTTGATGATTGGGACTGATTCGATCCAGTATCTGTATTGAGGCCTGATATTGACGTAGAGCATTGATCAGACTTGCAACACCAACATCAGGCTTTTTCTATTTGTAAATGCTTTCACCATGCATTGTGAATTGAGCACATGCATGGCTGGCTGCTTTTATTCTGTTCAAGTAAAGAAGGAAAGCAGAAGCACTTTAAGTGACAAGGAAAAACACATTTTATACAAACAAAAATTCTGTAAACATCAGATTTATTATTTAATGAAGGACTTTTTTAAAATTGTCCTTTTTCTTTGCATTTTAATATCGTGGTAAATATTGTATTGTGGACTTCTTATTCTGGTACACCGTACCGTGAGTTTGTGACATTGTTACATCCCCAGAGCAAACACATTACAAACACTGACATTAGCATTATGGAGTGGCAAACTTTATCAGTGCATCATGGGGAATTATGCAAATGAGCTCACAGCTATGCATGTGAATGTTACAAGCGATAATCCTACAGTGCCCCACAAGTTTCAGGCTCATGTATTCTTACTACTTCTACCACTACTACTGCAAATAATGCTAATAATACTAATAAAAATAATATTAATAATGATAATAATTATTATAACAAATAATCATAAACGTCAGGAAAAAAAGAGTGCTAGTATTGGTGCAGTATCAGTATTGGCAGATACCCAAATGTAGATATTAGAATTGGATGGGAACTGGAAAAAAAAGTGTAATCTTTGGCTGGGGTCTGTTATGTCTGGAGAATGTGATCTATAGACCAGGGCATCTGTGTAACGCACCACAATGCTTCATTTATAATCTGACATTGTTACAGATTGTACGTTTATCAAAAAAACTGCAGCTACTGCAATTTGGATATTGCATTTGTTTTTTTGTGATTCCACTAATATTTCAGTTAATTAATCAGCTCTGCGATAAAGGACTGTCTAATTTAGGGGAAATAGTGTAACTAATAGGAGATTTTGGTTCTTTGCTTCAATTATAGATTGGTTTATTTGACAGTGTAGACTCTGGTTTGACATTGTGCGCCATATGTAAACAGTGTTGTAGTTACTGATCTAGTTGGCCCGTTCACAGTGGAAGTAATGTTTAATTTTAAGTTTTAATAACTTGCTTTTCTTTGCATTGCGCTTGAACAGTTTCTTGGCTTTGATCCTCCCTGTTATGGCACATGTAAGTTGTTAAACTGGTTAAAAGCAAGCTACTATAATTCAAGCAATCCAGATTTCCCTTCTCTACCCTGTTTACTGACAACTAACTGAACTTGCATAAAGGCCATGATGAAGTCTGTCTTTTCAAACGCAGCTAACGTATAATAGCAATTAATATTCAGAGTAATGGTTCAGCCCTAATTTGTAGGAGTGTCTAGTTTGTGCTGTGACCTGAGATGTCTCTGAGCCCTTCACGGTTGGCTTATTTTATGTTGGGAGGCTCATAGGTGCCCGGAGGTACAGATAAGATGGTCCTTGGAGAGATTCCAGACTCCCTTGATAATAACGACATAAACTGAGAGTTACCCATATTGTGTACCTCCTCCCAAGCTGTGTGATATGCAGTTGGTGTCTGGCTGTGTCCATTCATACACGAAGGACCAAGATCTTCTCAGTTGGCTGTTCGTGTCATTCCTTTAATCATGAAAGTGCAGATTGACCAGAAGTACAAATTGTCCATGTCAGGTTCATTTAAGTTCATTTTGGTCCTAATCCTATTTACTGTCCTCTGCCAACACAGGGTGCATTAAATACTCTTAAATTTAGTTTGGGAAGGTCTCAAAGCTGCAGAAAGGCATTTTTAACTGGTTATAAATTAGTGTTAGCGATTTAAAAAGAAAATAATTTTGGATATCATATGGTGACATGGTCTAAGCGTTGTCTTATCATGGTTTTAGAGGTTGCATTATAGAAAAGTGGTGTAATTTTCTGAACCTACTTACTCAGTTTTAGTTGTTCTATTATTTGCCTTTACACACTTACATACATTGTAACACTAATTATATTCACATTACGGATGATTATCTATCAAAAATCTTATTGTGTTTACGTGGTGTTACATACTGTTGCAATGATGATATTGAGGTATTTGGTCAAATGTATCATGATATTTGATTTTCCACAGCACAACCCTGTTGTTTACTTTGTTTGAGAATGAACGGTATATTATTATACTATTGTATATCGTGGATTAGCCTAAAAATATTTAGATATTGTTTATAAGCCGTATCACCCAGTCCTAAGAAGAGATTAATAAACAGTGGCTTAAAAAGCCTAATTTGATTTGCTGAAACACGTAGCCACCCCTGTATTGAAGGTTGTATAGAGAACAGATCTGCGCTTTTCTCAGATGTTCATTGACTCAACGTGTCCTGAATCTCTTAGAAAGCATTTATAGTTCTCTGACTTTCATCTGAGTACAGACAGAAACGTGTGGTGGCTTGTATTGCAATGCCTCGCCTCCCAGCCTGAAGTGTATATTTTCAACACTATGGCAGGCCCTAATCATAGTAAACAGAGATGTGGCAGGCACAGGCATGAGTCCACCAGCAGCTCAAACTAATAGTCACTGCCGGTGGACAGCAAAGTGTAGCATCAGCACACTGGGCTTTGTACAACGCAAGAGTGGGCTCAGCTTCGTCCTTAAACTACACCTCAGCCAGTCACATATTTTTTGATATCTCACATATTATAGCATATTGATATAATCTGCCACTGTGTTTTTCGGTAATTCTTCCTTGATTTTTATACTTTATTCACCGTGTGACCATTAAGCATCATCTTCTCTTTAACCTGTTAATAACTGTCTTTATTCTTCTTTCAGATGATATTGACGGTGTACCTCAGCGATGGGGAACAGGCTGTGACTGAGGTGCCCATCACCCCCGAGACGACGTGCCGGGATGTCGTCGAGTTCTGCAAAGAGCCCGGCGAAAGCGGCTGCCACCTGGCCGAGGTCTGGAGAGGCAACGGTAAGAGCTGGTCGAAACTGTGCTGCTTGTTAAGTGGAGAAAGAACCTCCCTCAGAGCTTTGCCATGTTACAGAGGAAGAATAAGTGGGTGTCACCAGTAATGCATGAAGGTGAGGTCATCTGAAACTCCATTATCACTGAGCTTGACACTGCATAAGAATTTAATTTTATGAAGCAGTAGCCTTTAGCCTTCCTCGTTAATGTAAGAACAAGCACTTCATTAAAGAAAGAAAGCCGAGCTGGGTCGTGCACGACCACCTGAGTGGAAGAAAATTATGGAAAGGCTATAAATAAGGCAAAAGTTTCACAACCTCAAAGAGAAGAGGGGCATGTATTAAAGGGATACTTCACCCAAAAATGGCGTCATTATCTTCTCACCCTCATGCAGACTGTTGGTCAGGTTTCCAAAAAAGTTGTGGCATTGTATAAGACGATAATAAAAACAGAATGCAATTATTTGACTTTTCAACCTATATTCAGTTGAGTGCAATACAAAGACAAGATACTTGATTAAATTCAGAATGATTGTATTTTTACAAAAAACAATTAAGTAATTAAGTAATCAGTTTGAACATACAATATCTTGTCTTTGTACTGTATTCAACTGAATACAAGACAAAAATGATTTGCAAATCATTGCATTCTGGTTTTATTTAGGTTTTTCACAGCGTCCCAATTTTTTTTTTAATTTTAGGTTGTACATGTTGCCATTCGCATTAGTGATTATTTGACAAGGAATAACTCACTTCAAGTACAAAATTTGTGGGTCAGAAAAGGGTTACGTGCTGCTACAGTCCACTGCACTGTCACAGCAGATTCCACTCGGTCCAAGCGATTTGCTCCCATCACCACAGTCGCGCTGACATACCCGGTGTTATCAGCATTTTTTGCTGAGGGGCCACTCCCCTGTTGAAAACAACATCCCAGCCAAGGGCTTTATTAACCCACGTTATGCAATCGTGTTCGGCTGGTGCCCGACAATGCAGCTGTCTGCCCCTGAAACCTCCTAAAACCTCTCTGTCTTTGTCTCTGTCTCTTTGTCTCTCGGCCTCTCTTTGCACACACACACACAGAGGACTGCCATCCTCTTGAAATGCATCTAAGTTTTCACGCGCATGCATCAATCTCAGCGTCCCCAGTTTTCTGAGGGATATCAACACTTAATTTAATTTAGAAAACCCTCCTTGTTGTCAAGACAAACAGATGACAGCATAAAGTGGCTCAGATCTTAAGTTTGTTAGTGAGGGTTAGCTGTGCTGATAGATGGATTTTGTTGCCTTTGGACCAAGTGAAGCTAGCTGCTGTACTAAGCTAACCAGCTGCTATCTGTAGCCTAAAAGTTGTATCAATCTAACTCTAACTGGCAAGTGAATATGCTTTTAACTGGCAACACAGAATTTAGCTTTTTACTTGTTGGACATGTACTACAAAAAACTAAATTGAATGAATTGTTTCCATAAGACAAATATGTTTAACAAATGTTTTCCTTAACTTCTTTGTCTCTGTAGAGCGAGCGATCCCCTTTGAGCACATGATGTATGAACATCTGCAGAAATGGGGGCCTCGGAAACAAGAAGTCAAGTTCTTCCTCCGGCACGAAGATTCACCAACCGAGGGCAGTGATCAAGGTGTGTGTTGTCATGCTTTCCTCCATGCTTTCTGTGGTGTCTCTACCTGAAGGAGCCTGGAGGGTGGAGGGTTGAGTCAGGGAATTCCTGACACCTGTTCTGCCTGGCTGCTCCGCTATGGATGCCGGCATCAGTCGATGTTTCTTTTGCTTCCTTTCTCACGCTGGTATCTTAAGTCTTTTGGGTTTAGGCATGTTTGATTTGTTGCCTTTGTTGCACCTCAGAGCACTTGGACAGCATGTTTTACCTTCACTCATGCACCTCACACACCAAAGATGTTGCACTTCAGTTTCAACACCTCTGTAAACACTGTTTAACATAGTACCCCTTTGTGTTAAGAGTTAAAAGGCTGTGTTGGATGAAAAATCAAAGTTTAATTGATGCTTGAAGGGGCATGTCAATGCAATGAATCACTGCTCTGTTTTGACACACGCTCTGTATTAACGTTAATCTCTTTGGATTTGTGTTTGGAGTACAGCCATGTTAAAAGCCAGGTGTAAAGTCAATCAGTGAAACCGGCTCTGTGTGAGATCAGTGACTTATAATAATCACTGGAATTTAATTAATACCAGTATGCATGTGTGGACATGTAAAGAAAGTACAGACAGAGAATGTAAACAGGTGGAAGAGAAACAGACTTGTTATGTAATCCTGTTGTGATTCATGTTTCATATAAATTTGGAACTTGACTAAGATTCTATATTTTTGCAGCAAAGGTACCACCAAGATATCCAGTGATTTTTATACAGCAGATTTTTTCTCTTTTCCTGTGAAGTTTTAAATCATTTACTCTCATCTTTCCATCTGGCCTTTATTATTAAATAAAAAAGAGTTTGAGTTAGGTGGCTTTCGTCAGCAGTGCTTGTCCCAGTTCTTAAACCCCTCTGTCATGGGCGATCGTGTCAGTGAATTTTCAAACTGTTCCTGACAACGGTTGTGGCGTTCTGAATGTGCCGCTGTGCACGCGCTCGTCTGCGCACACTCGTGTGTCCCTGCCCTGCCCGTGTTTGTGATGGTGACTGTTTCTTTTTTTTTTTTTTTTGCAGGGAGTCAGCAGTCTCAGGATCAGACGAGCCGCAGAAGTGGAAACACTGGAGAGAAGCACAATGAGAACGGGGTGAGACTTAATTAGCATTATCTAAATTATGGTAAAATAGAAATATACTTGCAGTAACTTATTGTAATTTGGAGCCTTCTTCCATGGAAAGATTAGAGCTATAATGAAAGTTATATAAAGCCCAAATATAATAGTCCAGTCTTCTATGATATGCAAATCATGCTTATTTGGTCATATTGACTTGGGAAAAAAACACTAAGGATAATTTGGACACTACTTGTTTCATACATACCAAATGAAGGAAAAATAACAATGCCTTTATTGTGATGGCTACATCATTTAAAATACCAATATGTTTCGACCACTACACGCCTTCGTCAGGGCTTTGTTGTGTTTTGTTGTATGTTAAATCGCAGTGCACTGTTTGCTTTAATTATGACAGGTTTGTGCATCAAAATTAGGTCATTTTGTCATAGATACCAGTGTTACAATTGATGTATTTTCTAGAATTTAATGGGTTGTTCCTTGTCCCTTGCAACAACTTTCCACCAAGCCTGTTTTTCCATAATCCTGCTGATAAACAGACAAACAAACCAAAGTGAAAATATAATCTCCATGGCAGAGCTAAAAACTAAATTATTTTACTCAAAATTGCCCTGAAATTTTTTTAAAAAATTTGTTAATTTATTCAGCATGTTTTACAGTGACACATGCAATCTATCATGCTGTCAAGCTAGTAAGCTAAGCTAACTACCATTCCCTCAGAGAATGGGAGCTCCTCTGTGAAAGCAGAAGCTAGTTAGCCTAGCTTGTTAAAATTAGCACCGACTGTTTCGAGATGTTACTTTTCTTTCATGTAGCTTTAAAAGCTGCTGAGTGTCCTTGTCAAACTCCTGCACACTTTGTATTCGACATGGGCCTGCGCCATATATCTGAAAAGTTTACCATAATAGTGCAGTTTCCTATCAGTCATTATTGATTATTGATTATTGATCATGTAATATGTATGTACATGCACTTAACTGGTCAAATTCAGAGCAGTGGGTTATGTGTATATTACCCTGGAACTGTAGTGATATAATGAAGAATTTTTAATGCCTGCCTACGCAGATGTTGTGGAAATCACATTTTATACAAGTCAAAACAAACTAAGTACACAAAAAAATTTAGTTTTAATTTCGCTTCAACTTAAAGAAAAAAGATTTCAGATCCTAGTGGCTTTCTAATAGCAACAACAACAATGCATTTAGAGTGGTTAGTCCTCTTCTGAACTGTTGAAAAACATTAATATTAGTGATGATCATCATTCCTCCAGTGAGTTCAGTAGATGTCATTCCTTTACATCTAAAAAATGGGCTCTGATGAAACTGAAATTCAGTTGCATGTTTACTTCGTAGCAGCACTTGTCAGGTTTTCATTGTACAATAATGACATATCTCCTGTCTCTGTGAGGTAAAATTACCAATATTTGTTGATACATAAGGACATTAAGCTGGTGTTAGAGAGTAATATAACAGGTCCTGGTGTTACCGGACTGTTTCATATCTACGTACTGACAGTATTTCCCTGTCAGGTGAACCTGCTGCTGTGCATGTCGAGCTCTAGCTTTAGGAAGTGTGTGTGCTGGGAGACGTGAATGACTCTGATAAGAGCAGCCTCTGGCATGGCATCCTTTCTCTCTTCGACCGTCTGTCCCAGATTTCACAATAGGAAAGTGTTGCGTTCAAGGAATCGTAACTAATTCAACCTCAAGGGTGGAGGGAAGAATCCAGCGCGGTGGGAGATGGAGGGGTCGTGGTTTTTGTTTTCAAAAGAGACTGTAGCACAAAGAGCACCCAGAAGCCATTCCTTTTATTATCCTGAGAACCCACAACTTCGACTCTTGTTTGTGTTGAGGAACTATCATGAGGTAATATGTGTTTTTATGGATGTAGAAATCAGTTATTGATCGAATCTTTAAGCTTCAGGCTCTGTTTATATACTGCTAGTGTCATGCTACACTCTTTGACATGTAGGTGCTAACTAGAACCATAACAGAACCCTTTTTGGTTCCTGTTAGAACCTTTTATTAAGGTTCCACTTGGAACCCTTTCAGGGAGTTCTACCGAGAACCCAACATAATGGGTTACAGCTTTCACCCAGAACCCCCTATGCTAGGTTCTACAGAGAACGCTTCTGTGTTGCACTGGCTCCAGAACTCTATCTGGAGATCTATTCAGAACCTCTCCACCTTCTAGGGTGCTAACAAGAACCCAGTGAGGGGGGGTTTTGTCAAGAACATTTTTTATATTCCATTTTTTTTTTATGTAAAACATACCCATGGGTTCTACTGAGAATCTTTTTATATGCCAAGGATTTTATCTAGAACATACTCAGGGGTTCTGCAGAGAACCTTTTTGTATTCCAGTGGTTTTATTTAGAACACTCTCAGGGGTTGTGCTGAGAACCTTTTCATATCCCAAGGGTTTTATTTGGAACCCATCCAGAGGTTGTATGGAGAACCTTTTTATATCATGGTACAAAGAACCCTTGATGAAAGAGCTCTTTAATTATGTCAACCATACTTAAAGAACTCCAAAAGGGTTCCAAAGGATTCTTTGATGTAAAGGGTTCTTAACAGAGCCTTTTACAAACCCGTTCTCCAAATAGGGGTTCTTCAGAAACAAAAGGTTATGGCAAGAACCTGAGCCCTTCAGGAAGAACCCTTTATTTTTAAGAGTGCACTAACCTAGAAGACCCACACTTTGTCATGACAAGTAAAAACTGCTTTTTATCATCACTGTCCGTTCACTCAGAGAGGAAAACATTATAAGTTGCATGTCCGGTTCTGCTTAACCTCCCAAGTGCCGAGGCTCATTTGTGGCCGAGTTTCTTCCTAATATCTGATTTAGAGGATTATATCAGTCAGCCTGCTGGATGATATAACGGCCCCTAAGAGGATCATTGCTTTGGCTTTTCCACGGCCTGCTGCCCAAACCCCGAGGGCTTTCTCTCCACCAAGCAGAGCTGATCATCCTCTGAGAGGGACGCTGCCTCGTAAAGAGCAGAGGAGCCTCAAGGGAACGCTACAGCCATGATCGCACGCTTTTTCAATTTCTTTTAAATTTTTAGGTTATTGGCAGTATTGAAACATTTCATTTGACAAGAGCTGAAATGATTAGGATCAATCGTCTTGATAATCAATTAATCATTTCTGTGATTTTTCAAGCAAAAAGACCAAATACTCTCTGGTCTCAGCTTCTCCAATACGGGGATTTGCCCTTTCCTTTGCCTTCTATGATAGTTAAAGGGAAGATTCACCACTTTTTATGTCAATGACCAGTCGAGTATGATGGTAAATGTTAGGGGTGTCACAATTTTAATATTAAATTGAAAATCATTTGATTTAATATACACTTATGGCTCCAACTTGTTATTTGGACTGATATACTCATTTGTGGACGTGCATTTGTTACATATTTCTCCTACAATCTATTATCAAGCTACAGTAGTTGCTGAAAATTTTCTGCTATTCGGTTAATTAAATACTCATGTCAGTTCTTTCAGCTTTTTTGCTCCTCAGTACATTATTTCATGAGTAATAGTCAGGAATTACAGGGTTCTTTTATTCTCAACCATTATCCTGATGATCATTGCAGTATAATAGTAATAATAATAATAGTTTAATAGTATGGTGTATGTCATTTCCACTTACATAGCACACAGGAACAAAATTTCCTTTCTTACAGCCTAGGCGCTAACACAGACATGTGAAAATATAGAAAAGCAAACATACTTTACTCAGGAGAAGGTAAGATTACAAATGGGCATTGCTGGCATTTAAGTGACCAGTGAAGCAGAATGAATGCAGTTTGATTCTTTTAGTCGAAATCATGAATCGCTCTTTGTTTCAGACAAGAATAAATATCTCCAGTTGTTGGAGGGAGTAATGTACTGTAGTCTCCCAGTAGGACTACATCCCTCATCATCAGCGAGGCTTTAGTGGCTGCTCTCTCTTCCTTCCTCGTCTGCTCAGTCGGGTGTTTCTCCAACTCCCTCTTCATCACTGTCTGAGGGTGTGTGTGTCTGTTTCTCCCTCGGGTGAATTGTCACCGATGCAGTGCATTTGAGCGTGGCTGTATGTGTGCCAGTGGCTTCCCCCGCTCTTCCCCATCTCGACCTCGCTTGAGTCACATCCTCATGCCCCCCCCCAGCCTTCCCACACATTCTTATATCTATATACTTTAACAAATGCCAGGTATTCTAATGTCTGAGCCACACGTGCAAAGCTGCAAATGCAGTGTCCGTGTTGAGTGTGTTCAGAGATGAGATGGTGTCTGACATGCATACTGTTGTTGCCTCACTTCACAATACCATAAAAGTCAAATTATTCCCGTTTTATTTAAAGTGGATGAGTCACGAAATGTCTGCCTCTTCTAATTAAGTACAAGCAGCTCATATGATATTTTTGTCTGTTATATGTCAGGATTATTTCAACTAGACTTTATCTTGTGTCTCCAGCTTTCAACTTGCATGTTTGGGATCATATCAGGCAAACTATAAAGCCTACACTTAAAGGAACAGTTCACACCAGAATCCAAGATACATATTTTTCTTCCGGCCTGTAGCTCTAGTGATACATCTAGATTGTGCTGGTGTGAGTTACTGAGGTTTGGAGATATCAGCCATAGAGATGTCTGCCCTCTCAGCTTGATTGATTAATTACTAAAGTAATTTTTCATGCAAAAGGTGCAGAAAACGCTGTTTTCAGCCACTCAAATATGGAGATTTCCCACTGCATATTACCTACAATATTAAACTGAATATCTTTGGGCTTTTGACTGACAAAGCAAGACATTTAAAGACATTTTCTGTCACTTCTTAGACATTGCAGCCAGTTAACATAACAATTAACTTTAGTCTTTGTTGTTATTTAATAACCGCTATTAAATGAGATAGGGGCACGTAAAAACCCTGTAAAGAAATAAAAGAGCCATTTTGTATTAGATGCTAAGTCACATCACAAAAGATAATTTTGGTTGTTAGTTGCACAATAACATCTGATTTAATGTGAAAAAAGGGAATTAAATAATCATTTTGAGTGTATGCATTAATATGTATATATTAGCTGTAAGACGCTGGAAAATTCAGCTTGAAGATTCTTGAAAAGTGTTTAAATTTGAACCACGCAAACTGCTCACAACAAAGTCTGTGGATTATCTTTGACAGGGTTCACGCAGGTGCTGGAAATCCTTGAAAACACTTGAATTTGAATGTAGTGTTTTCAAGGTTTTGACAAGTGCTTGGATTTTGGAGAAAGTGCTTGAAACATTCATCAGAAACCACTACCTGACTGAAAAGTTTGCTTTTTAGATAAAGAAATAAAAAACGTGGGATGTTGGCTCAGTCTGGTTATATAGGATGCCAAGTCTACTTACAGACAGGTAACATATTGATCTAATTTGTCACCCCTCTGTAGAATTCAATCCAAAACATAACTTTGGTTGTTTATATCACATTAACATCTGATTTAATATGATGAAGAAGGGAAATAATCATTTGAGTATATGTGCTGGAAAAGCTTAAAAGTGCGCCTTGAAAATTCTTGAAAGAAGTGCTTGAATTTGACTTTGGAAAAAGTGTAGGTGTAGCTGCACCATAAGTGATTTTTACATCCATTATATTGGAGAGAAGGCAGACATCTCTACAGCCGATTTCTCCAAAACAATATAGATGGATAATTAGCACTACAGCTCAGAGAAAATTATGTATTTTTGATTTTGGAGTGAACTTTCCCCGTAACATATCATTCACTTAAACTAATTTATCTCTATTTTTCATGTCGTCATCCTGCTGTGCCTCTTGCTTACCTCTTTATGTTTAAAAAAAAGTGCTGTTTCTGAAATTGTATCCTACATTTCTCAGTTTGTTATTGAAAAAAAAAAACAGCATGACATTTCCTACATCATCTCCTCCCTCTTTGAACACACTTCCTAAAGGCGAAGTCTGGGAGCGCTTCAGCATTTCAGTGGCGATTGTAGTTCAGGAGACTGTATTCACCGCTCGCTCAGTCTGCTGTTTCACTGAAGAGTACTCAGCCGGTGTGTTGACTGCAGCGACTGCTTTGAAGAAATTCAGAAGTCTGTTCGGAGGAAAGACAGAATTTAACGTCATAGTCAGTCTTCCTTTATTCTGTGAGCTCTTGAACAACACATGGGTGCTGATTTCTGGCTCAAGAGGACGTCATTAAGAATATTTAAGGAGGTGAAATATTTCTTTCTTTTGCTACAGTTGCAGCTGAAATAAATAATTGTTTAAATAATTTTGCTAAATCAAATGCCAAACATTCATTTGCAGCCTTTCTTTTATTTTATATCACTAAAAATAGTAAATTGTGGTATAAATAGTGGAATAGTGTAAGCCTTTTTTGCCTCCAGAGGGAGTTGTATTTAATCTCATAAATAGCCTCAAGTGATGTCACTTGAGTCGGTATCAGTTGGAGAAAGAAGTTAGCTTACCAGGCGTCTGCTTGAGGCAAGCAGCTCGATGATTCATTAGCCACATTACCCACCGCTAACATAACAACTCTTAATTTCTGACGAAATTGTTGGCTGTAAAATGTATTGTGGGTAATGTCGGCTTCAGGTTTTGGCCAGAATGAAGAATGCATGGAATAATCAATAGCTCAATATCACAAATCATGTCTCAAAGGTTTGTACATAAAGTAAAACAATAAAGAATAACATTAACAAAATATATTATAGTATGAAACGGTCAGATAAAATGCATATAAAACATTACTTACAGCAAAATATTTAAAAATAAATAAAATTTTGAGTTGGGAGATGTATTTTCTAACCAGCCGCTGTCAGCCCAGCAACTGCTATGTTATGTTTGCTATGTCTAGTAAATAAACAAAGTAGTGTCACAAAATGAAGAAAGAAAGGAAATGTCTCACACCTCTTTTCCATATTAAACAAAAGATTACAACCAACCAACCTCCGAATTCAATTTTGTCTCTTTTACCAAACTAAGACGAGCTTTAATAGCCTTGTTATTTAAACGCAGCAGACAGAAACAAAAATACAACTCTCCACGGTTATAACAGCCGTCAGCTCTTGTTTGGTTGAAATAAATCAATAAATCCAAGTTAGATGTGAAAATAATCTGGCTTTACAGGCAGAGCAGCAATTACTCGTGCAAATGATCAAATTAGCAAAATATAATGAAAAAAAAAATTGCCCCCTAAAAAATAATCCATCGATAAATTCCTCCAGTCACCCAGCCCCAGGTAAACTACAGCAATACACAATATGCACATATAAGGAAAAAAGAAGATGATATCTCTCTAAGTCAGACAGTCTTATAGTAGTGCAATCTTAATTCAGTGGAATACTCCTTTAAGTTTTAGATGGGTAGTCTTGCACAACAAGCCACTTAATGACATCATCCTAGAAAACTGCGATGAACATTTTTGTTTTTGTTGTTTTCTGCCCAGGCTAATTTGCATTGAGCTCTGCAGATTCATCTGGTTCTCAGGCTAATTTTTAGACCAAACAGTCAAGAAAATAATCTGCAGATTAAACTACACACGGATCCCTTAAAACCAAAAATGTATACATTGCCCTCAGCGCCTCACTAACTGAATCTCGTCACAATTAATGTCCCGTCGTAATGACGTTTGGAGCCTCGTTGTGGAGGAAGTAGAGTCCGACTCTCACTGCTGTTAAGTCTCCTGCTGTTTGTCCCTCTGGCTGCTGAAGTCAGACATCTTTTAAAATCATTTCCGCAAATGGCTTTTTGCGTAACTTGTTTCTTTGTTTTCATGTTTTTATTCTTATGCAATGTTTTTATGTAACCTTTGTGTTTTTCTGCTCTTACTGACGCAGACTTGTCTTAAAAGTTTTATTGTATCAAATATTTACCTGAGTATTACATGCTACATGACGCTGCACTGGCTCTCACAGTCGAGTTCCCCAAACTACCATGTAGATGTTTTCAGTCTTACTCAAGAGAACTGAACTTTCCACCTTTTATCTTTTACTCAAAGCCACTAGATGATGTTTTGGCTGGAGGACGAGTCATGTATCCTTGTAAGTGTGTCATCGTACTCACAGCAGCTCCCACAGGGCGGAAAATAAATGGTGGGTCATACCCTGGTTTGAATCAAACAACTTTTAATATGAGGGAGAAGAGGCGTATTGCACCACATTTTTTTTAAATTAGAAGAAAAGCACGCCCTTACTATTTGAAGTGTTCATAAATCCTTACCCCTCATCAGTTACAGTCTACGTCAGTGGTTCTTGTAACGTTTCAGTGGATGTCAACAGACCGCTCCGCTCAGATTTCAGTGTGTTGACTAGTTCTCGTGTGTGTGTGTGTGTCTTCGTTCAGGTGGGGAATCAGCGTGTGGAGCTCACGCTGTCAGAGCTGCAGGAGATGGCCACGCGGCAGCAGCAGCAAATCGAGGCTCAGCAGCAGATGCTCGTTGCAAAGGTAACATCCTGTCTTCACTCTTAATATTACTGTGAATCATTTTGTTGAATATTATAATGGTTTTTCACTCAAGGTGTGGTTCCTACTAATCAAAAAAGCATGCTACAGGAATTTGGCACTCATGAACAACAGAACTGTTCTTGGTTAGTACTGGGGGGCAGGAGAACGTTCACAGAGGCTCACAACTCGCCTGTTTTGCAGTTTACATAGTTAAAGGGTAGGACCTCATTTTCCTGTGTTTCTGTGATTTTCATTGATCAGCCAATGAAATGGGCTGCAGTGTAATCCTTAAGGGCAACTGCGCACAGTCCCGGCCGAGATGCACAGCGAGTGGAAGCTCCGCGAGATGTCAGTTCTGTAGCGAGCAGCAGCCAGAAGCACATTTCTCCACGCTGGCCAACATGTGATTCAGCTGCTCTGTGGTTCTCTAAACGCATGTAGAGCTGCACTTTAAAATAACCTCATGAGTTTAAAGTTTTTACCGTGTTCCTGGACCAAAAAACGGACTCTCCCTCCTTCCTTCCTGTCTGCTCTCTGTAGATACAGCTGAGAAATATGTGGAATAAGTACAGAATTCCAGAAAACCCAACTCAACTACAATCAGTGCTCATATTGTTTATAATAAATTAGTCACATAGACCCAAATACATGTGAAAATAATACTGTATTGGTGCATAGATTCTGAATCTCCAGATAAAAGAAAACATGTTTGTTCGATACAGACCCCAGCAAATATTTCAACATTACAATTTTGATATTTTTTTTCTAAATTATTATTAAAACTGAAAATTGCAATGCAAAAATGATCATTCTCACTAATTGTACAGCATATCACAACTACAATTATAGTGAAAATAACTGCAATATGACTTTTTACCATATTGTGCAGCCCTGCTTGTAGGTTAAAGTCCAGACTATCATAGCTCTCCATCTGTCACGCATGAGTGAGCAGAAAGGTGCGGGTCAGTCTTACATTATGTCTTGTTGTCTGGTCTCGCAGACGCAGACTGGGCCGTGGCTCAAGGCCTCAACAGGCCAAGTAAGTTCAGGAGATAATTGAACACTGATGCACTACTCTCATCCAGAGAGTCCCATCATGACTTGAAACAGGGGCGAACAGTTA
Organism: Lutjanus erythropterus; assembly: GCF_056507025.1. NCBI lineage: Eukaryota > Metazoa > Chordata > Actinopteri > Lutjaniformes > Lutjanidae > Lutjanus > Lutjanus erythropterus. The sequence goes on along the minus strand of NC_139331.1, from coordinate 29,481,814 downwards.
CGTAACAAACGAGATGGGAGGCAGTGTGAGTCACAGAGCTAGTATTGTCCACTCTGTCAGAATTCATAGTTCAGGCTCTACAGGAACACAGTGTTTACTCAAACGTGTAAAATATTCATGACTTTAAACACCAAGGATTCCACCTTTCAAGGACCAATTACTTCCCAACAGCGCTTATAGGAAGTAGATTTCATCTTGTAATGGGAGGAAGAAGAGTTTGGTGGCAAACCTCCACTTAACCAGTCTACCTCGTCAGTCTCGGAGGGGATTTTCGGCGCACTAACAAAGTCTGACCGCTATGCTCGTTGTGGTGTGGCGATCAGTCATGCAGGATGAAGCTCACTGTAGACCCGCAGATAGAAAGACGATCTATTGGCTTTGTTGTGGCGTCTGAAAAGTAGGCCCCACTCAACGCCCTGCAGTCATTTGGAAACCTGGGCCTGTCGTTTCCTATTTTAGGACCTTAACTGGAGCAGTTCTCAGTTGGGTAGAGAGATGAAGTCATCTGACCCTTTCTTCAGCCTTCAGACAGTCTTGACACGACGCAGCATTTCATTTAGCGCATACAATAGAAAGATTTTGCCCAATTTTAGAGTATGTATCCTCTAAACCTTGGGATGATGCCTTGCTGGTTTTATATCCACGACTGTGTTTTGATTCCTGACTTATCAAAGTATAAACAATAAACCAATGACGTTTTGTCTTACGCATTTCTGTCCAACCTTGAGGCTTTCTACGCTGTTGGATGAATTTTGACATTGTTGTCCTACCTTGTGTTTGCCTGTTTGCCTACAAAATGTCAATCTCTGTCTCGCTCTCTGAAGGAGCAACGTTTGCGTTACCTGAAGCAGCAGGAGCGACGTCAGCAGCAAAGCGTCTCAGAGAGCGAGAAGCTGCAGAGGCTGAAGGATCGCGTGGAGAGCCAGGAGGCAAAGCTCAAGAAGATTCGGGCGATGAGAGGCCAGGTGGACTACAGCAAGGTCATCAATGGCAACCTGTGTATGTATGCTTTGGACAGAATCGATTTTTCATGCAACACGCAAAAACATTTTGACAATACACTTTTTTCAGGATTTAATAGTGAAAGTTAAAGCCTTTTACAATCTGATAGCTGCGTAAGAGAATAGCAGCAATGATTAAGTTTAGGTTGGTGCTGTAATCTCTTACATATATTTGTTTAGCAGGGCTAATGTGGTGAGAGCCTCCATTGAAACTTGTTTTACAAATTGTACGACCTGGCTCTAGAAAAAAAGGCAGTCAACTGTGGATGAATGCTAAGCTTGCTAATCTTAAAGTGTCGCTTATGAATGAGCTGACGTGATTCCTTCATTTCTCTGTTCAGCGGCAGAGATCGAGCAAGTCAGCAGCCTGTTCCAAGAGAAGCAGGCCGAGCTGCAGTCTGCAGTGCTGAGGGTGGAGCAGCTCAGCCTGCAGCTGGAGGACCTGCGGAGGGGAAAGCTCAACGGCATCCAGACCACCCTGGGTGGCCAAGTAACGGGCGCTGCTGCCCTGGAGCTCCGCAAACTCTACCAGGAGCTTCAGGTACTGCAGAAAGAAGGGCAACATCTACAGAATGCTTTTTTGTGTTCCTGGTTGTATCTGTTGTTCTAGTGAATCTGTGTGCGAGTTTCCATCTGCGTTTATCATCCACAGATCCGGAACAAGCTGAACCAGGAGCAGAACAGCAAGCTGCAGCAACAGAAGGAGCTTCTCAACAAACGCAACATGGAAGTGACGCTGATGGACAAGCGCATCAGCGAGCTGCGGGAACGCCTCTACAAGAAAAAAGCTGAGGCACGTCAAAAAGAGAACCTTCCTGTAAGACTAAGAGCGCTTAACACACCTCATCATTAAGACTCGTTTTAAATACTTCTGACAAAAACGCTCCTGCCTCAGTGAGACGTCAGTCCAGAAACGCAAAATTCTTTTAGCTTTCCAAGTCAAAAGTTTTTGGTTATGTTCCCTCTGGGGCTCTGTAAAGTATGCACATTGGGGAAACTATTTGCTTAAAGGGTGACTCTACCTGTGTTATTTTACAGGTTTGTTAAATAGAAACTCCCACTCAGAGTGTCTACATGTATCAGCATGTTAAATGTAAGACTTCAAGAGATCTTTTAATGCCACTGTTTAATTTAAGGCTAAGTTTTGCGTAAATCTAAACAATGACAATACATGGTTGAGTTAAAGAATTTGTGAATAAATCTTTATTTGCAGATGGTGCAAAAGTGACAGATACAAATAATCAAAGTGTTTCACAAATATCCCTCCTCATGGTAGCATCCCTCTTAATAGCCCTCTAAACAACCCACCCCGGGGTCTCTCATCTACTCCTCAACCATAATTACTTGAGAAAGGTGTAACATACAGTGTTCCTCTGCTCAGCACACAAGGAGCTTATTATTTATTTTCACTGCTGCGTGTGACCACGTCTCCAAAGTGGAGGATTTTGCTTTATTAATTCAGGCAGTACACAGCTCAAGTAGCACAGAGTTATGAAAATATGTCAGCCATTTCCTGGTAATTTAAGCCTAATAGTTTTGATCAGTAAATGTTATTTTAAGACAATATTTTATAAGGACCTGTAGCCACCCTGCACTAAAACGCCCACCCACAAAAAGCAGTTACAGCACGGATCCTCTCCTTATTCCTGATTCGATACTGTCACACTACTTGGGTGCAGGTTTGATATGTGTAGCGATTCTTATCTACCAGTAGTGCTATTTGATATTATGATTTGTTGTGATTTTTGTTTGTTTTTTTAACAGTAGACCATCGGAAAAAGTTCAGTCATTCACTTGTAGATGATTCATACTTCAGTGTTTATGAGTTTTATTTCAGCAGCATCACTGCTATACTGCTTGTAAAAGTAGTACAGCAGTAAAAGTACTATATAGTCTTTATCAAGCTACAGTCAGCTAAATTTGATTGTGAGGATTTGAAAACAGAATGATATAAAAACACAATAAAACACAAAATAATGGACCCGCCCTTTAAGAAAATAATTTCTGGTGGCTGTGAAACTCCACATGAAAAAGTACAAGCACTGAAATGAGTTTGATTATTTTCCCTGTCAGTACTTCTAACATTTGAAACTTCTCTGACTGTCTCCTCTTATAGCTGAACAGAGCCAACGGGCCTCCCTCTCCTCAGCCGGCTCCTGGCACTCTGGGCCGCGTCGCTGCCGTTGGACCGTACATCCAAGTCCCCGTACCGGGCCGACAGGAAGGAGGCTACACCATACCGCCGGATCCACTGAAGCCTCAGACTCTGGGCGTCAATAACCAAGCCAACCATGGTCGCACCAAGTCAGGTTGGTCGAAACCTGTAAAATTACTCCTGTAGTGCATATTTTCTCCCCAAAATGCAAGTCAGTGTGAAGCACAACTGTAGTAGGTGATACACCAGGTGATGCTCTGACTTTTAATTTAAAATTTGAGTGAATTTCTTGCCTTTTTTCCTCATTGGGGAAGCAGGACAGGTAGATAAAGAAGAAAATAAGCACATGAGAAGATTCAGTTACAGAGTAGCTTGTAGTTCCAGAGGCAGAGGTCTTACACCACTACACATTTAACACATCTTGCATGAAAAGCTTGCGACTGTAATTCCCACCTGGGCCTCCACTGTTACTCCTTCCTACCTGACTTCTCAGTGAATTCTCCGCCTGGACTTGATCTCTGTGAATTTTCCTTCCTCTCTAACCTTCCTTCTCTCCATGTGTTGTGTAAACTGTGATTCCCTTCCTTTTCTCTCCTTCTTCTCTCTCATGTGTCTGTGGCCGTCTCGTCTTCGTTAATGTCTCTGTTTCACTGGGTGCGGGGTTTGGGGGCGCCTCTACCTCTTCCCTGGGGCAGACGGTGTGCGAAAGCCTCCCGGCCCTTGGAAGGTGTCTGATTTAGACATCGTTGTGGACCCGGTACCCCCGTCCCTTCCAGAATCAGTCCCGGGCACCGGAGCCTCCACTGGCTCTGACGGCACGTCCCGTGAGTGCACAGCGCTGCATTAGCAGAGGGGGGCAGGGGGCTCTTCCTGAACCTTCTCTCTTGACTTGTACCACAGGATCGTCAGCATGCACTGGAGTTTTTCCTCCATATAATATCCTCATCTTTTATATATCATAGAGGCTGCTTACACTGTGTATTAACATGCAACCTTGGTGATCTGATCACACGTGGACAACTTGAGTGCATCGGTTCACACCTGGCATTACGATGCATCTCCACATGCACCACTTGTGATCAGATCTCACTTCCCCAGTCTGTCTGTAAATAAGCATGTAGCTGCATCATTTCCTTTTGCAAAGACTGAATGCGTTCTTGTTTTTAACCAGCAGCCCAACAGTAATAACCAACATGCTTGGACAAACAGATCAGGGTTGAGCGATATTTTTAAATTTGCCAACCTATTCATGCTACGTGGTACATTATGTTCTCTACATCCAACAAATACAAAAAATGAAAAAGAAGTGTTCTCGCTCCGTTTCTCACACATTTTCCTTATTAAACAGAAAATTACAACCGATACCAAACTTAGACAAGCTTTAATTACCTTCTGAAGTCTGTAAAACACACTTCATTCAAACTCAGCAGACAGAAACAGATTAATAGCCAATATATTCACCCAGTCACCCAACCCTAAAACGGACATATAATAATAACTTAATGAATGACATTTACTTAATTTACAAGAACAATATTTCGGCTCAAATTATTAAGTTGTAGACACTGTTTCACAGACTCTATAAAGTTTCTCCTCACTCAACAGCACATTTTTTGAAGGAAGTCTGGGGACTTCCTCCACGAGTGACAAAGAAGTATTCTGTATTGGTTTTGACATGATTTCTTATGTCCTAAATTTAGTGTAACTGATGAAATCAGTTGAAAGGTGTGTTCAAACACCTCTGTTCAATGTCAGCAGGTAGAAACACTTTAGACAGGAATAGCACCCAGTATGTTTTTACAAGTAAATAAATAACTTCATGTATTATATTTAATGCTGAATTTAGAAGATGGCAACAATAAGGATGCACCAATCGACCGGCCAGAGATGGAACTGGACAGCATGACCTGCCCTGATCGGCCACATTCACACACACGTTCCACACAATGGTGACGTCGTGCATGCAGCGACACAGACAATGACGTCACGGCCACAACAGCTGACATTTATCCATCAATCTTTAACTGATACCTGCAGATGTTTGTTAAGAAAGTATTCAGGCAGAGTAAAATCCTCACGTTGTCAACTCAGCTTCTCCTGTCTTCTGCGGATGGGGACTGATGTAATGACTGCGCTGCTTCTCCCACATGGTGTCAGTTAGTTTGGAGCCAGTAAATGTTCTGTAAACAGCCTGTTGCTCTGAAGTAAAATGCGTCAGGGACGTCCCATCAGCGCCTGGTAATAATGCAGTGCAACCAGGACCTGTAATAACACAAGATCTGGTAGTATTGCGTCTGGTAGCCAAAGTCACATGAGCTATTTGATTTTTTTTTATAACTTAATGACTATTCAAAAATCATGACCCATCCCTAATCTGAAGACATATTGTAATGCCAGGTGTGAACTCGTACACTCTGAGGTCACCCAGGACGCATGTTGATACCAGGTGTAAACAGCCTTGTAGTTAAATTGGCCAGGAATGTAAGATTCGTAGAATAGTGTCGTGCTCAGTCTCACCACCTTATGTCTTCATGCTCCACCGAACGTCTCCACCAGACAAATGAAAGCTTAGATGCAGAGCTGCAGTGTCTGAGGAGGAGATGAGCATCTGTGTGTGGTTACTGACTGATGGAAGCATCCTCGTTTGGCATCATTAAGCTCTCCTGGCTGTGCAGCATTGAGCCAGTTTCTCTGAACATGTTGACATTTCATTTGGAGTGTTTCCTCTGTGGATTGGCTGGTGACGTCAAAGTGGTGGCGGTGCCATCTTGAAACACTTTGCTGCCATCTGCAGACATTTTATACCCTTAATCGTAGCTGACATCATGCCTCAAATAAAGCAAGTGTCACTGACGAAGCGCTGCTGATCCTGTGTGCGTTTGCACACCTCTGAGAAGGTTCAATGAGTCGAGTGCCTCGTTAATTTTACACATGCAGAGCGGTCCGAAGTATTTGGGGCTTTGTTCTAATGTCATAACACTCCCAGCCTGCCTAACCTTCACACTTCACACCATGTTCTCACAACATCCAAGCTGTGAGAGTCACTTTTTAGCTTAACATGCACAAGGACACGAACTTGTACATGTTAAAATGCCATTGGATCCACTTAGCAGCTGTCACTCCTGATAATCTGTGATGACTGAACTTAGTTAATGTTGTTAGAGATGTCTTATTAATTCTGTTTTAATTTGGCGATGCTACATTAAAAGAAGTTTTCAAGAAAAGATTGGCAGCTGCTTTTGAACTGTGTGTGTGTTAAGTATTTGAAGTTAGCATAGGTGTTAGTTTGCACTTAGATCTCTGCTGCTGTGACTTTATTTATTGTCATATTGTACAAACAAATTCCTGTCGGATTGTACTATTACCGTTGTTTTGTTGTGTCTTCCTTTTTCCATCCTTGTTGTTTTCACCCTGTCCTTGCTGTCTAAAGGTACATTTTTATTTTACACATATATTTTTCAAAGTTAACAGTTCAGTCTTGAAGAAAAACAATACTGAAGTACAGGAATTATTTACAGTATTCCTGAATCTTCCACTAAATCACAGTCTAGTCACTACCAAAGGTACACAGTAGCACAATACTAATGCAGATAGATTCATTGTCATCATCGTTCTGAAGTGAAGGCTCAGGATTTTTGTCCTATTGATCAACAGCCCCTCCTGAAACTAGTCTACAGTGTTTTTGATCAATTTTACCTGAAGAAGAAAGTCCCTTCTGCAAGAAATAAAGAAATGTTGTGATGTGCCACATGGATCTTTAACAGAGAATGGAAATTTTGAGAAAAGCGTCTCCCTGAAAAGTCAGTCAATAGAAGATTTCTGTCTATTGTAAGATCATTAATCTCCAGGTCAGTGTGTTAATTATTATCAATGTTTTAATGGTACACAAAGCCATTTCTCTCTTTACTTCCATGACCTGGGGCAGTTATGGTAATGTAAGTTATAAGGATTTTTTTGCGCAACATTTAGTGAACCGGTTTGATTCTTCTATTATGTTCGCTTCTGCAAGTGAACAGAAAGGCAACAGGGACTCTTAATAGTGTCTGGTTAATAGGATAGGCTTCTCAAAATCCTGAACCCTCCATTAAATACCAATCCTAGGTCAAAATGGTACAAATATATGTGTTCTCTGTGTATAAAATAGTACACATGTTCGTGTTCCTTAAATACCGTTGCTACTATCTCACTTGATGTGGTAAATTACACAAAGCGACACGTTTCATATTAAGAATATTAAGAAAATTGTACCATTTAGACCTAGCTCTGGTGGACATGCTTCGTCACCACCCTGAGTTTTAAAAAAAGCTTCTCACTCCACCTCAAGTCACTGGGTCTTTTTTTTTTTTTTTGTCTTTTGCAAAGCACTTACTGTGTCCTGTTTCTGTCCCAGCTAATGATACTGGTTGGCCAGCTGTAGGTAAGACCAGCACATCTCTAAAGCCTCCTGAGAGACGAGACTCAGGGACTGATACCCAGGGCAAGAGCCCTCCCTCAGGCTCCCCCGTCGCTCCAAGTGCAGAAAAGGTTGGTTTTCTGTTTTCCCTCCGGTGCAGGTTTAATGTCCACTGTCACATACATGAGAAAAATGTTTCATGTTTGAGATAAACTGCCATAACGTCTTGATTAAAATTAACCTTGAGGGGATAATTCAGTGTATTTGAAGTGGGGTTGTGTGAGGTACTTAATAATAGTCAATGTCTTAGCTACAGTAGTTTTTGGTCAATGTGCCCCTAGAGGCCAAGCAATGAACTGCTGTTGACAGTGTGCATGCACTGTATTTAGAATATTTTCATTATATATATATTATATATATATATATTATTTTGCTGTTTTTTCCAACCAAACCCCATTGGCGAAATCAGTCATTTTCCCTTGCAGAATATGGTCACTGTCTCAATCGTAGTTTAGACCTTAATTAGTCTAAACGAGATTAGTTTGTGTTAGTTTTTTACTTTGTTGAGTCTGAAGTGTCCTTTTAAAGCACCAAAGTAATACAGTAACATTAAATTAACTAACAGATTGAGGGAGCGGTAACCGTGCAACTCTTGTGTTCTGAGAGGTAAAATTACTGATTTTGCCAATGGAGTTTGGTTGGTCCAGAGAGAACGGTATTTAGCTTATAACAGTGGTTTCCCATCAAAAAAAGGCTGTTTGGCAGCAAAGTGAAGTAATGAAAATGTACACTTACACCGATATAGATTTTTTTTCTTAAGTGAACCTTTTTTAGGTGTTTAAAACAGCTGACTCTGTCCACAGCAAGTCATTCCTTAGCTTCTATGCAGGGACTCCTCTCTGTTTGTCCAAACTGGGGGTGTGTTTACTGCCATTTACAGTAGCTGATACATTGACTGTTGATAAATATTTCATACATCCCCACTTCAAAGAATCAGAACTATCCCTTTAAAGCAAGAATAAAAGATTTAGGTCTCAATTCTCTGTAAAAAGGTGGATGTTTGTGTGTGATGTCATGCTTCTTCACAGGTGCTAGACTCCAAAATGGCCGTGTCCTCCCCTGCCATATCCAAGCCACAGCCGCCTCCCTACGGCTCCCACCTCACCTCCGCAACCTCAGCCAGCTCCTTGGAGCGCCGCAAGGATGCGCCTCCTCCTCCTCGCCCGCTCCCGAACCCTCCAGCTCCTGCTTGGCCCCGCGTCCCCCCCTCCACAGGCTCATCCTCCCAGCAGATTCAGCAGCGAATCTCAGTGCCGCCAAGCCCCACCTTCCAGCCTAACGCGCCGCTTTTCCCCCCGGGGCTGAGCGAGCGGCTGGATCCCCCACCGGCTGTGGCGGTGCGCCCCTTCATCCCAGACAGAGGATCACGGCCCCAGTCGCCCCGAAAGGGCCCGCCCACCATGAACTCCAGCTCCATCTATCACATGTACCTCCAGCAGGCAGCGCCAAAGAGCCAGCCACTCAAGCCTGCCCTCAAAGCAGGTAAGAGCTGACTTTGAACTCATCGCGCAGCATGTGAGGCGTTTGGTTAATTTTGAGTCATTTGAATCATGTTTAATGTTTTGTATTGTGTCTCAGTCGATCCAGTTTTGTCTTCTTATATAAATAAATATACAATATACAAATAAATGATATACAAATATGGCTCATAAGACATTTATAATAAGTAATAGGTATAATAGGTATTTTATTACATGTTTTTTTTTTTGTTAGCGCATTAATTTGAAATCCCATTTTGTGTTCGAATCAAACGGAGGGACTGAACAGTAGTTATTTATATAAAGAAAACATAATTTCAGCAATCAAAAACAACGACAACCCAGTTCTGGACTGTGGCTCTGGTACCACCCAGGCTCTGGGAAGTGGTGATGAGCAACTTAAATTTTCCAACTATCTGACTTATTGATTGATCTAAAAAATAATTGACAGGTGAATTAATAATGTAAATAATGATGATGTCATTGCTCTCCTGTATAATTCCACGCTGTCTTGTTTGTCTCTAGTATACGGGAAGCCTGTTCTCCCCCCCAGCTCGACTCCCCCCTCGCCCCTGCCTTTTGTCCAGGCGGGAGGGGCCTTCCCGTTGCTCCAAGGCCAACCCAGCGGCGAGGACACTTTTGACGGAGAGTTTGAAGATCACGAGTGCTTCCAGCACCCGGAGCCCTTGGCGCCTCCTCCCAGTGTGGAGAACATCCCGCGACCACTCAGCCCCACCAAGCTAACGCCCATGGTACACTCCCCTCTGCGCTACCAAAGTGACGCCGATCTCGAGGTGCTCCGTAAAAAGCTGGCCAACGCCCCGAGACCGCTAAAGAAGCGCAGCTCCATCACAGAACCGGAGGGCCCGAGTGGCCCCAACATCCAGAAACTGCTCTACCAGAGGTTCAACACTCTGGCAGGAGGCATTGAGGGAAACGGCGGCGGTGGGTCAGGAGGTGGCAACGGCGCTGGCAATGGAACGCCGTTTTATCAGCCGGCCAATCCTCCCGGATATCTGGGAGGCGACTCTGTGGCTGATACAGACAATGGCAACCTCCCATCAGAGACGCCGCTACCGCCGCCACCGGGGGCGGAGGAGCCGGGCTCCGAGGCTCCACCTCCATCTACTGACGCCAACGACAATGAGCCGCTGCCCTCGCCACCAGAGGGGCTGGGTGATCCCGCTGAAGCAGAGGGACAAGAGGAGGACGACGACAACAACAACAACGTGGGAAGCTCTGAGGCGTTGCTGCCCAGCCCCGTACCCGAGGTCACCACGCCAGAGGAGAGCGGCACGGTGGTCTCACAGCCGCTGGTGGTGAGAGACGCACACACACACACTTATCATCAGACGTGTCACGATTCTAAAAATCCACAGTTTAATTTGACTTTTCGTTTGTCACAAGGTCACAATTAAACTTTTTTTAAGCACTTTGTTAGAGGGTTAGAGTCTTGATTTGAAAAGATCAGCAGATTATTGATTTTATGTTTTGACAACTCAAAAGTCAGTCCAGCGCACAACAAACACAAGAAATAAAGAAGTTTGCAAATGCAACATATCTCTGCGATTCAAATCAACTACCTTTTTTCTACCCAGAGGTGACTGTTACTGTTAGCATGACGTCCCAGTGTTTCGCTCTACACACTTTGAAAGTTGTAACTTGTGCTTCCTCTCTTCCTCTCTTAACCGCTGCAGGAGAAGCGCACAAACCTGAAGAAGCCAAACTCTGAGCGCACTGGCCACGGCTTCAGGGTGAAGTTCAACCCTCTGGCCCTCCTGCTGGACGCCTCGTTGGAGGGAGAGTTTGACCTCGTACAGAGGATCATCTATGAGGCATGTCGTGACCCTGTGAGTGTACTTTAATTTATTTGTAGTTGCATGTAGGATAACGCTCATCTTTTGCCTCCAGGTGGAGAATCCCAGCACTCCCAACGATGAGGGCATCACGCCTCTGCACAACGCAGTGTGCGCGGGGCATCACCACATAGTCAAGTTCCTGCTGGATTTCGGTGTGAACGTCAACGCTGCAGACAGTGACGGATGGTGAGATGATGACGTAAATTAGATTTTGCGTGCTCTGCTGTGGTATTTACATGTGTTAATGTGTGTGTTAATGTGTCTGTATCAGGACTCCGCTTCACTGCGCCGCCTCCTGCAACAGTGTTCATCTCTGCAAGTTGCTGGTTGAGTCAGGAGCCGCCATCTTTGCCAGCACCATCAGTGATGTGGAGACTGCAGCAGATAAATGTGAGGAGATGGAAGAGGGCTACATCCAGTGCTCCCAGTTTCTATACGGTGAGAAACAACCCACTCTGATGTTCAGTATTTCACGTCAAACAGCTCTTTGTACAAACGCTGATCTGTTGTTGTTTTTTTTTTTTTTGGACTCTGGCATGCAGGCGTTCAGGAGAAGCTGGGTGTCATGAACAAGGGGACGGTGTACGCTCTGTGGGATTACAAAGCTCAGAACCCGGACGAGCTGGCGTTCAGCGAGGGGGACGCCATCACCATTCTGCGACGACAAGACGACAGTGAGACAGAGTGGTGGTGGGCACGACTCGAGGACAACGAGGGCTACGTGCCGCGCAACCTGCTGGGGGTAAAAACGAAATACGTTTGTCTCATTTCAGCTGCGGGTTTAACTTAAAGCTACTACAGGGAACGTTTGTTGGACAAAAGCGGTGGTGTTTTCAACGTCATAATGACAGAATATGATGTCCAAAAAAGTTGGGACATTGTCTCTTCTACTGGCAGTGAGAAAAGGGTCAATCACCTATTTTTAACAGGTTTAGCCATGTTTTTAATGTTCATATGTTCTGTTGTCCCATCAAAAATATCATAAAAAGTCAAACTAGTCCCGTTTAACATTTCTCCTTCTCTTTCTGTCTGTTTTCTGTGCAGCTCTATCCGAGGATCAAGCCTCGTCAGCGCTCCCTGGCGTAGTGTCTCACTCCGCTGACCTCTGGCGAACAGCTGGACTAGTGACAAAACCAAGAGCAGAGAACAAAGGAGCCTGGCGCTCCGTCTTCTCCCCCGTGGCCATAACCTCCCCCCTCGGCCTTGTGCTTCTCACTAAATCCTTTTTCTCTGAAGCAGTGGGCACCGAACTCTGACACACACACACACACACACATTTACATCTGCACACACGTAGGCACACACACACACACACACACATTAAATTAAAACACAAGCACTCCAAATGCGAAAAATCTCTTGAAACCACTCCATCCTGACGCCCCGCCCCCTTTCCACCCCACAAACACTGAAACCTTCCAACCTTTTGCTCTGTCATTGTCCCGACTTGATTTTGCCCCGATTCAGTGTCAGCTCTGTATCAGACATCAACTTGAAGAATAAAACACTAACCCTTGTCTCAGTATTTCATTCATTACGTCTGTTCGCACTCCTTCGGCCGCCTCCCTTAATGGTGGCACTGGTTTACACGACGCTATGTGATGACTGGAAAATCATCTCTAATGGTGACAAGTTGCTGATTTTTCTCAGTGAAATGTAATTAGAGTTATATAAGACTTAAGACTACATTTTTTTTTGTCTTTTTTTATTTTGTATTACGCCAATTTGCCCCTTGCACGAAAAAAAACACACACAAATGTGCTCTGTTTGATTTTGCTGTAGTCTAACCACCAAAGATCAACATATATTTAACAGTTTTAATTCTGTTATTCCCGACGACGTGTTGCAGAGTTGTTAAAGGAGCGAGATAATCAACGTCAAACAGCTCCCAGGAGTTGATTAAAAGTCATCCAGGGTCCATATTATAGAAACTTCCTGATTTGCAGATCCTATCTTAGCTGTTTGGTAAAAAGCTGATGAAGTGTTCCTAAATGTTCTCAATGTTCCTCTCCTAACTGAATACAGGAAGATAGGAAAAGGCATCCTAACTTCTAAAAATCTTCAATAAACTCCCCTTAACTTTAGGATAATCTTAAAGCTGTCGTTAATTTAAACTTTTCCACACACAGGCTGTGTCTGTTTTCTTTGCCCACTCTTTCTTTTATATCCTCAGTTTGTGTTGAACATGTTTGGATCTCTCTGTAGACGTCATCAGCAGCTCTAACTCTCGGAATTAAAGAAGAAATCTCACTCCAACTTGCTGTTTGGACTGCTGTACTCATTTTGCGATGGGCAATTGTTGCATATTGCTCCTTTGATCGGGCAGAAAGTGTGTCTGCTATTTTAGCCCCTCTGTCTTTCTGTGTTAGTTTGGGTGAGTTCGCATCACAAGTTTCCCATAAAAAACATCTGGACAGGATTTTCTCTAAGTTGGGTGCCCATCATTGTTGTTTCTTTTTCTTTTTCTTTTTTCAATGACAAAAACCAACGTTTACAGAGGTGTTTAGATGACAAAAGTAGCACTGGTTGCTAGGTAACAGGCAGAAAAATTGCTAAATGCTGTTGGCTTCAGTATTTAGGATTTCCTTCCTAACCTCAGATAAGCTAGAATGAAGTAAAACTCTTAAAGTTAGTTAGGAGTTGCTTCTTTAATACCAAACTGGGAAAAATCCTATTTTCTTTACTAAAAATGGAGAACGGAAGTTTCTGTAATTCGGCCCCCTGGAGCTGAAAATGGTCGTCCATGTTAACTACACAGGCCGGACAAATAAAACAAACTTTTTACAGCAAAGATAAATATTGATCGACAGCTCACAAACTGTCCTGAGCATCACTTTAAGATGTTTTTTTTTTTTTGTTTTATTTTTTTTAATTCGGTGTCACCTGTTTTGAATGTGGATGCAGGACTGTTGTGGCTAAAACATAAATAAACCTGGACCGCCTAACAATTAAAAGTGAGGCTTCAAGATGCATCAAACTTTGTATTTTTGGCCGCCTGATTGTCCCTGAAACAAACTGCTCATATGCTGCGAAAAGCTGTTGTCATGGAAACGGGAAACAAACAGTATTTTTTTTTTTACCAAAACAAAACAAAAAAAAAGAAATGGTTGCCAAATTGAGAAGCTGTGTCCACAGCATCTGTAGAGTTTGTATAAAGGTCACAGAAGATCTCTTACCTTTGGTGTTACAGGAATTAGTAAAAAGTTGATTTATAGCTTTTAATTCTGTGGTGAAGCGGCAAGAATCAGCTTCACACAGACACAAAGATGTCCGTTCATGATGATGTGATTGTGTCAGTTCTGCTTTTTTATTTTATACTTGTTAAGTTATTTACATGTCTACTGCTTTTAATTAGTTCAGGAATTTATACTGAGTTGGACCTCACTTCAGAGATCCACACACTGTAAAAAATTAAAAGAAAAAGGGAGACAACTCAAAATTTCAAGACAACTTACTGCAATAGATTTTTAAGTTTGAGCCTAAATTAAACTCTTAAGTTTTTTTAATAAACTAAAAGCAGTTTTCCCAACCTGTAATCTTTAATTTAAATAATTTACTTTTATTCTTTAGATAAATTTGAAACTTTCACTTTCAGAAACTCAAAAAAAAAATCTAAATTTAGTCACAGTGAGTTGTGAACCTTATTTGTTATTATGAGGGTGCCTGAAAATTAAATGGTTTTAACTGAATATATTAGAATATTAACCATTATTCACTTTAATTTCAGTAAGTTTTAATTATCTCATCAAAATAATACTAAATGGTAAAACTTTTTCAAAACTTTGAGTTGGACTGAAAAATCAAAAATCATTTGCAGTAATTCTAAAGTTTGCAAATAAACTGTAAAGTTCTGCCAACTTATAATATTTAGTTGAGATCATTTACTTTTTCCTCTGTAGATAAACACAAATCTTTGAGTTCTAGAAACTAAATTTGGTCACAGTGAGCTGTGAACCTTATTTGTCGTTATTTGGATGCCTGCAAAGTTCAACTTCAAATGTTGTTTGGGGGTTTTCTAAAACTCAAAACTAAGATTTTATCAACTAATAAATGGACCACGTTACATAGGGTCATCTGTAAGGAATGACTTAAACTTTAACTGAAATTCAGTGTTTCTTTCTTTTTTATGTTAAGAGTTGGAACTAGACTGCATTATTGAACATGTGATAGAAATGTATACTGATTTGAGTGAAAACTCACATTTTTCACATATTATATTTACTGATTTTATTAGCATTTTTTCATTTCCAAAACACAAACTCTTTGCTTTTATTACAATGAACAACCTTAACCTAATTATTTTAGCTGCCTGTTTCAGCATTAAATCACTGTTAATATACAAACAAACAGTTTGATTCAAAACAATAAAATCTGTTGCAGTAAGTCGCCTAGAAAGTTTTAGTTTTCTCAACTTTTCTGCTTTTACAGTGTAGTTTTTCTGACTTCTGACTCGGTAAGGTTTTTGTTTTTCTTTCAGTTAAACTTCATAAGACGCAGTATCTCTACATAAATAGAAAACTCTCAAATATTTCATGGAAACCAGACACTGCTAACACTGAAATCACCACCACACTTGTTCACCCGCCACTAGACGAAGTTAACACTCAGATTTACGAACTTTTTTTTTTTCCTACAAGCTGCTATAAGAAGGTCTCTAGTCATTGAACGTCGCAGTAGTTTTTCTGTGGCTGTGACGAACCCCACTTGAAACACTTAATCTCAGGACCAACGTGGTGCTGCTGACACTGTTCCACCATTAAACTCGTGATCGTATTTCTATTTTCACTCTCAACAAGCGTCATCTTCACCTGAGCAGCGAACCAAACATTGTCCAAAATTTAAAAGAAAAGAGAGAAGAAAAAAAAAAGAAAAACACTATCAACCATGGGCGTGAATTATTGACAGATGAAGAGACGGTTATTGTTTCAGATTGGAATTCGCTCCAGACAATCCTGAATTTGCCCGGTCAGTCAGTTCCCTTCCTCCAGCTGCCCCCCCCTGTCAGGTACAAACACACTAACACACGTGTCATCCGTCACATGACCGAGTCCATCAACTTGTTCTGAACCCTGAGTGACTGAGTGTTAATGCCAAGTGTGCTCGTGGCCCAGGCCTCATCACAGTTTAACCTGTACATAGTGTGAGGAGATGTGTCATATGTCTGTTTGCTGTATGGACAAGTGGGCTTTCTGTATAAACGCTGTACTCACACATTCAACTCTGTAAATGTCAACAATAAAAACAGAAGCTCTGGCATGAACCATGTCTGTCTGTGTCTTATCAGGAAAATGAGAGTTCACTGTTCAATGTGTTAAAATGTGGAAATATTATTAAAAACACAGGTTTGAAGATTTGAAACTTCACGGATCCTCAGAAAGATTTACAGAGAATCAGTGGAGGGAAGTAACTAAGTACAAATACTTGATTGTACTTAAGTAGATTTTAGTATCTCTTCTTTGCTTGGGTATTTATTTTTCTGACAACTTTTTGTTTTTACTCCCCACATTTTAATGCAAATATCTGTATCAAAGACATCAAAGTCGTGTTACTATTTAGTTTGAATACATAGAAGGGGAATTATTAGTTTGTTTTGTCACTATGTGCCGCTCTCCAAACATCAAGACCGATTTCAAACTAAATAGACAACAACACAGAAAAGAAAATTCTTCACTGTGTCCCTCAGTGCATCACACACAACAGACGAAAAACAATGTAAAGGATATAATGAGATGGAAAATATTTAAATTTATCATTACAAAGTGCCTCTAAATCAGGTTTGTGGATCACACACTCAAGTATCCCCACAACCTGAATCCACGTAATTAAATAATGTAAAATAAGTAGAAAGGTGGATGTCGTTACATGTGGTGTAAAGATTTATTTGGACAGAGTGAAGGAGTTTATATGAAAGATGTGAACCCACTGTGAGCAGCTGAAACTGGGTTTGACTTGACTTTGACTTGAGTTTTATTCTTCTCTTTGAAACCGAACCACTTTGTGAAATAAAACCAGGTTCTCAGCTTCACACAACAGCAGCAGAAATATTTGTTTTTATTTAAAATTCAGACATTTTCCTTTTATGGAAACTCAGAATCCAGAATGTTGCAGAGTTCTAATTTATGCGTTAAGGTCTCACTGTGACATCATTTAGAACGTGTGACATCAGAGCCAAAAAACCTAACAGCCAGCAGACAAACTCTCATATCTTTTCGTACTTGTTGGAGAAACGTTGGTGAAACTCGTTGGTGAAAATATTTCTTGTTGGAGAAACTTTTTAGTGAAAACTATGGATCCATTTATGGCCCGTCTGTTTGAGAGGAGGAGGTCTGATGACGATGTAAGTACAACTATTTTATTTTACAAACTTTCCGCTGTTCTTATATGAATGTTATTCAGAGACACATACAGAACATCTGATTGTTTCAGTGATTTACTGTGTAATTAATTGTTAAAATAATATTAGTATTTTATATTCTCTCTGACTTGGTTTTCAAGAGAGTTTCTGTCTTGAAATTCCATGTAAAGTGCAACTTTTATCTTCTTCTGACAACTGAGCCCGCAAGTTAGTGTTTTGTACACTTTTTTTGAAAAGGACAGTTCACCCCAGATTCAAAAATAAGAGGAGATATTTTTGATTTTGTGCTGAACTGTCCCCTTAAATACAGATTTTCAGTTTAAAGGTTTAGCACACTGAATCATAGTCAAACCACTTGTGAAATACAGATTTGTTAAACCGAACTCACCTGTGTAATGTCACTCCAACACTGTCTTTTGGGGCTAAATCTGGTCAATATGGCCTGTTTTTAGCCCAAAAGTAGATGTATAAAACTGGGCCGTGTTTAGTCTGTAGCCCAAAAGTACATGTTGAAATTTGTGTCTTGTTTGGTCTGTCCAATTTAGCCCAAATGTAGCCTTTTCAATGACAACTTTTCACTTCCAATTAAAATGGGACGTACATGGACGTCCTTTAATAGTCTTTGTCTTTTCACCTTTCACTGTCAATCAAAGTCAGACACATTTGGGACGTCCTTGACTTGTCGTCTTTTTGACAACATAAAAAAGACGTCTTTTCATCTCTCACTTTCAACCAAAATCAAAAGTTTTGTACACAACTGAACACTGTCTTTAAAACCACATTTTTCTGGATGGACAACTGAACTAACTGTTGAAATGACTTCTTATTTATGACAGAGAGCTGATAACTACCAGAGACAAGATGTCTACACTAGTGAGGTCAAGATCCTGGACATGCAGAGGGCTGAGATAGAGTCTGTCAAACGTCAGGCAGAGAGGCTGTGGGCACAAAACAGAAGATGCACCAACGCTGTGCTGGAGAGACTGCGAATCTCCACCCAGCAGGACCCCGTCCCTCCACCTCAGCCCCCAGCAGTTCACAGGCAAAGGCCTCAGTCCTCAGTTCGAGGACGGAGGCTCAAGCCTATTGAACATGGAACTTTTTGTAACGGGGAGACAGCCAAGACCCAAAGACACCAGAGGAGCGTTGAATCACTGGATGACGAGCTGGACCTCCGTCCCCGGAGCTCCATCAGCTCACTGGATGCTCACACTCCAGATGAGCTGAGGGACATCACACTGATCAAAAGTCCAGTTGAGGTGTCACCTCCTCAGACGCCCGTCACCCCGTCTCCACCTCCTCCAACGCCCCCAAGAAGACTGTCCCGTCTCCCCGTGATGATGACGTGCATCGGTGGAGCAGGTAAGTTCTTCTATTACAAACTGATGAGTCATAACGGCAGAGCTATGAACTTTGAATTTTTAAAAATGAGGTTTCTATTATTGCTTAGAATCATTTAAACCTGCTGGTCTCGGTCTGTGTTACACCCCATTTACACCTGGTATTAAAATATGATCTGTATCCAGATAACGAAAAACGCACCTTAATGTTAAGGTGTGAACGCTTCGTGATCAGATCTTCCAGACGACATCTGGAGAAAAGTCTGAGTCTAGTCTGTGTTTGGTGTGAACGCAATCTGTAAAACAGTCTGGGTAACTTATCTGGATACAGATCATATTTTAATACCAACAAACTAGAACTCAATGTTGAAATCCTGGTTGGAGCTCACTGGAGGTAGAAATGTGACTGACACGTATTTTAATCCTAATCTCAACAGGCAAAGAAGTATGGGGATGCAGACTCCAAACAGTTCAAGGTAAGGTAGAGGAAATACAGAGGAGAGTTGAAAACCTCAACGTAAACGGCGTCCACCATTCGCCTCAACCACCGAAGGAACCGAAAAGGAACCCCGCAGTCAGGAGCGAAAGACTGAAGACAAAAAGACAACTGAATGTAGAGAACAAGAACACAAGGATGAACAGCCATGAACGCAGGGAGGATACCATCAAGAACGACCACGTGCAAGATCCAGAATTCATACCTGTGCCTGCAGTGACGCCTGTCAGACCAGCTCCTCCCCCAAATCGTGCCCCGCAGAAGAAAACAGGACCTCGTCGCGGGACGACTCTAAAGCCCGCCAAGACCAGCAACGGAGGCATGAAGAAAGACAGCACCTGCCAGACAGCCGACAGCCAGGAAGTCGAGCAGCTCCCGCGGCTGTCTAACCCTACGGAGGCTCTGTCCACATGCTTCAACATGATCAACACTGAGGACTGGTAAGACTCTCAACACCGTGCTGAAAAAGATTTTACAGTCAGTCAGGAATAGTCATGGTTTTAAACAGAGATAGCTGTGGGCAGCAAGAAATGTTGTGTTTCAACAATTACTCCCAGTTTCAATGTTCAGTCTGCAGTCTTGCAAATTAGTGCTTGTTTATGTTTAGCAGTGACAAAATTTGCAGCAACGGTTTGAACTGAAGGTTTATCATGTTAATGTGTTTTCTGAATAAAAGAACAGTTTAATAACACTGTCATCTCAACACAGGGAGAAGAAGACCGAGGGACTGCGAACCATCCGGATTCTGGCTCAAAACCATCCAGACACGCTGATGGTCAAACTTCATGAAGTGTGTCTGGTTCTCATAGAAGAAGTAAGTAAGACGTTTTCCTCTTTGTCTCTCTGTGTTTCTGTTCTCGTTTGTAGCAGCGTGACCGCTGACTGACGATGTTCCTTCTTACCCTCCAGGTTAAAAACCTGCGCTCTTCAGTCGCCTGCGCAGCGATGGACACCCTACGCTATTTATATATCTACCTGCAGAAAGAGATGGACCCTCAGGTGGAGCGGACAGGCATCACTCTGCTGCTGAAGATCGCACAGGCGTCTGGAAGCGTCTTCATTCAGCAGCAGGCCAACATAGCCCTGGAGGCCATGGTGCTGAACTGCAGCTCAGGTCGAGTCCTGACCCCTCTGCTAAACACAGGACTAAGGTACGACCACTTCGGAGGATCCAAATCTGTGAATAAGTTTAGTTGCCTTCAGTGGGAATGAGATATGAATGCATTGGTTTGTCTTTGTCCTTCTACAGCCACAAATATGCAGCAGTGAGAGCCGGTGCCGCTCAGCAGCTCCACCTGCTTGCCGACAGACTGGGAGCAAATTCCATCTTAACAGCAGGGAAGAGCTCCGCCCAACGTTTCCTGAAGGCCGTCAGCAAGATGTCCCTGGACGCTGCCGCCGAAGTCAGGTAAGTTATCAAGAAATGCCAGATGAGATGAATTTTGTGGTTTGCGTGAGAAATTGTCTTTGCTCAGTCTTTTGCTTTGAACACTGAGGTGCTAAATAAGAAGCGTATCTCTCTACAGGCCCCACGGACACGCCGTCCTCCAACAACTGGCCCTTCACAAGGACTTCAACGATCTGTGGAGAGACATCATCGCTGACAAGGACCGACGCGTGCTGGAGAAGATCCTGAGGACCGCGAAGGCGTGATAGGAGAGGAGAGAGAGAACACAAAGAGCTGCTCTTTGTTTTCTCAGAACCTTTAAAGACATTTGTAGTGTTGCAGTTGTGTTTGTATGTTATGTCATTTCAGGAACACTTCCATTCACATAAGTAGGGTAAATAAAGGTACCAAATAACAATTTTATTGGTATCGGTATCACTTTAAGACTAGGCTGCACCAACAAAGATTTGTTCCAAAACAAAACAAAACTTAGATTAAGCGAGAAAATCCAAATTTTGAATTGAGCAGAGCTCTGTTGCACAATTAAAAACCAGTCTCGGTTTAGTAAATCCAAGTTTATTCATGTGAACCAAACAGTTTGATCAAAATGCTTGCATAACCAAATTAAATTAAAGAAAATGTGAAAATATTAATTTGAATGCTGTCAGGACCTAATAAATATAAAAGGTGAAACAATCAAGATCTGCTCTGTATTCAATTTTAAAATTGAATACAGAGCAGACGGGCAGCACGGTGGTGCAGTGGTTAGCACTGCTGCCTCACAGCAAGGTCCTGAGTTCGATCCCCCGGCTTGCTGGGGCGGGGCCTTTCTGTGTTGCATGTTCCCCGTGTCTGCGTGGGTTCTCTCCGGGTGCTCCGGCTTCCTCCCACAGTCCAAAGACATGCATGCTAGGTTAATTAGTGACTCTAAATTGCCCATAGGTGTGAATGTGAGTGTGAGCGGTTGTCTGTCTAAAAAGTGAATCCTTGTTGGTGCAGCCCTGCCTAAGAGTGCAGGTCCTGGTATCATCCTTTTAAAAACGGTACCCAGCCCTACAGGGCGGCACGGTGGTGCGGTGATCAGCCTGTCACCTCACACAGATGGGAGCGGCCTCGACAGCAGAGGCTGCTCCTGTCTGTGCAGTTTGCATGTTCTCGCCGTGTCTGCGTGGGTTTTCTCCGGGTGCTCCGGTTTCCTCCCACACTCAAAAAAAAACATGCATTTTAGGTTAATTAGAGATTATAATCTGGCCAAAACTGTGAATCTGACCATCAATCTGACCGTGAATGATCCATCTCTTCTCTTTACCAATCTGATCATTGGCTATATGAATTTGCAACACTGATATTTTTAATAAATTATTCTAATTGGCATATTGTGTGTGTTTTAATTTTGTTTATTTTGATGTATCTGACAGAAAGATTCTTTGGTGAGTTCACAAAAAACTGAAACATCTGAATATTTTTCTCTGGGTCGCTGCTCCATCAAAGAAGGAGAATAAACATCACTGTGACAATTTCACCATTTGAGTTCTACAAAACATTAAAGTGACATGAGATTTTGTATTTAATATACTGTACTAGACATAAAACTAGTTTTGTTTTCAATGGCACTCAGTATAAAAGAGAATTTGTAAGAAATTACTAAAGTATTTGGATAAAAAAAAATAGAGTGATGAGGTAAGAACACTCATTTGCTTAAATATTTTAATCAATATTTTACTTGAAGTCTTGATAATTCACCTGAATCTGAAAAATAAAACTGACCAGTTTACTGTAGCTGATATTTAATGGTAATAAAAACATTACTGTGATGCTAACAATTACTTTTTCATTACTCTAACCTATATTAAAAGTTTATTTAGAGTTGAATGCTGTGTAGCTGCTTACTTGGGTAAAAATAAGTAAGTCATGTGACTGAATTGTTGAAGTTAGGGTTAGGGTTACTAAATATGTAATCTTATCTGAATAGATTTAGATTACTTCAAAATTAAGCATTGAAAATATTATAACTTATTAGAAATTGATTCCACAAATATTATTTTTCCTCTTTAAATATCTTAAAACATTTTCAATGCAAATAAAATGCATTTTGCATATTCAGTAGTTGATCAAATCAAATGAGTCACAAGAACAGAACTGGTACAAATTACAGGTGTTCTGTTGTGTGTAATATAATTACACACTTTTCAAATGTAATCTGGGATGATAATAGTAACTATTTTTTTGTAATCTGATAATGATGATCCTGTTGGCAGACCTCAGCCTGTTTTGGCTGCTGTGCTAACACCAGCTAATGTTATTATAGACTGACAGGAAACCTTAGATTCACACTTTTGCAACAAAATCATCTTTCTTTTTGTTATACAATCTTGTTGCATTGTAGTTCAAATTGAATCTAGGGAAAATAAAGATGCAGAGATTGTCCAGGTGTCTGTTGATGTCAGCGACAGAAGTTTTTAGTCTGTATTCTCATGCAGCCTGCAGTTTTAACATCTTATTGCAGTACACAGTATTTACTGTTTTAAAATTCATTCAACTATTTTGTTTTATGGACATTTTTGCTATCTAGAATGCAGCAATGTTGCTCTACAGGTTTAATCAAAGTTTCTAATGATTGTAAATGATTGCATTGCTCCTCCAGAGTCTATGATCAGAACTGTGTCTATAGCAACTGTCTATTGATAGCAGCAGTCTGCTATTCAGAAATAACAGACCTTTTATTAGAATTGAGTATTTACCAAACCAGTGTAATAAGTAAGTGAGCAGGTCATTATTGCAAAATAATGTAGGACCCTGACGGGAAGCAAATATAAGCAATAATGACCTGTTCACTGTACATTATCCTGCTTGTTACATGGTAACTGTCAATTTTTAAAAATATAAATAAATAAATTGACTCAAAATATTAATTAAAAAAATTATTTTATTTCTCCTCCAGAGTCTATGATCAAAACTGTGTTTATAGCAACTGTCTCTTTGTCATAGCAACAGTCTGTTATACACCAATCAGAATCTAATATTTAACAAAGCCATGTAAATAAGACCTTATGGCGGCTGATAAAACAGTACATGTATGTTGTATGAAGTCCCAACTCACATTGTGCAGTTTACATATGTGCCACCAGAGGACACCAAATGATCATCCTTAACAACCGTTACCCCTGCCTATTTCAAGTGGTATTCTAGTCATGCAGATAGCTGAGCTTTAATTTGTTCAGATTTTGTGATGTGTGTCTCTGAGATGTAAAAAATTAAAATTAAATTTGCTAAAAGCCAGCCAAGCTCTCCCAGTCAGTCTTATCACACATCAAGGTCAAAAGATCGTCACACAATGTGATTGATTTTTACAGAAAACTAGGCTCTGCTGTAAATATACACCTGCTAGTCATGTCACAGTGTTTAACCTGGTTATTTATACCTGTTCAGTCACTAAATGGAGACATTATTACTTTTAGGTTGCAGCCACAGTAGCGTTTGTTGACCAGTAGCCCTTCAGATAAGACTAATACCTGCCCCAAACATTTGAAGCGGACAAAAGATGATCCTGTCATTACTTTGCTCCCAGACTTTGTTTACATCAGGTCAGCTATGAATGTGGACTATGAGTGCAACTCACTCTTTTTCATTATTGATTAACATTCAGACACTTTGACCAACAGTTCAGAATATCTAGTTTATTATAATTTAACAAACAAACAAAAGCAGGAAATTCACATCTGAGAGTCTGGAGCTCGAACATTTTTGCCTTTATCCCTTGAAACTGATTTAAATGATTTATAACTTTGCAAAGTATCAATCAATTAATCGAATGTGACCACCAAAGCAGCGTTGGTAGACCAGTAGTAGGGGATACTGGTGGCCTCAGAGAGGGTCCTTGGGAGCCCTTCAGTGGATGAAAAATGGTTAAATGTCTTATAGACTTCCTTTCCAGTGGAGAAAACACACAATGCAGCGCCATATCGGCTGTCCTGCATGCTAAAAAATTAGGTGGCCTCTATGCATGTAAAGGGTTTAATAGTTAATTGCTCCCTGAGTGTTTTTATTGAAGAAATTTAACTGTTGTTGTTTTTTAAGTCACATAAAACATTTTCAATCTAAACCACGAATGGTTTCACTATAATTGCATCACAGCTTTTGACACAGTGGTTCCCCACCACATACAGCTGGTGCACTTTTTTATTTTTTTACCCCCTTGCCTCTCAGCCTGAGTCCACTACTGGTGGAAGAAGTATTCAGATCATTTAGCCCAAATGTACCAATACCAAATGGCAAAAATACTCCCTTACAGGTAAAAACCCAGCATTGAAAGTGTTACATAAGTAAAAGTATGCACCATTAATCAGGATAATTTATTTTAAGTATTAAAAATAAAAGTATTCAGTGCAGAAACTGGTCCATGATTGTAATACTATTACACATTATTTTTTAATACATATATATAAGAACAGGTGTATATAATGTTCTTTATCGTGTGCAATATTAAATGTCATGGGCTGTATGTGCAAAAACATTTTTTCTATCAAGTTTAATGTCATGTTTTAATACACGGTGCAATATTACTTTCACTAACTTTCATTATTATCATGTATAATTCCATTCAAAATCATGTGCTATCTTACATTCACTATTTGGAGCAATACTACTTTTGTACTTACCTACTTCTGTTGTTATTCTTTAAGACACAGTTTCTTTGCACTTACTCCTTATACACTTTATATTTTATGATTATATTTCACTTCTTTGCAGGTCTATTGTTATTATTTTATTGCACAAGAATCTCCCTCGGGCTTAATAAAGTTATATCTTATCTTATCCCATCTTATTTGATATAAAGTGTCCACTTCAGGTGAGTAGAACCACAAAGCATTTTGGGAATACTTCGATAAATGACATGGACAGAGATAAAACACGTCCATTCCGATATTTACAGCTGTAAGGCGGCGTGTAGAGTTAGCTTTGGTCACACGTACTTTAAATAAGACTCTGGTATTTCTAAGGTTCTTGTGAAAAGCGTTTGTTTACATCTTACTACAACATCCATGAGGCACTGGACTCACAACGGCTGGCGCGTGCGCAGTAACTGCCCGAGTAAAGCGATGACATCACGAGCAGCCCGGACCAACCAGTCGGTTGAATCATCTCCGTGCCGTCTGGACTCTGTTTTTTTTTTTTTTTTTTTTTTTTTTTTAACTTCTCTCCTTACCTGATGAACTCGTGGACACAGTTAGCGAGAGAAATGTTCACCGCGACGAGGTAAGAACACCGTCGTTGGAAGAAAAGTCTCACCGTAACGGTTGAGACAGTGACCCGCCTGTGCTGCCTCACCGGCCGGGCCGTTTGGTTGCGTTGTTGGTGGTGAGTGACCTCCGTACCGGTGCGGCCAGTCAAACACAACAGCCATCATTAACGTTAGCCGGGGGCCACTTCAGTCGGCCTGTTCGGCGGCTTTTTGTCGAGTTTCCTCCTCGCAGAGCTTCAGCTTCAGTGGTTGTAAACCTGCTCCAGTCGTGAGTTCGCGAGACAGAAGTCGGGTGACATTTGCATCTCCTTTGCAAACTGTTTGTTTTGTCTGCTGTGTGTCTCTGTGGTGAGCTGACCTCTCCACACCAACGGCTGCCAGCCGAGCTGCAACCCCAGTGAGACACGGTGTCCACACAGGGGACACAGCAGGAGCAGGGCTAGTGAGGAGAAGTTTAAAAGTCATTACATTCACTAGCGTGTTATGTTTTTTAATCTTCTTGTGCTCTTTACATTAAGATATTACACATATATGAAGGAGGACAGGGCAGTGTGGCTAATGTGTATGAATGGATACGGGGTTAATGTTGTGATGATAGACAATGATGGTAACTTAAAGGGATAATTCGCTACAAAATCAAAATTATATATTTGTCTCTGACCTGTAGTGTTATTTATCCATCTAGATCAGAGGTGGACAATTATTTTTCATGGTGGGTACATGAGAAATTGATCTGTGGGCCAGACACAAATGATAAAACATCCCAATAATGCCCAAATCTCTAATAATGGAATGATCAGAAATGTTTTATATAGGGCATTTCTACCGTTGTCACCCTTTCTGCGTTGCCATGTGATGAATTGTGGGCTAATATTTTATTGGCAATCTCAGAAACTCCATGTTTTACAGTGTACCATGCATGCTGCATACAGGTTGCAATGATAGTAGCAGCAACAGTGTAAGAATAACAGCATAAACAACATGGATGTGCGGCACTGAGTGATTAATGATACAGTTTAATTATAAAAGATACAGCTCATTATCAAAACCAATGAAGACAGCACTGAGCCCTTTCAAAATAAAGCTCTGATAATGGTTTAATGGTAAGCAATTTTAAAAACTCAGCAGTAATGTCTCTGTCCAGAAGACATGACCCAGTTACTCAAGATAATCCACAGACCTTGTTGGGTGTGGTTTCATGCAGGAACTACTTTCTGTCAGCAGTAGAATCTACCTGAATTACTTTATTTCAACTACAAAGAAAATAGTTCCTACATGAAAACTGCTCACAACAAGGACTGCAGATTATCTTGAGCCGTGTTTCTCAAACTTTTTTTTTTATCTTGAAAACCCACTTTTTAAAAATGACAAACCAACACAACCCAAATCACAATAGGATTCATCAATAAATCTTGGGAAGAGTTAATTTGTGCATAAATGAAAATTCCTGATCATTTTTAGTGTAATTTCTGCATCCTTATTATTATTTGGTGACCCAAAGAAAACCTCCTGTGAACCACCTGGAAATAGACATTGCTGTTGAGTTTTTCAAATGTATTTTTTGTTGCTTTTAGCGCCACAAGCTGACTGCAATCTAGTCCCATTATAGTGGAGAGAAGACAGACATCTCAGAGTTGCAAGTCTTCTTTGATTTTGTCTGCACCTCTGGTCTGTGGTCTAGAGTTTATACTATGTGATGGAGGCACAGTGTCTTCTTACTTCAAATGTATCTTTGGCATTTGTGTTGTTTTTATTTCTTGTTGCTTATCTGCAAAACGTACTCTGATACCGATATAACAGCAGTGAGCTAATATTGTGCGATATATCTGTTCAGTCGATTTATCAGCGAGGCTGTAATCTGTAGGCACACAGGTCCACAACAAATGCTTGATAACCTTTATCTCGCCTGTACAGTTTTGAACTGAGCTGTAAAATATGCTGTGGGAAACAACAACATTGCACATGACCTAAAACAAAATGTTCTGCCGTACCATTCTCATGCCTGATTGATTAATTGAGTTCAGTCACAGTTGCTTGGTCCTCATAAAGGGCCTCTTGAGCCGGTCAGACACGAGATACTTCACCTGTTCTGAGTTAATATTCACTTGTATCACTTTGCTGTGACTCAGTCATGAAAGCCATGAAGTTACAGGTCAGTCAGAGAGCACAACACAGATTATCACAGCATAATCATTCTGGGGATAGGCTTATTCTACCCAGTTAGGCGCATATCAGAAAAGGTTTGCATTCCCGAGAATTAAAACGCTCTAAATCATTGAGGGGCCTGTACGTGCTTGTAATGGGCCGCTGCCTTGTGAGAGGGCTTACTGCTGTGGTGTGATCTGCAGACATGTTTTCACTGTAAACACGGGAGAAGCTTTACATGATGTACCATGCTGTTATTTTGTCCACAGTTGTAATGCTCAGACAGGGAGTTGGCTGGTTACAGAGCGGCCTGGACAGGCCCTGACATTTGAATTGCGTGTCTTGTTTTTCTGAATCAGTGCACATTGCAGATGATCAGTCCTTTTTTGCAACTGCATGATTTCCCAAGTGCTTGTTTGTGGGTTTGTGCTTAAGCCTTTCTATTAGAGCCTTGGTAGACTTTTTTCCTTTCTCTTTTGCTATTAATGATTTCGTAGGACTCAAAAATAACACCAACTCATTCAGCAAACATTCAGCGTTAATTTTAGCTCCAAGTGGCCAAAAGAAATCAATGAATGCAGGTAGTTATGTGAAAACAAAATATTGTTCTAAATAATAAAATGACCATGATATGTCATCAGAGATTAAGGAAACATTAAGTTGAAATACTGTACTTAACTGCTTGTTAATCTGAATTATGCATCTGCAAATAAAAAAGTAAAAGTACACTTATTGTCATTTTCGCCAAGACAAATGGCACTAAAACAACATTTTTCCTGGACAAGTGAAAGGCAAATTAATTTGTCTGAAGGAGTGCCTCTTAATGTCAAGCCCTGCAATATTATTGGCTGATATTCACTTGTCACAGATACATCAGCTTTGGCATAAATATTGGTAGATTAGCAATTGGTGGCCCCTGTAGTTCATTTAAACTATAACTATGATCAACGATTTGCTACTTTTCTTCTTTTGGTTTTGGCTTGTTGGTTTGACAAAAGAAACTTGACAAAAGAACATGTAGATGTTACTTTGAGCTCTGGGAAATTTGATGAGCATTTTTTTTTTTACAATTTTTTGACATTTTTTAGACTAAATGATTAACGAGTTAATCACAAAAATAATCATCAGATTAATTCATAATGAAAATAATTGTTAGTTGCAGCTCTAATCACAGATATACCGGTATTGGCAGAAATATTGGTAGATTTGCAATCAGTGGCTTGTATTGTCTGATTAAACTATAACCCCATTTGATGCCATTCATAATGACAAAGACTCTGTTTTCCTGATGAGACAAGTTGTCACATGTGTATGCATATACACGTATTGAATCTGTTTTATACAGGCCTAACCCAGTCTCATAAATCACAAATTTCTCTCAAAGGGCTTTACATTTACGATTATATGACTTATTTATTGTGCATTAGGTTTTTAATGGTGAACCACATCAGCCCACCTGAGGTAGTGAGTGTGTTTATCCTACCATTAACATAAAGTCCTCATTATCTCTCCTTGCCTGACAGATGAGCAAACACAATAGGCTTCACATGTACCTTGACAAGCTTGTTTCTCTGTTAGTTCAGCATATTAGTTGCTGTTAGCAGCTTTGCCAGTCAGCTGTGTACCGACGCTTCCTCTACAGAAGCACAGCCTTCGGCTACAGCAACTGCCGTCTTGTTTTGTTGGCATTGGCACCGGCCATTTGTTGATGTTTCTCGTCATCCACAGACACTCTCTGTGCTGCTGACGGAAACAGAAACTGACAAAAACTGTCCTTGGTGAGACTGACTGCAGCATTGTGGCTCAGTTTCAGTTGGCACTGTTGGAGAACCGGAGCACACATCAGTCAGTTGTATCTGCTGGGATTTAAGCCGCTCTGTCCTTTAATTTCCTCAGTGGTGACCATTCTTAACCCTGACAGCAGGCTGAGCTAGGCCTGGGCAATAAAACAATAGATGTTTCAGCAATAGCAAAAAGAAAATAGTTTAACTTAAATGTATTAAAAGACCAGTGTGTAGGATTTTCAGTAGCAGACTTCAACCAACTTGCCTGCTAAGCGTGGAGGAGAAACTATGGTGGCTGTGAAAAAACGCAAAAGGCCTTAGAGAAGAGCCAGAGTTTGGTTTGTCCATTCTGGTTTACTTTAGAAACATACTTATGCAAAATGGCGCCCTCTGTGGCAGAGGATCTCTAAATCTAAGTCTATAAATGTGACGCACTTAACCTTTAAACTGTCATTAAAGCACATGAAATATACGCCCTGACTCACATACAGTTTATTACATCCCTTGATAATGGAGCGTGCGGCGAGTTAACACACAAACTGCTAATCATTTGACAGGTGTGTTGTTTACTTCCACCATCTATGTGTGACGTGTGTTGGGTGAGAAAATGAGTGCAAACGGTGAGGAACTTGTTTATATAAAAAAAGGACAGATCAGATTTTTTTAAAGTTTAGTACCTGTTTGCATTGATAAATAAAGTGCTTAAATTCAAAGTAAAGTGGTTAAACCTTTTTTCTTCCAGTCTTGATTGAAAATAGGCCATTAAAAATGATCAATAATTGTTGATATCGACTGAAATAAAACATTTTGTCAGGATACATTTTCCAGCTATATAGCCCGGCCCTAGTTTGAGCTGTAATGACGTTCAAGAAAGTGAAAAAAATCTGACTTCTTGCTGTAGTTCTTCCACCATTCACAGACATCAGACTTTGCCAGTGAATGAGGATATAAAACTGTTACAGCTGCCATTGAGAGCTTTGTAAAGTATTTAATGATAAGATGGTGAGGTAATGTATTAGTCATCTCTATGAACTGATGATGAAAACTGGCAGAGGTCTTCTGTTCAGATATAACGGTAAGGTAATATATTAGTCATCCCAATGAATTAGGTCTAATGACGGGCTGCTTTTTGGAGCCAATGTCCATACCAATATTAGGGAGTAAAAAATTTGCACTGATTTCAGCTCCTCAAATGTGAATATTTTGTGGTTTCTTTACTCTTCTATGACAGTAGACTGAATATTTTTGGGTTGTGGAAAAAACAAGACATCATGCTGGACTTTTGGAAACAGTGATCAATGTTTATCACCATATTCTGACATTTTATGGACCCAACAACTAATCAGTTAATTGAGAAAATAATTGACAGGATCAAGTATATGTATACTGCAGCCTATAAAGTTAACAGAAACAAATAATCTGCATTATGGTCTGTTTAAAAAAAAAGTTTTCATAAGAGCGCACATCAGTCAACATATATGCCAATACCCATATAGACTGATGTCTGCATCATAGCCCAGTATCATATCTGTGATAGGCCAGTATCGAGCTGATAGTATCGGTCGATGGTTGACTGATATTGTCAGTCGGGCACTAGCTGAAACTAACAAGTATTTTTATTATTGATTTTCTCGATTAGTATTTTGGTTCATAAAATGTTAAAAAATGGTGAAAAATGCTCATCAAAAACTCAGAGTCATGTTCAGAGTGATAACGACAGTTAATAATTTAATAATCGATTAATTGTTGCAGCTGTAATGAAATCAGACGAATGTCTTCTGTTAAGTCAATCTCACCAAAGCTGTCAGTCCATAAACAGTGGCAGTGTATTGTACCTGGTGCTCTTCTCTCTGTCAGCACACAAACACTGCTGAAGCTCTCTTGGGGAACTGGGTTAATGAACTGAGTGTTACGTTTCACAGGACTGGCAATGCAGCAGGAGGGGGTGCCCAGCCTCCATGGTTGGCTCACATTAAGCACTGCAGAGTGAAAGGCTGAACAACGGCACCAACAACAGGGGGGAGGTATAGACTAATTATTTTTTCAATGGGGGGTGTCATTTAGGAGTGGCTGTAACACAGCTGAGCCCTTAAGGCCGCCATATGTCAGCATGGCTGCTGGATGTTGTGGTGGCATTAATGTACAGAGGCAGGTGTGGAACCACAGCCCTGTAATGACTGTTTTCCCAGTGAGCATAATGAAAATGTTCATCCTTATTTAAGATGACAGTTGTAATATCAGCTTTTTTCAGTGTCTGGGGCTATATTAGGGATATACGCTGAATGTTGTTACTGTAAATCATACACTGTGGAAACTTGTTTAACTATTCCACATGCACCATGTGTTAAAGCCTATAATTACTTTGTTAAGCATTGAGTAGATGTATGCTCTCTGAAATATGCATGGATGATTTATTATTGTCAGTAAAATAATTAAGAGTAAATGGTTACAGTATGAGAGAGTAGCAAATCCAGTTTGTATACATACCATAGTTACTTGACTCGACTTTAAGTTTGACCGAAGTTGCGTGTGCCACACTCCCATTAATTCACTTTCTGTGCTCCTTCCATGCAGTGGGTTGGATGACTTTACAATATACTGTGAGATATATATATAAATATAAATTTGTCTACTGTCAGTGATTTTATCATAAAACACTACGGAAGAGTATAAAGGCAAGGCATAAGGAAAGGGTTGAAGCATTGACAATAAAATAAAAATGTTGAGAATTAATTAAAAACATTGAGAATTAAGTCAAAGAGTTTCTTAGTGGATCTTCCAGAGACTTTATCAAAACTTAGAAGGCCTATATAAATGTCAGAAAATGGTAAAAAAAAAGTCCATCAGTGTTGATGATGTCCTCAAATGTTTTGTTTTGTCCACAGCCCATATTCAGTTTTATCACAGAGGAGTAAAGAAACCAGAAAATATTCACATTTAAGAAGGAAGGAATCAGAAACATCTCAATTAATTGTTTAGTTTGCAGAATATCAGGAAATAATGAAAATTCCCAATGCAATTTCCATGCAGTTGAGAAGCTGAAACCTGCTGAAAATTATTATTAATCAAATGATAGATTATCTACAGATTGACTAGTTGTTTCACCTCTTCTCGATACACAGTAATGAAGTTTGAGATGAGACGTATCTCTTTAAAAATTTTTGCTCTTTGCTTTAGGCCTGTGTCAGATTGCGATGCTGTTGGTCGTGTCAGTCCCAGCAGCAAATGTTTTAGAGCTAGAGCAACTATTTTCAAACTAGTCCAGTGATGTTTACATCGATGAAGTGACCTAAAAAGTTCTTGAATAGTTTGGGGGAAGGTTCCTGCAGGTCAGTATGGTTTCCTGCTGGTGTCAGAGTTTCGTGTTCCCTGATCAGACCCTCTCTGTCTGATGTGTCGTGGTTCCTGTGGGATAAACTGTGGACTTGCAGCACTCTGCTGCCCCGCCACAACAATAGGCCTGTATGACTGTTTGAATGTGCCATTCTTTGAGCGGTGTGCTTCACTTGGGCCAGACAATGGCTTCATTTAGCATCCCTTCTCTGTCGAGGCCTGCTCCGTCGCCATGGCACCCCTGCCATGCCACACCCTGCCCCCAGTCTGGCCTGGCTTTGCACTTGTCCTCACAGTCGGGACAGCTGGGCTTAGGCAGCCATTGTTGGCCACACCCAAGACCCAACCTCACATTTTGAGGATTGTTGCATTGTGTTTGAGCCGGAGAACCTCTGAGCTTGTTGCAATTTGCATTTTGGAGGATTATAAACCAAAGGCTCATCTGACCTCTGACCTTGAGCTCGATGGAGACCTCCTAAACATAATTAATTGTAAAGAAAAACAAAAACAGAAAAGAGTCTGCAGTGTTTTAAAGCAGCTGTGAGCCATCTTGGCTGAAATAAAGACCACCTCTGCTAATGCCATAATTTATTTGTATAGCACTTATCAGTGTTACAAAGTAATTTAGACATAAAAGACAGAGTATTGTAGGAATAAACAAGCTATAAAAGAGGAATAAAGCTTTACAACAGTGGATGATTTAAAAACCATTTCTAAAACACCTCTGACTGGGCAATTTAATTATTTTTTTTACGTTGAACCCTGCTCTTCTACAAACAATCTTGATCAGGAGATGAGATATATTAGGATGATGGTAGTGTTCCACCTCAGCTAAACTGATTTTTCTTAAGGAAACCCTGAGTGATAGCTCTTGATGGTACAACTGCTCTGTTAAAACAGACATAATTTTGGACTAAAACACACAGCGTATATTGCATAAACTCAGTGAATTGGTTCAAGTGAATTTTGAAACCTTCCTGTTTCAGTATAAACACAAAATATATCCTAAACATTTATGTTGGCAGTTGAGTTTAGATACCCAGCCAGTGGTTGCACACTGCCTGTCCCCTCCCAGGACCACCGACTCTTGACCTTCCTTATTGTCCAGAGGTGAAAGGGCAGTGCCCCCCGTTTCCAGCTCAGCCACTCAGTGGTGGCAGACTTTTAATTAATGGGCTTTAGGTTGACAGCTCTCAGACCTTTTGGTGAGTAATGGATCCTTCATGGCGAGTCACTCACTCATTCCCCAACTTTTATTAGCAATAAAAACTGCATCACGGCTACTAGATGATGTGAGCTGGGTCTTTAACAAAAAACTGATGGGAAAAACAGTCATAATCACTGCAGATGTTATGCACTTTTTTTTTTATTTGCTGTCATTTTACGATCTAATAATAAGATTATAAAATCTGAAGAGCCTAATGTCACTGTTAGAGTTTGCTTTTTGCAACCTCCATCCAGTGAAACCAGTGTAATTATTAGGTGCTTTTCCAAAGTCCTGCCCAGTCACTTGTGTTGCAGCACAGAGTCATCTCC
Organism: Lutjanus erythropterus; assembly: GCF_056507025.1. NCBI lineage: Eukaryota > Metazoa > Chordata > Actinopteri > Lutjaniformes > Lutjanidae > Lutjanus > Lutjanus erythropterus. The sequence goes on along the minus strand of NC_139331.1, from coordinate 29,447,250 downwards.
ACAGAGCCAGCTCCCTGCAGAGAAACAAGCCTTGATCTGCAGTCTTATGGTTCTATAACTAGAACTGGGTGACCTATGAAATTATATTTTGGGCCGATCTGAACTTGTTGGAGTTGTACCCTCGAGAGCACAGTACAGGCTGTGCTACTTCTGATGCCTGCAAGACAGTTTCTTTTATGAGCGTGTTTAAAGTGGTAAAGACTTTGTAATCAGAGTCAGGGCTGCATAATTAATGACATTATTATTGATATTGTAATAGGGCCAAGTGCAATATCCAAATCGTAGAAGCTGTAAACAGCATTATAGTCAAGTACTGTAGTGCTGCAGAGATGCTCTAGCCTGCAAATCTTGTACTCCAGATGTAAGAAAACATGTTGTTTGGAACAGACCCAGACACATGTCACTTTCTTTCAGTGAAAATTAAAATTGTGCAGCTAAAATGATCATTCTAATAGATCATGAATCATATTGCAATCACAGTATCTGTCAAAAAATTGCAAGATCATTTTAAAGCACATTATGATATTTCTTGGGCTGTGTCAGAATTTTGTAAGTTGAATCAAATTTGGCCGATCAGTGACTCTTCAACTATTCTTTCCTGTTTTTTCATATAGACTATCAAACAACACTTTCTTGAACTGCAGTGGTGTGGTGGGACGTTCAGGGTACAACAATGTTCTCACAGTAAACAAGCCAAGTTATCTGTACAAAGTAATGTGTGCTAACTATGCTAACAACAGATTGGAAATGTGCAGCAACATATTTTGCTGACATCAACCAAAGTTAGAGACTAGGCACTATTTGAGAATTTAATTTAATTTTAGAGAAAATATATAGAGAGCTATAGGTATATTGTATATCACAAAATATCCTAAAATATCGAGATGTTATTTAAGACTAAGTAATATTGGTCTGACCTGCAAATTCACCACTTCTGAGCAGAAGGCAAAAGATAACGTTATCTCAGAGCCTTACTCGACAAGGCCTCTCTTCCTCCATGCAGCTGCTCGACTTGAAGAATCTCAGTCAGCTGAGGGGTCTCCAGCTGATGATTCACATCATCAGCTTTCAGGAGGCAGCCTTAGATATTTCTGATGGACAGTACAACCCCAATTTCAAAAATGTTGTGTCTTTGTGTAAAACGTAAATAAAAACAGAATGCAATGATTTGCAAAAACTTTTTGACCCATATTCGATGGAGTACAGTAGTAAGGCAAGATATTTAATGCCATCATCAGCCCATCCATCAGCGATTGACAATATATATATTATATTTTACTACCAAGCCATGCTGTGGTAACATGTACAAAATGTTTCTTGGCATTGCCTTCCTGAAATAAGCAGCAACATTGCCAGGATGGCAGCATATGTTGCTCCAAAATCTGTCAGCATCAATGGGGCCTTCACAGATGTGACAGTTACCCATGATGCCTTGGGCAATAACATACCCCCATACCATCACAGATGCTGACTTTTGAAGTTAGCACTGGTAACAATCTAGATGGTCCTTTTTCCTCTTCAGCCCGGAGGACATGGCATCCATGAATCTGAAAACAATCTTAAATATGGACAGCACATTTTTTTCCTCTGGCATTTCTGGATGGTATTGATATATGGCTTTCGTTTTGCATGATGGAGTCTTTCCTTACATTTGTAGATGCAGCGACAAACTGTGTTTACTGACAACGGTTTTCCAAAGTGTTCCTGAGCCCATGTAGTATCCTTTACAGAATTATTAAAATAGTACCTTTAAATATGAGGTTGTGATAATGTAATCACTCGAAATCACTCTCAACCTTCTATTCTTTATATTAGCAATTTTATCCTGTATGCAGTGAAACAGTAAATCTATATTTTCCCTCAGGAAATATATAGAGTCACATTACAGAATAGGTGATATCTCCACTAGATATACATTAACAGAGGGCAGAGGAATCTGTGTTTTTGTATATACTGATGATTTTTCGCTCAAAACTAAAAAGATTAAGTCTAATTGCTCCCAGCTCAACACACTTAAAAATGTGCTATACAATCCAAAACACATTTCAATTTTTAAAGTCTTTCTCGGTAGACTGGCTGTTACTTGGAGTGACATAATTGTCTCAGGCTGTTACAGTATGTCACATGACAGAGGCTATATTTATACTCGCTCGCTTGGTTTTGTGTCTGACTGAAGTCTTTTAATCACTTAATTTTCTTCAGCCTGTGTGTAGTTTTTTTAATTAATAGCCTTGCTTTGGTTTTCCTTCCTCACGAGTGGCATTCAAATGTAGTTAACAAAGTTAGAAAGTGACTGTTCTCATGCCAGACGGAGAGAATTGAGGCAAAACCTCAGCTTATCAGGACAATGAGCAACAAAATTAATTACTTGTGTGCCTCAGCCGCAAGATGTGGAAAGAGTGTAGCCATGCTGCGGTTCAAACAAAGGGAGCATGTGGGTCCTGTCCTCTGTGTGTGTGTGTGTGTGTGTGTGTGTGTGTGTGTGTGTGTGTGTGTGTGTGTGTGTGTGTGTGTGTGTGTGTGTGTGTGTGTGTGTGCGTGCGTGTGTGTGTGCGCGTGCGCGTGTGTGTGTGCCTTTGTGGGGGAGTCCTATAACCGAGATGCTGGTTGGGAGGATGGGAGGGGGTTTTATGGGCCAAGTGGGATTCATGTTTCAATCCTTGCTCGCCTCCATCCCCTTTGTCTAGGACACATTATTAATGTTAATTCCCAAAGCAGAGAAGCAGAAATACGGATTTTGTATGAGTTTGCAGTTTTGGTGGTCTTATTTGTTTTATTTGATGTTGTTACAGGAGTTCCAACTGGTCGGATGCCAGCAGATTCTGTGTAGTCATCAGTTTAGGCTCCTACTTGTAGCTATGGTAATAACAGCTCAATCACTGTGTGTGTGTTCAACACATCAAAGCCGACTTTATAACCAATACAGCTTCCAATCCTTACATAGCCTCTATAACACCATTTCAACTGTTAAAGGAGAAATCTGTAATATATTTACTGTAATGAATCATAAAATGACCACAATATGTCATCAGAGATCAAAGAAACAGATTAAGTTGAAATACTCGCTTCTCTGACAACAGCGCTGCAGTGTCCTTTTCTTAAATTTCAAGTTTGGGCCAGAATTACTGTCCTTGTTTGGCCATTTCTCGTTAATTAAAGTTCAGATTAATGCCGAATGTTCACCGAATGATTAAGTGTCTGTTTATGAGTCATAAGAAATCATTAATAATCTTTTAGAAGGTGTAGATGTTTATAATCGTTAAATTGAGCAATATGTTAATGGAGTTTGGCAGGCATTGAGACAGGCAGTCACTGAACTCCAAAATATGGGGAGGAACATAATATAATGTGTTTTCATTCATATGTATGTAACACAGGTTAGTTCGCTTCCTTTTTCGGCAGACATATTTGACAGTGGAAGGCTGTCCAACTGTCTGTGTACAAGTGTGGACCAAACAGCCTCAAAGTTTTCAGAGGACTGGTCAGATACAAAGCATAGTTAGCTAAGGATTCAAAAGGGAAAAAGAAAGCTGTAAAAATGTAAAAAAAAAAAAAAAATGTAAACTATTAAATATGTCCAACATGAGGTAGGTGGTCATTTTAAAAAAATTTAATTTAATTTTGGAAATTTGAGTTTGGAAAAATATATAATTTTGAAATGGAAAACGTGTAGGAACCCTGGTTGTCAAATTACAATGCTGCACTCGTCTTGCACTCTTGCAGCCTGCCTGAGCTTCCTTGAGTTTTGAAAGGAGGGGGTGGAGAGAAACAACTTGCTTAAATCATAGACTGTATATTAAATAGGATTACAGCCTATTAAAAATACCATCTGTGGCTCCAACTCACTATTTGGACTGCTGTACTCATTTTTTGACGTGCATTTGCAGTTGTTCCTTTCAAATAGAAAAGAGTTCAGAAGATTTCCTCTACGTCTTATCTTATCATGGCAGGTTAACAAAGCGGATTAATCTCAAAAAGTGGGGAAAAGTGAGTGTGGCAGTACACAGGAATTCATGAGGGTGCAGACTTCATCTGATTTGGTGCTTTCACGCTTTGAAAATCTAAGGCTTGTTTTGACGTCTTTGCCAGACAAAACCTCAACTACAAGCTCACTCATCACAGTGCTCTGATTCCAAGCCTTAAGGGTGCGTATTAATGCTTAAAAAACACTCAACGGAGCATTTCATAAATTAGACGTGTATTTGCAAAATGTGCCGTACATCCTGTTGGAGTAGCCCAGGTCAGATGCCAACATGTTTCTCCCTCAGACAAACCAAAGCATGCGCGACAGGCCTTGCAACAGCCGACAGATATCAGATTCAGCTGCAGACTGTGCCAGAGCACGGCATGCTTTATCCTGCTTTTAAAATGCCGCCCCGCCCTCCAGAAAGCACAGTCTCAAGTTCTGACAAGTTGTCAGGCAAAAAAGCAAAGGCAGAAAAAATATGTTGAGGCTATATCTCTTTATCTTTCTTGTATTCATGAATTGATGCAACTTTTAACAATTCAGAAGTTCACAGCAGCCTCTGAGGCAAGAATTAAGAGGTTTAATTCTTTGGGTGTGATCATGGATGGAGTGAAGTTGCTTTGCAGAGTGGGCTGCCTTGATTTAAGATAATCCTCTGCATCATATATGGAAATAAATGCACGTTATGGTGTATTCGTTTCTCTCTCTCTGTTGTTTGTTAACCTCCTAAGCTGAGATGTTATTGGTATTTTCACCACCGTAATGTAATTTCCGGTTAACTTAGTTGGCGTCTCTGGTGCCAGTAATGTCAGTCATGCACATTCTTATTGAATTTGTAGAATTTGTGATTGTCTAGAAAAGGACCTTTGTTTCTCCGTTGTTTTTTGTTGTGAAGCACATTGTTACTTCTTACAAATAACATTCATGAAAGCCCAAAGTATTGAATCGCAGCCAGGGTATAGACTCAGGGTTCATACCAGTGTGGGAAATCCGTTAAAACACTTGAATTTTAATGTTTTGTTTTCTAGGTCTGTAAACTGCTTGAAATTGTAATTGCATTACTTTCATAATAATAAGTGCTGATGCATAAAAGAAGACAACTACATTCAAAGTTTGTGTGCTGCTTTCAAGCTGGGTAAAGGATAAGCCACACTAGGGAACATTCGATTAGGCTATTGTTACACTAAAGCTGGGTATAATGGTACGTTTCATTTACCCTGGAAGTTGGACCTGCAAATGATGTCTCACCCGAGTTGACCATATTTCAAGTTTGTGCTTGATAAGAATGCATGGCCATTGTCCAAGTGTGCATGCAAACACTGAAGCAACACGTCCACAGACAGTACTGTGCGTATGACTGATTAAACGAGAGGCGAGTGCTAACAAACAGCTTTCACTACTATAATGACATTGAGCAGACATATTAGATTTTGATGTCAGGGTTGGTGAGCTTCCTCCGACTTTCCGAGTTGGAATTCCGACTTGAGGGGCTGTTCCAGTTGAAATTTCCACCTGGGAATTCCGGGTTTCAAAGCAACAGCTTACTTTTTCGTTGAATGACACAGCTAATCATGCTAATGTTTGTTCCTTCCTGCATCTGAAATTGTAGCAAACGTTAGGCCAGTGCTGGTTCAAGTTGTGTAGGATGTCAAGTCTACTTTCAGACCAGTGACACATTTTTAAAAATATAACTTTGTTGTGTTTTCCTAACCAAACCAAATTGCAGTTTTTTTGAAAAAAGAAAAATTTGTGAGACAATAATATTATAATGAAGTACTGAAGTGATGCCCTCTTGTTCTCTACATGAAAGAAAACATGCTTGTTTGGTACCGACCCCAGCAAATATCACATCATCATGATTTTAGTTCAGTAAAAATGAAAACTGCGTGCAAAATGACCATTCCCACTAATTGTATCACAAAATTTGTACATAAATATGTAATTTACCACAGGTAAGGTGCTGGAAAAGCTTAAAAATGCTTGAAAAGTGCTTGTTTTTCTACTTAAGAAAAGGTGTGGGAACCCTGTAGAGTGAAACTGAAATCTTTTCAGTTGATCTGCGAGATAAAAGCCACAGTAGCCACCCTTTTCCCTCCAGGAGCAGGAGGTGTTCTGGTTTCCTTGGGCAGGGTTTTATTTTGGGCTGCTGCTGCCGCTACGACGAGCAGGTTCCCACAGTATAACATATCTGTGCGATAACATTACTGTAGGAGAGCCGTCAAAACAGCCATGCAGTCAGACGAAACCAGCTGCATCAACAGCTAAATGTTCCTCAGGAGTGATTGTGTTACAGCTTTTAGTGGTGACCATTGTCCATGTACATATTTCTTTCTTCTCTCCCGGTTATATAACTTGTTATATTTTCACCAGTGTTGCGATTTCAAGATGATTCATTAGAATAACTCATTCATCTTTCACTGCTATAACCCTTAAAACAAAGGTATTCCGGGGCTCTACCTGTTAAAACGTAACAAATAAAGTGTGTATGGTGCTCCGACCCTTAGTGTTTTAATGTGTTCTCAGTGCGCTAACTATTTAAGTAAAGTGTTTTCAATGCTCTTATCTTTAAAGATAATGTTTTTTCAGTGCTCTTAAAATAACTTGTAATATGGGTTGTTTTATGAACTGTGTGCTGCTGCCCTGACACAGTGTTTGTTTGTGTGCCTTGTGCACTTGATCATAGCTGAGACGCCACAGGGCAGAGGCTGTCAGGTCGATCCTGTTAAACAGCAGGTGTCCTTGTTAACGTCCCCAAACATCCTTTTTCTGCTGTTTGTGGTTTGGTTTCATTTGTCGTTTGCACTGCCCAGCTCTTGGTTCAGGCTTCCCAGCAGATTTTCTGAGCTTTAATATTTTTGCTCTGGCCGATCTGGTCTCAGGTTGTTTTTCTGTGCTCAGATTATGACACACTCGGAGATAAGCAGCTTGTAACTCAGCCATCCAGACATGCAAGATGGCCGAGGGCCTGTATGCTGGCTTGGTCTCACTTTAGACTTTGCCTCAGTGTCAGTCAGTTAGTCAGTCAGTCATGCGTCCGGCTGGCCATAAGCCAGACTCACATCCGTGTTGGCGGCCACAGATGAGGCCAAGACCTCAGACCTTTTCACATGGATTTAGTCCGGTGAACTAATTCTGCCGAGTGTCCATGTGTGACATTAGCTAATAGCTGCACTTTACTTTGAAGCTGTCTTCCCCCTTGGAGCAGACTGGTTACTGATTGGATTATGCTGGATTACTCTATTTGATTTGTTTGTTTGTTTATATGCTCCCTCTACTGTAACACTCGGTGCCTCCTCTCCCCTTATCTCTGTGCTTGAAACCTTAACCGGTGATGTCTCAGTGCTGCAAGCCTGGCCTACATCTGGAGGGATCAACAAGTTAAGCCACAGCCTTTTAACCCACAAATTCTGTCAATCCGTTACAAGCACGTTCACTGCAGCTGCAGCCTTCACAATATCTCTACAGCGGTGCCTTGCACTTCCTCTGAGAAGATCTTTTACCGTTGTAGCCCTGAATTCTCCAGATTTTCTTGTTAAAAAGAAGATGGTTTAATATTTGAGGCGTCACAGAAGTAGATCACAATTTATAGTTTGTGCATTTTAATAAAGTTCTGTTTAGTTTGTTTGCATGTCAATTAGACATGTTCTAAATGATAAAGCAATGGTTTGTCTTTATACATGTCCACTCTAAATGTGAGGTTAGTGGCTAGTTGACTGGCGATCAAACAGCTTTTTTTTAATTGGACAACTGAGCAAAGAAACTACTTAAAAATTACGTGTGTTTTCAAAAGTTTGGTCAAGCTCAGACCCCCAAACATAATTAGACTTTGGCAAAAGAAATTTGTAACTTAAGGTCCACTAGCTAGCTTTTTTCAGCGGGTGACATTTCATTTTAGTTATCTGTGCTAATTTCATCCACTGAAAACGACTTTGAGGTGGGTTGACCACTCGTGGAAAAGGTATTAGGGTAAGACTCATACTGGATTTCTGGGTCCAATGCCAATGACGTTATTATGGAGTATAATATATTCCTCTATCAATAAATTGGATGAAATTCTAGTGATGTTTAAATGTGCTTATCAAACACTGACAAACAAAGATATTTAATGCAGACAGTTTATGTCCACCTATTTAAAAATATGTGCCAAAAAATCTATTCTTATATCAAAATACAATCATGTTTTCTTCCTGTAAAACAACAGCTTTAACCAATCATGTCATGGCATCGACTCATTTATCAGTCTTCAGCTTTTAGCAACACAGAGCCAAAATTCATTAGTCAGCTACCTAATAACAACGTCGTATTTCAGTGTTCTGCCTCACCTCTTTAACTAGGAAATTTGTCACGATACAGACGCTGCTCTAGAAATGCTGCTTCATCTGGACTTTTAAGGACAGAACTGAATTTTCACTCTCAATAATAAAAAAGCAGATGTATAATATCTGTTTACAAACAGATATTTCAACACATTTTCACTGAAATGTGAAAGGAGGCAAATGTTTAACTATGGAAAACTTTTTTTTTTTTTTGACTGCAGGCTCACTCTGTCATTGCCCACCCCACCTATAACATATACTGTAAATTGCAAAAGTCCACCCCTACCATTAGGTTAATGTTTTTTTCACTCTTTATGTTTGCAATTGCTTGGCTGCGTTCTAGAGATTAGTGGATGCATAAAGTCGTGTGGCCCTTCTGGGATGGACCCTTCTATTCTAGGGGTTAATTACAAGCCTTCAGAGGGTGGGTAGAGACCAGCAGGACCCTTTCTAATCCTGGCATTTAATTTGTGATCGTCCGGGTCTCCTACAAGGGAAGGGCTGCATGGGTGGAATTTATGGATATAGCCCCACCCTGAATGAAACATATGTACGGTGTAGGCCTGTTTCCCTCTACCACATGATACGAGCCATAATATAACGTTCCCCCTTCACACATTCCTACACAGCAGCCTGAGAAACAGTTTTTTTTATTTTTTTTATTTGGGGGCTGTCAGTCATGATTCCGCTGAGAATATACTTATCATCAGCGTGCAGGCAGCAGAACTTTCTTTTCATTTTCACAAACTCAGCAGCACACTGAGATGCTTCACTCACAGGCTCTCTGGAATGTCTTTACCACTTTTTCTACTCCATGTTTCACACTGCACGCAGGACGATTAACATTTCACCAAGGTCTTTTTATTTCCTACGGAACCAGAGAAACTTGGTCAACAAGCTTGTAATCACAGCTGAACTTGTCAGGGTCAACTACTATCTGCAGCCAAACTGATTTCAATGCTTCCTTGTGTCACTGTTGATGCACTGCAAACTGATTTCCAAGCTTCAACAGCTTTAAACTTAATTCTTGTCTGTCAAATATGGTGTCCCAAAAGCAGTGTTTGGACATATCTATCGTTGGGGTTAATAGCAGGCTCCAAGGTGATTTAGATGCACTTAATTTTTTGTTAGTATCGCCCCTTTATGTGTTACATATTGCTGGCAGAGGACAACACAAGAGAAAGATGACACCAGAGCAACAGAATATATGATTAACCTTTTTCTGATTTTCAACAGGCAAAGATGAGTTTTATCTGCACATAGATGCTTAATAATTAACAGGAAAGAAGTACAGTTAGAAGAGAAAGGTTCACACAAACAGCTTTGTGCTTCAGTTTCTGTTTGACTTGTTGCAGTAAAATATGTTTTAGTAGGGGTGGGAGAAAAATGGATTCTCTTTATTCTCTTGGTTCTTTTTTTACGCTTCCAGAATCGATTTTTTGATTGCTGAATTAATATTTATATATATAAATAACTAGCATATACTCTGTTAGCTCAATGCTAACACATAGTGGCAATTCCCATTATTGTGCTAATGGAATTAGCCTCAGGATTGTGGCAATACTATGATTAATCCATCCATTTCACTTTACATACTTAACATAAAAATGAGATGTCGCCATCTTGTTTTTTGCAACTGATGATAGTGACTTGGGTGAAGTTGAGTCATTTTGAGTTGCACCTGTTGGCTATTTGAAAGAATGCAGGTGTAAGGCGCTTCTTCTTTGTCTTCACTTTTCAGACCTGAAAGCGCCTTCCATTATTTATGGAAAAGCCCAAATCTCTTTTTCATAAAGCTCTCTGGCTTCAGCTTGTGTAACAGGCTGCCTTGTGTTAAAAATCACATGACATGAGACACATAAGAAACACAGTAACCTCTGTCCCCTAACAAAGAGGCTCGTCACAGACAAAACTCCCAATGACCGCGCCACGGTCTGTTAAAATGTGGCCATCCACAGTGTCCCGTACATTTCCTGTTGTATGCACAACTGTACCTGGTGCCCTCGAGGTCAGCAAAACATCAGTCCCTGGCTTGTATTGACACGGATGATCCGTCCCACCAGAACAGAAGCCCCTCCATGAGAACCAGGACCTGTCTGTTATTGCAGCTGCATGACATTCTTTTTAGAGGCAGCTACCCAGGACCGTACAGCTTCCACTGTTATCCATTCATGACTGCACCGGCGCGGCTCGCCACTGATGTCTGTAACACCAGCCCTGTAGAGATAAACTGTTTCACATAAGCCCCATTTCTTGGAACAAACCGCGGCGCAGTCTGGACATTTCGAATCAAAGCAGAAAGTTGCAAAGCTTCAGAAGATTGTATTATATCAGCCAGTAGCATGACATGTGACTTGGAAGCGGTCCAGAAATCTTAAAGCTGCAGGCGACTTTACACGTTGGCATCTCCAAAAGGCAGAGAGAGGCAGCTGTTTGAAAACTTTGAACTTTTAATAACCCCCAAATCATATAAAGGGACCTTACTGACCTCCCAAGCAGCACACTAATGTTAAGGAACCTAGTTGATTTGTACTGCTTTGTTAAGAGATGAAGCGAGGCAGCTTTTCTAATACTGAGAGCTGCTGAGCGCTCACTCACAGCTGTTAAGGGAAAAGTTTGGGTTTTTCTTTTAAGTTTGATTTGTGACTTCCTTTTGGCAGAGAAGTGTCGGAGTCCAGACTTCTCCCGGCGAGTAGTGTAAATCCATAGTCTCAGTTACAGTCTCAGTTACGGGCCATGCGATACTGTCACATTTTCTGATCATGTTGATTGGACAAAGCTGTGTTGAATAACACAATATGACGTCTTGTTATCGTGATACCTGCTGTAACACTTGACTCACTTCAGAAGAACAGGAAGGTAATGACTAATAGGTGACACTTATTTCGTCAACACCTGCACGGAAACCTGTAGGGCCTGAATCAGTTATGTTACTTCTGTTCTCTTATGAGAACATGTCTGATTTTCATACCTCTGTGTTCACAAGAAATAATTGCGTCAGAGTTGAGTCAACACCCTCTTATAAAGTGTCAACAATATTGTAACATTTACTTATTCTCTTCATTTAACTTCTTAGAACAGGAATGTCCCAATCAAGTTTCTTTGGCCCTGATCCTGATCCAAGTCATTTGATAGTAGGTATCTGCTGATGTAGAGTCCAATCTAACAGTTGTTGAATTCTAAATTCTATCCAAAACCATAAATTTATAAGCTTAGAATATTGATATGATATAGATAACCAATAGACTCAGTTACCTCTATTCTTTACTTACATATGGAGCAAAATACTCGCAGTGTGGAGTGGACAAAAGACAGTAAAGTTCAGTGAAGATTAGCTTTATTTTAGCCCGTATCAAACCGTTAGAATATGTTACCAATCCTTAATATAAGTGAGTTGAAATAGCCCTGTTTTAAGGTGCTTCCACACCTAGTTTGTTTGGTCCGGACTTTCCAGTTTGATACAAAACAAAATTACAGGTATGAAACCGCGGTAGTCTTTGGAAGAGGAAGAGACCAAATGTTTAATTGACATTTGCTTTGATCTGACAGCTTCACAGAGGTAACTGACAATAAAAAATCATGTAGCCAAAACATGAACCTTGGTTTGCACTTTCAGGTGAGATTCCATTCCTCAACAGGAAAAGAAGTTACTAAAAGAACTAGTATTCCCATTTATGAGATCAAGCACTGATGTATTTGAACAGCAGCATTTGGTTTTACCCATGTTTCACATTGCAGTATACTCATGGCAAGATTTTTATCACGATAAAAACATTAGTTCAGGTTTCTCATTCAGTCCTCACGTTTGTATTCAAAACAAAATATTCTGTAATGAAATTATCATTTTTAGTCGAGAAAATGAAGAATATGTTTGACATCAAAATGAGCCAAAATAAGTTTTAGCAGTAGTTGGGATTTGTTTTTGTGATTTCAGTTATTCGTTCATTAAGGTACTTGTAAAACCTTTACTGGTCATCTCGTGTGAAACCTGGCAGCAAAAATCCAACTTGCTGTGTGTGTGTGTGTGTTGTGTACATTTCTTTCAAGTGAAATACTCGAGCATCCTCCACAGAAAACCAAATTCCTCACACATTTCCATCCCTGCGGTGTTTATTCAATCCAAAAAATATCACCATGTAGCAATGAAGGAATGTTTGTGGATGCTGGATGCTGCGAGTCAGTAATTAGCTGAGATGCAGGAGTGATGCTTGTGTTGTAAATCTTGTGGGAGTGTCTGGGATTGTTTAGATTAAAATCCTCTGGATATTTTGTCAGCTGTCTCATCACTTCCAGATTGTTTGGATTGAATATGTGCAGTGTTTTTAAGTTGCTTGAGCTGAATGTGTTTTTATTACACATTTAAACTCTGCTGTTTTCTCTTTTAAATGAGCAGTATGTGACAATTCCTTGTCCAAAAATGAGTCATGCAGTTTAAATAGCAAGTTGGAGCCATAAACTGTATATTTAATAAGTTGAAAGTTGTTTCACCCCACCCCTCATCCCCAGACTCAAGGAAGCTCAGGCAGTAAATAAATGACTGTAAATTGATCAGCTGTTTATAACTGTCAATGTAAAGATAAGCCTGTTATTCTGAAAACGAAAGCCCACTACTCTGAAAATACACACTCTGGAGTTTGAGTTCAGTGACTGCCTGTCTTCTGCCTGCCAAACTCCATTAACATTTTGGTCAATTTATCCATTTAAAAACATGTACTCCTTCTACCAGGTAATTAACGATTTCTTTTGACTCATAAACAGACACTCACTCATTCAGCCATTATTCGGTATGAATTTGAACTCTTAATTAACGCAAAAGGGCCAAACAATTACACAAGTTATGGGCTGGAAAAGAAATATCAAAGGACACCACAGCTGTTGCAGTCCAGTATTTCAACTTAGCATCCTTCCTTAATGTCTGACATATCATAGTCATTTATGATTTATTACAGTAAACATATTGCAGATCTCTCCTTTAATTCAAGGGTTTTTTTCTATATAACTTGACTTTTTTGTAGCCTTGTAATGGTTTCATGGCCTCCCTTCTCACACCACACACGTTTAACACCTTTAGCTGTGTTTCCCTCCTGCAGCTCTCCAAACAAGCCCTCTCCAAACAAACCCTAAACAAGTTGTCCACAGCCAGCGAAGGAGGGCGGGGGGGGCAGGGTGAGGTGGAGGTGGAGAGGGGGGGGGGGGTTAGCTGGGCGGCGGCCACGACTCGGCTGCATCCTATTAGGACTGGGAGTGTTGAAAAGGGGTGTGGCCTGGAGCCAGTAACATCTGTGCCTGTCCCCTCTGCCCCCACAGCATTCTGCAGAGAAAGGCAGAGCGAGAGGGAGGTTAGGGAGGGGAGTGGATAACGCCGAGGAGGAGAACTTCTCGCCGGCCAGCTGGCTTCTTTGCAAGCTCACAAACAGCGGCAGCTTCACGCTATATGGCGAGTTCATCCCCCGTGTGCTCCCGTGCCATCAGAGAAAAGCCATCTAACTGGGATTTTCCTCTCGGCTGATTCTGGGATTCAAGGCTCTGAACCTGCGTGGATTACACACGTACCTTGGCGCAGGAAATGCTCCGCCGCGCGCTGCTGTGTACAAGCATCGTTTTTTTCTGTCGACGGTGCAGAAAGCAGGACACTGCTGCAGCGAGTTGGGGATATTAAAGGGAATGCTCAGAGCACAACAGAGGAGAGCTCACTCCTGGACAGGGTAAGACGAGCTCAATGAATCTGCCTGTTCTACCACATAATCAAATGAGTGCAAGAAAAAGAAGTGCAGGAGCCGGCTATCTGCTGATTGGAATGTGTGTGTCTGCCTCTGTGTGTGTGCGTGTGTGGGTTGCATGTGACCGGGATGCTATCAGTGTCTGTGTGTGTCTGTGTGTGCATGAGGGGGAGTTTGGGGCTGCTGGTTTGCTTCATGCGCTCCCCAGGCTTGGATTCCTCTCACCAAGACGTAGGTGATTGTGTCATGTCTGTCTAATTAGGAGGTGTCGGTGCGGAAAACGGTGTTGCCGTAGTAACCGGTGGGGGGAGGAGGATGACAGTGCGCTCCGACAGGGCCCCCGGGCTGATTTCGTGGTTTGAGAGTTGTCCTTGTGTGCATGGGGAATGCCCCATAATGACAAGGCTCGGTCTGCAGATAGGGTGAGGTGGTGGTAGAAATATGTGCAGAGGCTACAGGCTGCTACCTCCCACCGGCTCCTCTCTGTGGTTTTGGCGAACGCAGCCCCGTTATCAGTGTCAAGTGAGTGCGAGAGGGAAGGGATGGCATACTTTTTTCCATGATGGGGGGCGGAGTGCAGATAATCAAGTCAATGAAAAAGGGGAAAGTCACCTTGAGCAGAGAGCTGCCCATCCTTCTCAGGTTGCACTCCACATCTCATGTAAATACTGCACAGACTGATGTATTACAAACGGCTGACAGCTCTGCAGGATTTCATGGTGGCTCTGAGTGATGGCAAGCTTAGATTTTTTTTTTTACCCTGTAATCCTTAATGGTTTTGTTATTTGTTTTTGTGCGGCGAATTAGAGAGACAATCCTATTTTCTCCCCCTATAAACATCCAGAGCAGATTAAAAAGGAGGGTAATGTGCGGTGGAAAAGGGCTTACATTAAATCACCCACCCACCCAGCTCGCACCCGCCGTCACCCACTGCTCTGGTTACCATAGCAACTGAGAAAGAGGTAGAGATTTTTTTTTTAAAGGACAGGCTGCAGCTCAGGGTATCCTTGAAGAGATTACAACGCTCTCCACCCATCCACGCCCCGTTATTGACAATCTGAGAGGTTTTACTACTCAGAAATACGTTAATGACTAATATTTGACTGTGACCACCTGTTTACTGCTCTGACACACACATGGTGAGATCATGATCACAGCTGTTGGTGCTTTATGATGTTCTTAGTCGTTCAAAGTCCACATCTCGTATCTGAGCTTGCCAAAGGTTTATTCTTTTCTGTTCTGATACTTAAAAGTGTCTCTTTATATTCATTCACTGCCAATTTACAGTGATGCTGATCATCTAAGGTCAAGTCTTTAATGTTGATAGAAGCACAGACTTCACCCAGATAACACTCATTTAATGACACCGATTCTCTCCCCTTTCAGCTGGTAATCAAGTACTTATTGATCCTCCACTTCAGTGGTCTTCAACCTTTTTTGTCAGACAGACCACCACAGCCCTATCAGATGACACCAGTCATCAGATGTGTTCAATTGAATTCAGTTTTTAAACTGGATGTTACTCATTATTTGAATGTAGATAATATTGTTTAAATGCAAATGAACTGTAAATGTTAAGGTCCATTTGGTAAAGTTTTCTTTCTTAGAACCACCCATTGGAGGAGAAGAAGTTTGATGTTTCACTCTTTTATTCATGACATGATTTGCAGACAATTTCAACAGTTTATCCATGACTTTTAGGAAACTATTTTAACAATTTGTCTATTACTTCTAGTTATAAATATTAAGTATTTATCTGAGACTTTTAACCAAAGATATCAACCTTGTATCCAGGACTTTTAGCCAAGTATTTCAACCACTTATGCAGAATGTTTCGACCATTTATCCAGAATGTCTCAACTATTTATCCCGAACATTATTTCAACCATTTATCCAGGACTTTAAGCTATTTAAGCTATAGACTATTTCAGCCAACAGTTTCAACAGTTTGTCCATTAGCTAATTATTTAAACTTTACTTATATCTACAAATGGTACTGCAACTGTTTATTCATCATTTTTAGCTGCATGTTGTAACAGTTGGTGACTTTTATCTGTAATGTCTTTGCTTGCTTGCTAACTAGTTTTGGGGCATTCTCAAATGCAACACTAGTTGTGATACTCTACAATCTTTCCATGCCACTTCTGGCAAATACAGAAGTATCTCCTGGGGTATAAGTACCCCTTGTTCAGTTGAATCCGCATTAATTGCACACTTGAGTAGGAATTTCTGTGTCTGATTACCAAAGTATACTGTCATAATTATAACGTGATCGATGTAACAGAAATAGCCTGGCTGTCAATCTCTTTAAAACCCTTCTTTCGTAATTAATTAAAGTTTCTTTATTCTCCAGTCTTAAAGATAACACACAGTATTTTCCCACCATCTGTTCACTGATTAATATCCTTTGGGTCATTAGATTCAAGACGTTACAGTAAATATGTTAGCAGCTGCACATGCACAACATCCAAAACATAGTGGATACAAATCAGAATTGCAAATTAAGATGAGAAAAACAGCTCTGTTATTTATAACCCAAACTTGAACCTGCATAACAAATACAGATTATAAAAGTTAAGCTGCTGTTGTGAAATAGGCAAGTTGTTTGCAATGTCAAGATCTAGAGTATGCTGTGTGCTAAACGTGGCCTTTTTTATTTGGATTTATCACAATTATGAAGGAGCATGTTGGGGGCTACTTATGTTTTATGACCTATTTTTAAACTAAACTGCTCTTTTTTTTCCCCCACCATGTTGGAACTCAGCCAACAAACTGAACCCAGATGACTAAGCTAAAACCCTGGCAAAGATATTGTCGCATGTTTGAGTAGTTTCCCTCTTTGCCCTGAGTCTAACCTCCACTTGAAGGGTTGACCTGAGGAAGAATGCTAATATGTTAAAGAGTGGGGGGTTGGAGAGTTTGTCTGCAGAACAAGTTTGACAACTTTGCCTGCAGAAAGAGCAACAGCCTTTAACCTGCTTTTTAATCTCTGTCCTCCCTACATTTCAGCCGCACACTCCCAAATCCTAAATGCACATTTTTTGGCTTTGTGCTATTATTCATTCATGGAAGAATTAAAGGGGAATACCACTGAATTACTTTTTAACCTCTTTAGGGGGACATAGCAGGTCAACAGTACAGTCCACATAGAAATTGTATACATCAACTGAAAGCTGAAGATTAATTTGAGATGCGCTGACATTTTCTAGTCATAAAGCCAAAATAAATATTGTGCTTGGTTTTGTGCATTTTAACATTTTGAAAATGCAGTCTGTAAGGGCTTAGAACATTATGATGCAAATATGATGTCCATTCCCATGCTCTGCCATGTCTCCTAAGTTATTGCAGTTATTTTTGTGTTGATAGCATTTAATACACAGATTTGGTGCACAACCTAACCATGTGGCCACCTGAGAATTGATAATAATGGGCAGAAAATCCCTCCAGAATACCCCATTAAGACAGCCAGACCTTGAGGAGCACACATTTGCCATGCAGGTATTATTCTTGTTATTCAGCCATCTTCCTGACAAGCAAGCATGACATGATTGGTAACAATGGATTCTTTAGCTTTCAAGGGACAGTTCACCCAAAATCAAAGCTGAAAGCACCAAAAATTATTTTTAAAAATTCAACACCAGTGTCTCTTAGCAGAAACACATTACCTGGTTACTCAAGAGAATCCACAGACCTTGTTGTGAGCAGTTTCATGTTGGAAATACTTTCTTTCTAGTAGCAAGAAAGTAGATCTGGTACTCTCTACGAAAGACAGAAAATAATTCTGACATTAAACTACTCACCACAAGGTCTGTGGATTATCTTAAGTAACCAGGTCATGATAGCCGAGTGCCATTTAGTTCTATTATATTAGAGAGAAGGCAGACATCTCTACTGCCGATATCTCCACAACTCTGCAGCTCACACCAAAACAATCTAGATGGATAAATAGCACTACAGGTAAGAGGAAAATCTGTATTTTTAAACTGTCCCTTTAAAACAGAGCCCACTACAGTGTCTGAAAGACAGTGATGTGGGCCAGGTTCATGGATGTACGCACAGAGTTGAAGAGATAAGGCATGGAACAGTTCAATGTGTTTTAGATAGCATTCAGTCTTATATCTTATTAAAAATGTTATTTTTCCATCTTGTCTATGGCCTCAGGTAACAGAGAGATACAAACAACATAGGGATTTGTTCAAAGCAGCAAGTATCTTTATGGATCAGAGGTATAGTTTCTAGGTCTTTAAAAAACTTGCAAAAATATGTTCGGTCTGAGTAAACTGACCTTCTCTGGAGAAAAAAATAAACCTGTAAAGAGCTAAATGGTACCACAAATTCGATTAACCAGTGTCTGAATCTTTCCCAGGCACCAAAACAACCTAACTGACAAACATCTCTTCATCAACACTTTGTTCATGAAATAGTCCTGCGCCTTGCACTCATCACAGCCTTTATCTTCCGTTCCTGTTTGGTGGTAATGTTTGACCAGATTAGAGATACTGACGCTGCTCTACTAATCTGATTCATCACAGACCGACTGCGACAATAGCTCTGGGTGAAACTTGTGAGGGTCTCGAGTCTGTGTAATGAGGAAGGATGTGGGAAACAATTAGATTACCTCTGTGTGACGTAGGTTAATAGAGTTCCCTATTTCAGGTACAACAGATACTGCAGTGTGTGGGTAACAGTGACTATATAGAATGGTATTGTGTGTGTAGCTTTACTGTGTACCATCAAATGTGCAAAACACAGACAGAATTTTAGGCTGAAGTAGAAAACTGATGATGTTGCTCAGTTTTTGCTGTTTGAACACAATAAACGGCATGATTATGTAGTATGAAACCTCCTTCATAGTGGTGGTAACAGTTGTCATAATAACCCCTGGAAAGTTTGGCTCAGCACCAAAATGCTATGTTGAGTGGCAAACAGGTTGCAACTCGCCATTGTTTTTCCAGTTATTTGTTTATTATGTAATTTTGTAAGTAAAAGATGAGAAAACGGCGAAATATGCCCATCACTGTTTTCCACAGCCCTGAGAGAGAGATTTGTTTTATGCCACAAGCACACAAGAAACTTAAAATTTCTCAAGTTAACCGTTATAAACATCTGCTCCTTCTAAAAGATTATTAATGATTTCTTAAGACTCGTAAACAGACACTCACTCACCCAGCAAACATTCGGCATTAATTTGGACTCTAACCGATGTGAAACCGGCAAACTAAAAAACTTACTCTGACCGAGAATAGAGATTTCAAAGGACAGAGAAACAAATATTTCAATTTGGCATGTTTCCTTAATCTCTGGTGACGTATCACGGTATTTTTATGAAAAATTACAGAACATATATTACAGATGTCTCCTTTAAAATGATAGAAAACACAGAAAATCTGCAAGTCCTTGAATTTGATAAGATGGAACCAGAATGTTTTACTTTTTATCTTGATAAATGACTTAAACGGTTAATCTTCAGACTTGATGAATTTGTTAAATTGCTAGGGCTGCAACTAACAATAATTTGCTGATTAATTTGCTGATTATTTTCATGATTAACCGTTTAATCTATAAACTGTCAAAAAATTGTGAAAAAGTGCTCATAATATATATATAGTTTAGTAAAGATGCAGTAGAAACACTGCAGTAGTGCCCTGTTTTTCTAAATGAACACATACTATATATTGGTGCACACACAGACACATGACATAGAAACTGGAATAACTACCACACCAAAAGAATCATGTGACTTTCCAGCCTATCAGTGTTTTGCTCAGCAGTAACTTCACAGTCAAAATCCTCTGTCGCTACTTCAAAGTCCTGCAAGATCTGAACTTTCTAACCCGCAGTCATGTAGACAAGCATAAAACACATCAGCTGGTGGAAGAAATGCTTCCTTTGTCTTTCTCTCTGCCGTTATCCCTTTCTCTGCGCTCTCTCTGCGTCCCTGTATGTTAATCCTGTAATCTGAGAGCCACTTCAGCACTACTCCCTGAGCCATGTGACATTAATGCTCCAGAGGCAATGCCTTTGTCATGTCTCGACACACAATCCTGTAACGTAAATGCACATGAGCACACAGGCAGCTCTGCTACTGGAACACTGCTGCTGCTCTCACAGTGGGGACAGTTTTGACAGCTCGCTGGTGTCTGACTGGCTGTCGCTGAGAAGTGATTGATTTTAATCTCCTCTTAACCTGCCAGTCAGCATTTCTATCATCGCCCAGTTATTTTCTGATGTGCGTCCAAGTCTGCTGTGTTTATTCATTGTGTACTTACTGCGCCATTAAAGCTACTGCACAGAGTTTTTAGCTGGCTATGAAACAGTCTCAGTTTATTACTGATGCCTGTATACGACCTACGTAAGTGAATCAGTGAGAAGATCGGGTATTTTCTGCGTAGTTGTTCTTAACGTCTGCCACCAGGTAGGAGTCTTCTTGAAACAAAACAAAACAAGCCTTTGTTTACATTTTCCCAGGCGAAGTTACCATTAGTAGTATGTTGGCGAGGGTTGGGTAGCCTTTGAGTTTTTTCTGATACCAGTGCCTAAACAATGTCTTTTTATTGCTAACTGGACTAGCCTGCTTTTGTCATATGGTATCCTGTGCATTCTAAGGTGCTTCTCCTGTTTACATGCAATCGTTTTTTAACATTTGTTGCGCGTCCTGCCTGTTATTGGAATCTTTTTAACCATGTTCAAAGCAGCTACTAGCTAATGGTAGGCTACCTACTGCCAGAGCCACGTAGAGAGTTTGTTATGTAATGTTAACTATTAATGAGTTGTGTGATGACACTTCTGCTGCCTGTAACGTCTAAGCCAGAAAGCAACTATTTAAAGCGACAACTTGGGCATTTAAATGGCACCAAAATCTTTTTGTGATTCTTTCCAGTAGGTACTGGTTGTAAAGGAACCGGTGCCATATCAGCATTAGCTTTTGGTATACAACTCTATTGTTAAATCATTAACAACAAACAGGAGGATAATTTTTCTTTAGATAATTGTATTTTTGACTTTTGACACCAGCTATTAGATGTAACTAGCTAGCTAATGAGTGATGAAGATTAGCAAACTAGTTAGACTTTTGCTACAGAGCAAAACACTTACTAGCACTTGTTAACAACTGTTGTAAATCAGACAGCTAGTTAACGTGTTTTTCCGTGTGCTAGGCTCATCTATGTTGAAAAGAAAATCTTGAAGATGGTTAAAAGATGTTGCTGTGGGACCTGTAAAAGTAACATATAGTATATGTGTATAGTCACATCTTAAGTTAGCAAATGCTAGCAAAACACAAGGTAACTAGCTAGCTAATGTACATCAATTGTTAAATGTTGTTCGTAATTAGTTATCTAATCTTCATAAGTCGTTAGCTAGCTAGTTACATCTGACAGCTAACGTTAACAAAACGCTAGGTAACTAATCTACATTAAATCATGCTAGCTAGTTAACTAGCCTTTTGTGTAACATTGGCTAAGTTGAGATGTGACTATAAGATATATACTTGACTTGTACAAGTCTCCCAGCAATGCCTTGTAGCCATCTTCAAAATTAGATTTTCTCTTTGACATAAATTAGCCCTCGCACACAGCATATCTAAGCACAGGAAACTGGAAAGGAGAAAGCTAACCGAGGTTCCACTGGGCACCAAGCTTGCTCAACTGTTTTTGGAGCACAGAGCAGAAAGGGGTGGGGCTTAAGAAGGGTCAATTAGGTACCATTGTTTCTTTGTTCCATAACTAAACCAAAGAAAATCAGATAGTGTGAAATACAGTGTTTAACATGAAAATAATGGCCAGTTTCCAAAATAACATTGGTTGATCAATAGATCAGTTTGCTTAAAGTTAGAAGCTACTACTGTTGTCTTTGAGCAAAAACATTTGGGAGATTTGAGTTTTTCTGTATTGTGAAAAAGCTTAGCAGTACATGTTCTGTGGTTGTGTTGAGAAATGGAGGTTGTTTTATTACTTATGATTGTTGTTATTGAAAATTTTGTGGTCGAGTCAAAACAGTTTTGAGTTTCACAGATTAAGCAACTCTCCGTGTCCAAGTACTGGGCTGCTCATTGATTTTCAGCTGGGCCGCTCCCAGCTCAGGCTGTGTGTTTTGATGAAAGGACTACCACTAGCCCTCACTGTGTGACTCCTGAGCCTTTTGTTTGCAGCTGTCCAAATTGATCCAAAATAAATTACCAAGTGTAGCGCACAACAGTCGTGGGCGTTTCCAAAAGCGCACTGCAATCCCCAAACCATACTGTGTCTCAGTGGCCTTTTTTTCTTTTTAATACAAGTACGCTTTTGTGCTCAATTGTTTTGTCAGTGTAAGAAATACTGCACAACACAATATAGTGCAGTTGTATGTGATAGCACTACCTTCACTGCAGAGATGCTTTGCATTGAACATGCTGTGGTGAGATGATCATGAAATTGCAAGTCTGATCCATCCCAAATCCTAAATCAGAAAAGAAGATTAAACTTCTGTGCACCAAAAGCCTTTCTGGTCCGCCTGTAACACAGCTGGAGCTATACTCTGTTCAACCACAGCAGTCAGTTAACAGCAGTTACTGGGGCTGCGTGATATTACCAAAATCTCCGCCCAATGTAGGTCATTTCATCCACAATACAAGGATACACATCACAGTATAGCATATGTTCTAAAAATTCATTGAATAAATAATAATAAATACAATATGACACAGCCCTCGACCATGGAAATTTGCAAAGCACAGTTTTCTGGTCCGTGTCAGACTTTTCATTCTCAGACCGCTTTCATGACGTAGAAGGTAGCTCCTCTTTTAGGCACAAGCTCATCGTTTTGTCCTGGGCGTTCTGTTCAGGATAACTATATCCTGTGTCACGTTTACTTTTCTCCATATTTGTTCGTGTTGCCTTCATGCGCATTGTATGCCTGCATACATGCTGTCCAAATGATG
Organism: Lutjanus erythropterus; assembly: GCF_056507025.1. Classification (NCBI taxonomy): domain Eukaryota; kingdom Metazoa; phylum Chordata; class Actinopteri; order Lutjaniformes; family Lutjanidae; genus Lutjanus; species Lutjanus erythropterus. The sequence goes on along the minus strand of NC_139331.1, from coordinate 29,424,330 downwards.
AAAAATATTGTAAAGAGTGAGAGTTGCGACACAAGGAAATAAACGCTAGAGTATAATATGAAATAATTTATTTTTATGTGGAAAAGGTAATATCCCAGATTATAGTGAATTGCACATGGCAGCTTCATGGTGGGACACCCAGCGAGTGGCAAAAAGATGACTGAGTGGCAGCATTAGCATTCAGCTTGAATGCCACAAAAACATAAAAAACATGTCTGAAATGGGAAAGAGCTGTTGTGCAACTGACTGCACAAATCGATTCAGCAAGAAATCTGTGCTATCTTTTTACAACCTGCGAAACGACTGGAACAGAAAACCAATTTCCTCGCCAAATGTCAATGTCCATGAACTACTGTTTGTTGTAATGATCTCTATTGAGTCACACTGCCTTTAATTTACATAGATAATTGATTGTTTTCCTCCTGGTTTCACAGTTTTCACTACTCAAGACAGTCGTGTTGCAGTCTTTGGTATTTTCAAATAAAGCCCTTTTCAAGTTTTATGCAAATATACATACGGACAGAAAGATATATTTAAAAGATGCAGTCCGTGTGAGCTGTATCTCAGTCCTTAGAAAAACTTTCAGTCCTCCTTCATCACTTCCAGAAGTATTCAGGTTTAACAGATATTTACTGTGACGATGGTGGTGATTACAGACAGAGAGAGCTGGATACATCAGAGCATTTTTAACTTTTTTAAAACTTATCTGAAAAGTGATCCGATCTGTGGCTGAAAACCGTGGTACCGTCTGAACCCTTTTGATCCGTTGCACTTCTAACATCCTACAAATCTACGTCTACTCCATTCTGTCAGCAGTTTCGTGTTCAATTTTCTTACACATGCCCTTCTCATATTCTATTAGAAATAAAAATACATACAACGGAACCAAGGATTAGGATTAGATTATTTTAATTATCTTCTATGCTCACCAGGAAGAGGAAAGGATCATAAAACGTTAGAGGAGTCATACAAATTGCACAGCCCCAGTCATAACCTTTACATATTTTTTTCATCATCACAGCTAAACCCAAACAGCCCATGGCATGATTTGGGTTTTCTGTGGCTGTTAATGTGACAGGATGATTAAAAGCATGAACACATTTGTGCTGTTTCAGGTTAGAGCAGTGGCATAATCTAAGGATGATAACAATAGCATCATGACAGTTTATTAATTCCTTTTGTCATGACAGATTTCATTTTCATTGGCTCACTCCGCAGAAAGCTCAGAGGTCATGGTCAGACAGAACAATGTTCCTGGAGCAGGGAGGGAGTCTGCGTCTCGCTCAAGGACATTTCATAAAGGTAGATTATTGCTAATTATAGCTCTTAAGCCCATGAGAGTCGTACTGTAACTCTTTTCAAAACAATTTAAGGTGAAGCAACCTTGCTGTCTAATACGGTGTTGTTGTATTGATCGTCTCTACTGCTTTAATGCTCACATTCTCACTCGTTGCCTTTGGCTGTCGAGCTACTTTGTTCAATTAGAAACGTAAGAAAACCGCTCTGCTGCGTCTCGTCCCAACTGTCATTAGTGCGGCTGATCATTTAGGCAGCCGTAGCAGCTGTAGATATCAAAAATTAAAAGCGCTTCTCAGTGCCAGAAACTGCTGAGAGATGGCAGCTGGTGCAGAAGAAGGTATTTCACACATCTGTTTTCAATACACTACTGTCCACTGTGTTCTCTCTCCAAGGTTGAATTCCTGCTCCAAGTCAGGCACATTTTGACTTATTAGCATCAGATTTAAGTTGACCTTTTTGTTGATAAATTATATACAAAGCCACCTATTTATGCGATTATTCTAAAACAGACTACATACTTTCACTTAGATTGTATTTGGTTTAGAAACAGATTTTTTTGTTTTAATGAATAGTTTGATTGCATTCTTTTGCACTTTTTCCTTCATGTTTGCCAGTATTCAGTACTTGCACTTGGATACCAACACCACAAATTTCACTCAGTAGGGCCACTGTTACAGTCAATTTTTGGGTAATTAATGCTGTGTTTTCACTGCATGGTATGGCTCACCTAAACTCGACTCAACATGCTTTTGCTGCGAGGTACTTGATTTCGTTTTCCACTGCAGCTGGTAGCCCCCAAATATAGGTATGATTCTTTAGCTGAGCGTCATAACAACGTTGGAACAATGGATAATTTCATCTTAAGATCTTTTCATTGACAATCAAACAGAGGAACGCCTGCACTTCATCTGTTCATCCATGGTGTGGGTTTGCTGGCTTTTTTTATTTTTTATTTTTTGGTGTCCGTTTTTAAAAATCTGCACCAGTGCAGACAAAAATTGCAGTTGCATTCTGTCAGTGTGCAGGATTTCCATGTTGCACAAGTGACGATTCTCTCCGACCAGTCAGCAGTCTGCAGTGTTTTCACTCGCTATCGTTATCGTGGGGCTGTTTTTCAGATAGAACAAGTGTAGACTGTACTCATTATAAACCCAGTTCTTCCCAACAAGAACAAGCACTGTGGTGAGGAGAAACGGGCAGAAATCTCTAGCAAAACCTTTTAATGCTGTGCGGCCATCTTCCATAATTTTGGCAATGGAAAACCCCAAATGAGAGAGTAAACTCAAGCTGAGCTGAGACGTACCATGCAGCGTTAACACGTCATAAGATTATGCACCTTTATACTGTTTTTTTCCCCCATTGTCAGCCAAGCTTAGACCCAACCCATGTGTGTGCAGGAGAGCTTAGAGAGAAACGTTTTTAAAAGTCTTCTGTGTTCAGTTCTCAGTACGTTTGTAGCTTCTAACTGAATGTTTGTGGTTGGAAGTTTTGTACCATCAGGCTTTATTTTACTGTTTCATGTTTACTTTCAGCTGGACAGGAGTCTCGGTAAGTTACTTCTGAATACGAAACATTTTCTAATAATGCTGCTTCACAATTAAATCTTTTAGTGGAGAAAATAATTGGAAAAGGGGGCAAAAATTAGTTTGTCCACTCAGGTGTCATGTTTCCATCACTGATTGAGCTGAAGCAGTTAAATACTCATTACTACTACAGAGACATTTGACCTGAGAGTGAATGCAGATTCTACCCTTTTCCACTGAAAAAAGCCAGATGTTAGTGGGTGTTGTTGGTTTTTTTTTGTCCAGTGTAAAAGGGGTTTTGAATACTGTGGCAAGGGAAACAACTGCTAGACTGGCATTTGTACAGGCACCAGCAGCAAAAATCCTACCCACTTTATTTCCATTACACGCCGTGTATCATCAGTCCTGATGCCATTCAGTAAATAATATAAATCTTGAAGTAACCTCAAACAGCGGGGGAGTCTGAAGAGATAAGTAAAATAGACAGAACTAAATCAAAGAATAGGAAAAGATGCCTTGGCAGAGCTGGAGGATGACAGCTGGGTGAAAAGTGTCCGCTCATCTTCGAATTCTTGCTCTCTGTTCTTCATTCCTCTCCGCACATGTTAGGAAACGTGAGCGTCTCTGTGTTTAGCTTAACAAAGATGCTCCTCTCGGCTTCTGCCTTTTCTCCAGCCGACCTGACACTTGTGCAGGTTTAACGGGGAGGTCTTGGGGAGGCACCATGCACGGCCTCACGCTCAACTTTACAAACACTGGGATTCTTTTTACAGTCTGGACTCACGCCAGGTCACCCGCCAGACCACATGGTCGCGAAAACAACAAGGCTACCCAAGGATAGAAATCTGCTACAGACAAAGACAGAAGTGTTTGTGTGAATATGGGTGGGCGGGTTTAATTATTAGATGTGTATGAATGAAGGAGTACAAAAGAATCTGTCTCGTACTGTAAGCCTACATAAGTCATGATGTTTCTCTAGAACTGAGTCAATTTATGTCTGTATAAACAGCATTTTTCTTGATTATGCGGAAAGTGCAGCGGTTATATGGCATTATCATCAACTAGCAGACTGTTAACTTGTCAAACATGCCTACTTACTGCAGGGATAATTCCTGGAAAGACTATTAATTCTGCTCCCTTTTACTGCTTTGACAGCTAAGGGTCAGTTTGACTGGTGGACTTGTACCTGCTTGATTTGAGATTTGAAGTAATTTGCAGAAGTGGCAGAAGTACACACATTCTTTACTGAAGTAGAAGTACAGATACTTGTGTAAAAAAAAAAAAAAAAAAAAAAAGACTATGATAAAATAAAAGTACCGATTCAACTTCTTTACTCAAGTAGAAGTGTAAAAGCACAGGCTCTGAAATGTATTCAGCAATATAAAAGTAAGAAGTCGCCCTCTGAAGGACATTTCTACCAGCTGTCTCTGCGCAAAGCTAACTGAAGCTCAACTTTTCTTTTATGTTGTTTTTGTCTTTTATAATTTTGTGTTGTTTGTTTTGTTCCGTCTTTTTTTTGTCTCGCTATAGCTTTTTCATCTTATGTCTTTTGACATAAGATGTCCCCTGATTTCCCTTGAAGTTCTCTCACGTTTTTTCGTCTTTTGCATCATTTCATGTCATATTTGTCCTGTTACATCCTTTTTTGTCTTATTATATACATTTTTTGTCTCATTACAACTTTTACATTGTTTTACACCTTGTTACAACTTTCACATCATTTTTTGTTGTTGTGTCTGTTGTGTGTGACATCCATTGATGGATACGCCAAGGAATCGTCTTTCCCGTGTATTATTGTTCCATCCATTGAAATCAGTCTCGAGGTTGGGAGGCAGCGTGCAATGATGCAAAATAGAAATAATCAGTAATTCCCCTCAAATGCATTAAAACTGAAGTAACAAGCCTGTTTTGAAAACAGTAGGGAGCAAATAAAAAGTTGTCTGAAAAATAAATACTCATGTAAGTGAAGTATGGATACCTTCTTAAGTACAGTAATTAAGTATTTGTACTTAGTTGCCTCCTCTTATTGATAATTTGTGTTCAGTTAGAGCAGGTGACAGTGGAAGGTGTTGTTGTATGTGTGTTGTTCAGGGTCACAAGGCTCACCTGGCTATGAGAGGAATGTCCTCTTGTTCTAACAGGCCTCTGTTATGTTGGGAACCTTGACCGTCTGACAGACAACCTCCGGAGGCTAATGTGGGAGCACTCGGGTCTGGCAGGTTAACAATTACACCACAAGCACAAAGTCTTTATAGTGACACACGGTGTCTGCGTGTTCAGACCTTAAACACTCCCACTCTTTTCCCTCGCGGTCCGACTCTTTGTGCCTTCCCCGCACGGCCGAGCTGTGGCACATCCACAGGTTCCTGCAGCTGGACGGGGACCAGCGCTGTCCCACGCTCACTCATGAGTTTATACAAACTTTACAGCTCGCTTTAGCTAATGGAAAAAGATGGGCAGTTTTGTGGACTAATATGGTCAGAGAGGGCTTTGAATCTCTTCATGCGAGAATAGATGGTGAGCGTGAAGCTGAGCAGCTGCTGCTGAGGCTGCTGGTAGTCTGTTTGGAAAAGTCAAGGATGTGTCAAAATAAATACAGTATTCAGTGTGTTAGTAAGAGTGAGCAGCTGTGTACTTTATCCCACGTGTGGCCATTTGGTCTTGGGTACCTTTTCTATGTAATACACTTTAAGCTCTTTCATTCCCTGCACTTTGTATACATTGGTCCATTTACTGAGAGACCGGTGATTGTTCTAGTAACAGTATAAATTTGGCCATTGTTAGTTTTATTTGACAGTTTGCCCAGTTGTTACAAGTTTGTTGGCCACTAAGAGACACAAGCTGATTTGGACTAATGTCTAGTGTCTTTGATTAAGTGGTCATTGCAACAAATCATCATCAACACAGTTTATTTTGGAGCAAAATATTAAATTGTTAAATTGTATTTTATCTTTGTGCTTTGAAGTGTAAGATTATATTACTTTGTGGTTTGTTTCTTTTGTTTTTATTAGCATCAGCATATTAAAAGAGACATGTTTAAAGAAAGGATTTAAAAAGCATTTATGGGTGCAATATGATATAGGGCTGCAAAATTAGAGGAGCAGTATGTAACAACTGCATGTCCAGAAATCAATACTGCAGACCAAATAGCGAGTTGGAGCCGTAGACTGTATATTGAGTAGGATGTAAACCTATTAAATATACAGTCTATGGTTGAAGCAAGTTGTCAATGTAAAGTTAAGCCTGTTATTCTAAAAACAAAAGCCTACTGCTGCAGAAGTACACAGTCTGGATTGAAGTGACTGCTTGTCTCACTGTCTGCAAAACTCAATTAACATTTTGCTCAATGAAACTGTTACAGTCATCTACTCCTTCATAAAAGATGACTAATGATTTCTTAAGCCTCACAAATACTCATTTGGTGAACATTCGACATTCATTTGAACTCTTGATTAATGTGAAATTGGCAAAAACAAGTTACGGACCAGAATGGAAATTTTGAAGTAGTATTTTTATGATTTATTACAGTAAATATATTACAAAATACTGTCAAAATATAATAGTATTATACACGATATCCAATTTGCAGAAGCTGCAGTGTTTTGATAAAGGACAAATGTGTGACAAAACAAGATTATAATGAAGTAGTGTAGTGCTGCAGAGATGCCCTGGCCTACATATCTTGTTTGTAAGAAAACATATTTCTTATCACTCCCTAACTGTACATAGTCTTCACTGTTTATGTCTTTTTGTATTGTTACAAATCTCAAAATACAGAATCTCAGACAAGCATAAATGGAAGAGGTATACAATATTTGAAACTTACTTTATGGAAATCCTTATCTGACATTTTGCACATTCCTGCATGAGCTTGTATAGCTCCTTCACTAATTTAATTAATTTCATATTTTTTACATTTTTACTATTGATATATCTCTAGATTTGTTTTTTTACATGTCACCACTTTCTTTTTTCATATGTTATATTTATGCAGCTGTTTTTGACTTGCAGAACTTGCCTTAATCTTTATTATTTTTTAAAACTTTTTTTCAGCAAATTCCTTAAATGTGAAAACCTACTTGGCAGTAAAACAGATTCAGATTCTATTGAGAAAAGATGTTTGTTTGGTACAGATCCCGACAAATGTCACTTCATCATGATTTTATTAGTTTTTTCCGTGAAAATGAAAATTGTGGTGCAAAAATCCCCACCATGTGTGAACCATTTTAAATTCAGAATATCTGTCAAAATAATTCCAGCATGATTTTCCTTTTTACCACACCATGCAGCCCTAATTTAAAAATAATATGACAGATTTTGAGATTTCCTGGTGGTTGGAAAAAGTCGCTGACAGCTGTAGTGCCTGTCCCAAATTAGAAAAGTACAGCTTTTGGATAGAGGAAACACAGATGAACCAAAAAAAAAGACTAAACTGGGACAGTGATGCCATCAGACTTTATTTAGGTAGACCACAAAACTGACTTTTTATTGACTCTATTTACACAAAGTTGCCATAGGAAATGTCCTCACTTTCCCTTTTGGAAGAGACAACTTTAGCTGTCGTCCGTTGCCTCAGCCCACTGAGCCGAGTAAACCGCAATCTTCGATTACAGTGAAGTACGTGACCTGACCATGTTAAATTTAGACTGCATCACACTGCTTATGATGCGTTCTGTCTGGGCGAAGCCTCTGACTTATAGGAAAACACTTCAGGAAGAAGGTCAAGTGGACGTGGTTATGTTCAGCGAGCTGACGGTCACTGAGGAAGAACGTCCACAAATTCCTGCAGGTCAGCGCAGCAGCCTCTGTGGTTATGATGTCTTGGCCTCACGCACAGCGGGGAGGGAGACTGTAGAGCTGTTTTTGTGACATGCTGACGACAGTGTCCTCGTGGATATCTGTCTGGACACCATGTCTTTATTTTGCCAGACAGCAGAGAGGTCTTGTGCACTTTATTCCAGTGTTACTGCTTGGAGTCGAGCCAGCAGCTCAGAGAGAGTCTCCTCTTTTGCTCTGCATGTTTGTACGAATTAGCAGTTTGTTACAAATCAAACCTGTTTGTGTGTTTTGTTGCGGTGTAGAGGTCTGCGTCGTCTCAAAAACAGCTCAGTTTTTAGCTTTAGCAACAGTAAACTGTCACTCTTGATGTCTGAATAGCTGTAACCAGAGAACCAAAAGCTCCACGCACAGTTCAGTGAAAAGACGACAATAAGGGCTGTAACATTAAACAAGACTAAGAGTCCACAGCCATGCTAACAGCTCTCTGAGGCTGCAGTGGTTTGAGCTAAATTCTCAACTATTGTGGCAGCATGCTGAGGTGCATCCTCTCACTGATTATTTTGATAAAATGGGATCTCATCTGGCATGAGATACCGATGATAACAGTGACAGTGGCCAAGTGAGTGTTTTTCTTAGGAATGGGAGAAAAAACTTGATTCTCAGAAGTATTATGATTCTTATTTTCATGATTCCTGAATCGATTCTTTTTTATTAATAAAAGTGCTTAGTCCATCAGCTCTGCAAAAGTAGAGCTGATTGAGATAATGAACACAGGATGCTCATCTGTAGATGATAGAAAATCTTGGATTTTGTTTTTGACAGCAAGACTATTATTTATCTCTTTGATTAAAATGTGGATTTCTGGTCAACAATGAAGCATTGTCATGGAAAAAATAGAGAGCAGTAGAAATAGAGATTTTTTTTAATGTGTCAGAGATGCAGGATGTGTAACCAAAAAACATCACTGAACATTTGGTAATTTGTGCTAAACACAAAGTAGGTATAGCAAACAGGTCATTTTGGTTATAAACAGAAGTATTGAACATATTGAAATGGTGCTGAATTACATGTTAATCGATCGCTGAATTTATCCTAAGGGAAATATGAACGTGTTCACCAAATTTCATGGCAATCCATCCAATAATTGATGAGAAATTTCACTCTTAAGTACAAATGTGAAACTTGTGGGGACACTAGATGAAGTCAGAGGGTCACTGAACTCAGTAGGATTCATCCCTCTGATTTTGGTGACCCACTGGGACCGTGAATGTCATCAAGTTGCTGAGATATTTCAGCGGTGGAACGGGCCGACACCCCGACATTACTGTCCCGGGAGCCCCACCATGAGCAGGCATGTCGAAAACCAACCCAAACATACCCTCAAGCATTTGGCACTCAGTAAATGTTGATGCACACTGAATCTTCACCTGGCAGATCAAAACTTTCTGTAATGTGCTCAACCCTCCTCGTCAATGCTGCTCATGTATAACAGCTGATCTCTATGTATTTTTATCTGTGACATAGAGACAGGGCAGATGGGGCTGTAGTCCAACGGGATTGCACACATTTCCTACATTACTGATAAAACTGCAGCTGCTAGAGACCGAACCAAATGTGTCTAATCCTATCTGGTCAGTCAGAGAGCCTGGAAGGGGAAACTGCTGATGATGATTATCAGGATGATTGAGGCAGTGTATGTTTGAGTTTGACGTGTCATCTGTCTTTTAAACAACTTATACACCTTATAATGGACTGTCTCGGGGTTTACAAGAGGGTCTGTTTTTGCTCTTCACTCGCGATGCACCCAAGACTTCAAAACAACAAAAAGCCTCACACACACACACACACACACACACACACACACACACACACACACACACACACACACACCTCTCACCGGGGTCATTGTAAACACACCCCTCTAATCATTGCTCGTTAGCTCTGTAGAGGAAAGCTGATGCTGAATAGGAAGGAAGGGGAGATGAAAAGGCCTGAATACACTAATCCTGGCAAATTATGGTCTCTATTTCAAACATCACACTCTCATGGGGCCTATTGTGTAAACGATATAATTGAATCTTTCAGTGCCTGCCCTCACTGATATGGGACATTGTATTTTCACCTCAAAACTTATGACCTCACCTTAATAACCATCACCGGGACCAGACGGTTAGCTTATACGTGTGGAAAACTCATAGCATCGATATGTTTTGTTTTGCTAATAAGTAACAGTTCTACCCGGGACAACATGGCTGTGTTGTGTTGTTGCCTAGGGGCTCTGGATTTCATCTAAGAGAAGAGACAGTAATGATATTTGTACAAACTCAATTCCAAAAAAGTCATGGTATTGTCTAAAATGCAGGTCTACACACGTACAGATTGTAAAACCTCTTGAAGCAAAATTCAGTAAGCATTTGGGAACTGAGGAAACTACGAAAGTTAAATTCTTCATCATTCTTGCTTGATATACGATGTCAGGTGCTCAGCAGTCCAGGGTCTCTGTTATTGTATTTGGTGCTTCATAATGTGCCACACATTTTCTGGACTGCAGGCAGGTCAGTCTAATACCTGAGCAGAATGTGTCTTGACGTTGTCTTGCTGAAATAAGCAGGGACATCTATGAAAAAGACATAATCTGGATGGCAGCATATGTTGCTCCAAATCCTGTATGTGCCTTTCAACATTAATGGGGAGGACACAATGTCCATAATTTCTGAAAACAGTCTGAAATGTGGACTTGTCAGACAACAGCACATTTTTCCACTTTACTCACCTGTCCATCTCAGGTGAGCTCGGGCAGAAAGTGGTCAGCAGTGTGTCAGGATGTTGTTGATATATGGTTTCCTCTTTGCATGGTAGAGACTTAACTTGTATTTGTGTTTGGCCACAAAGGTTTTCCTATGCCATGCAGTATGCTTTATAGAATTATGTGGGTTTTTAATGCAGTTTTTATTGCACTGCCACCTGAGGGGGTCAAAGGTCACAGACATTCAGTGTTAGTCTATAGCCTTTCCCCTTACATGCAGAGGTTTCTCTGGATTCTCTGAATCATTTAATGACATGGATTGTAGATGATGAATTGATGATGATGGTGAATGATTACAGGCGTCAAATTCAGAATGTGTGTATATTTACAAAAATCAATTAAGTTAATCAGTTTAAACGTTGAATATCCTGTCTTTATATCGTATTTAATTGAAAATAGGTCAAAAAGTTTTTGTGAATCATTGCATTCTGTTTTTTATTCATGTTTTAGACCACATCCTGACTTTTTTTTGAATTGGTGGTGTACTTTCCCTTCAAAACTTAAGACTTTAATTCATTAACCATCACCCGAGGGAGACGGTTAGCTTATAAGTGTGGAAAACTCAAAGATAGGTTTTGTGTTGCTAATAAGTAACAGTTCTGCTCATGACAACTTGGCTGTGTTGTTTTTGTGTGTATGTTGTGTTGCTTTGGGGCTTTGTATTTCATCTGAGAGAACAGATAGTATTAATACATGTATTTAATACCATTCAAATGGGCATGTCTTGGTGTTTATGGACCTAATTATCGTCTATTGTTCATCTATCTTTGAGGAAACTCTGCTTCTGTTACTGATTTGTGTGGATGCCAGTTTAAAGTCACAAACTTCGTTCCGCTCTTTGAGACTGGATTTAGTTTTGTGGTGAAAGCTCATGGTGTCTCCTCTCCGTGTCCACAGTACTCTCTGACGGAGGCCAAACCCTGAGGTGGAGGAGGCTGTAAAGAGGCCCCCAAAGGAGCCTCCCACCCTCCCTACCTGACCAGCCGGACGCATCGGACAACCATGGCTCCTCGGAAGCGCGGCGGCGGTGGCCGCGGTGGCCTCTCCTTCATCTTCTGCTGTTTTAACAGCAACGACCACCCAGAGATCACCTACAGGCTGCGGGAGGACTTCGCCCTGCAGGCCATGGAGCCGGCACTGCCGATGCCAGGATACGATGAGCTGGACGGCATGTTCTCCGAGTTGGTGGTAAGACATCCTTTATCTTGTTGAAGAAATTCAGACCAGAGTGATTATAAGACTTCAAAAGAAACATTTATTCAATGTTTCAGTAAGTATCTTTTAAATTTGAGTCTGGTGATCTTCAGAAATCCCCTGGAAAGCTCCAAATCCACTATAAATTATTGATCCTAATGAAGTTTTGCCTGTAGCTGAAGCCTGGTGGAGCTCGCTCTTTCGTGCCTTGGACCTCCAGCACTGTCCAAAAAACTATTGCAAACACATAAATGAGTCATACTGTTGCACTGGGTGACTTATTTTTTATTACCATAAGTATGGCCACTGTAGTTTACTTTGAGTTAATCCTTCATACACCATCCTGCTGCTGTAAATACTCACCACAGAAACAAATGTGTATTCATCTGCCGCTCAAAATAATCCCCAACAAATGCACTGTTAACTCCTGTTGTTAGCCATATTTGCCAAAAACTACAGTACCCAGCTGCTGCAGAAAATTATTTAGCCTTATATTATAAACTATACCCCACAGACAGGGAATTAACGTCAGAAAGTCTCGAGAGACGCATTAACACATACGGGTCATGGCCTTTTATGGCAGTGGAAAAAAAGTATTGAATATAATCTGCCTTATGCTTTAAGAAACTCTTATTGAAGCAGTTTTATAATTTTCTTATTCATCAGGCATCCAACTTAGCAAGTGAGACGATGATAATCAAGCATTTTTTTTCATTTCATCATTATGACATTTTAAAGACTCAACTATTAATAGTGGAAAGTATTGTCAGATTAATCGATAATGAAAATAAAAAGTTGCAGCCCTATTTATGAGCAAGACAGATCTGACGGAAAAAATAATTGTTCAAAAGCAAAATTATTCACCTTATCACAATAATTTTGTTAAGTTGTGTATGATGAATTTAGAATACTTGTACTATACTTTGGATTGATCTTAAAAAGGGCTGCACAATTAATCAGAATATTGTTGAAAAAGCAGCATGGCCAGCTGCAAAATCCAAAAAACAAAAGCTGTAAGTTTTTAATAAAGGAGAAATGTGTGACAAAACAGCATTATAATGAAGAACTGGGGTGCTGCAGAAACATCTTGGCCTACAAATCTTGTTCTACAGATTTAAGTAAACATGTTTGTCTGGTATAGACCCCAAGAAATGTCGCACTGTGATGCAAAGTGGTAATTTGCACAAACGCAATATAATTTTTTGACCATATCATGCACACTATCATGTCTTAATCCATTTCTCACAAAGCAGATACAGTAAAACATGGTTTTGTGTGAAAGACAGCTCTTTCTTTAGTTAATATAATTATCCAGGAACAACGTAAAGCCCTTTGGAAATCTAATAACCATCCTGCCTCATCATGACGGATAATGGAAGATAAATATTACCACTGAAATACTGGTCAATGTTTTCCTGAATTTACAAGAGGATTCAAATATTTGTCTTCATTCAGTGGCTGTTAGCATAACAGACATGTCTTTAAATAAAATGTCTTAAAAATATTGTAATTACCTCATAGTTTACACGGTCTGTTACATTTTAAGACATTCACAAACAAACTGTCACTTCCTCCCACTTGACACTGTCTTGTGAGTAACGGGGCCAGGCCGCTATTCTTCCTCTGTCTTATTGTCACTTCTAATTTGTCGTGCTCTCCTCTCTCTCCTGCCCCATTTCCCTCTCTCCCGTGGTTGCCACAGTAATCTAAGCATGACATTTTTGCACATCAATAGAGCTCATTCAGGAACTCTTAATGTCTCGGCCTCCTCCATCTGCTAATTGCTTGTTTTTGTCTACCACCCTTTATGAAGACATAATTGAGTAACTTGAGTGTGACGACAAGGAGGCTTTCAGTTGCTCTGTTTACCAAAAGAAAACAGCCACGTGCTTTTCTTTTCTCCCAGTATGAGCCACCATGTGCGTGTATAATCAGAACGGGGTTGCTGGAAAACAGACTAAGTTGGGTCCATCTGCTCTGTTACGATCAATTAAACACAACTTTTAACTTGAGGTTAATTTAAAGAGTTTTCCTGTAAGTCGAGGTGAAGGTTCTTTTCCCTTCGTACATTCAGAGACAGAGAGCCAGTCTCATTTTGAAAGGGATGGTTCGGAATAGGGGTGCAACTAACAATTAGTTTCTTGATTAATCGCTTAGTTGTTTGATCTCTAAAATGTCAGAAAATTATGAAAAATGTTGATCAGTCTTTTTTTGTCATAAAGGAACAAAAAGGAAAAATATTCACATTTAAGATGCTGTAATCAGAGAATTTTGTTTTACTCTAATCGATTACTTGATTCAAAAATATTAATTGAAAATATTCTAAATATAGTGTGCTCATAAACAGTTATTGATGTATTTTTTAGATGTCTGTTATTTTAGGTGGCTAAAATACATTTTACAGCTGACCTTGTCCACAGCAGCACATTGCTCAGCTTCCTACACCAGTACTCCTGCTGCCTCTTCAAACTGGAGGTGTGCTGACTGTCTACTGTGGCTAATACACTGATTTTGGCTCAGTGCCTCATACAACAAAAAAAAAAAGTGAATTGTCTCTTTAAAACAAATCTGTTGCAGCATGTAACACGTAGCTGCTCTTTATGATCAAAAGAATCAATTAAATATAAGGTTGCCTAAGGGGCCGTCCACACCAATAACAATAAAAATAACTGTGGATTTATTGTTTTAAAACTCATTGTAACTCAGTCCAGATGGCCCTCTTGCTAGTAAGATTATGGACCCTAACTAAAGCTAAATCAATAGTCCACACAATCATTTTAGGACATCTGATCATTGTACATATTGATTCACGGGACTTGATGGCTGTAGCAAAGAACATCCGCACTGACAATTCCTATGATGAGTAGTTTCCGTAAAACATTTAGCAATCACTGCATTGGGTAAACCACATTAACTCTCTAGTTGTTTTTTAAATAGCCAGTAAGAACAAATGAACCTCCTGCTGTTTAGACTACTGACTGTATTTCCCCCTGGAACTTAACTGCTTAAAATCCTTCTCATGACTTTCACCCCCTTATTCCACATGAATCTCATTTAAACATAATTGCCTTTGGAATTGACTAAAACATGAAACAGAAAACAGTTAATTTTCAACACAAATCTGCCGTTAATTGCGTCCCGATGCTGTAATTGCATTTAGACATGCTCAGAAAGTTCTTTGGTATTTAGTCCAACACTTCCCAGCAGCACCCTCTGTGTGCCTCTGTGAAATGATCTGTTATAAATTGTGACGCATGTTGTCTCCAGATGTTTGTTACCACATGTCGAGCAGACCACGCCTTATCTCTCCCCCCCATTACTCACACGTCTAAACCCAGTGAGACATCTGATTTGACTCAGAGTCATATTGAATTTACAGTGATATCCCGCTGATGGGGAAGAGATTCAGCACAAACCAGTCTCAGCTCAGAGATCTCTGGTGCAACTGCTCCTGGCACGTGTTTTTATTTTGGGGGAAAACAGAATTGATTTATGTGGATAACATAATCTCTAAAGTTTGCAACGTGATGATTTGTTAACTTGTGCAGCCGTGTTTTTAGAATGATGCTCCTAATCATTGAATATTATCTTCTCCGTACAGTCTATAAAAGTTTGTGAAGACATAACACAACCCCAATTCCAAAAAAGTTGAGTAAAACACAACTAAAAACAGAATGCAGTGATTTGTAAAAACTTTTCCACCATATGTTCAAAAAAGTTGGGACAGCAGCATGTTTGTGAAAGTGAAAGTCTTTCTTATTCTTGCTTTATATACGACTTCAGGTGCTCAACAGTCCAGGGTCTCTGTTGTATTTTTTTGCTTCATAATGCACCACACATTTTCAATGTGAGACAGATCTGGACTGCAGGCAGGTCAGTCTGGTGCCTGAACTCTTTTACTACAAAGCCACACTGTTGTAAGATGCACAGAATGTGTCTTGGCATTGTCTTGCTGAAATAAGCAGGGACGTCTCTGAAAAAGACTGTGCTTCTTACGAACTGTCTTGGTTTTTCTAAAGTGTTTCCAAGCCCGTGTAGGATTCTTTATACAAATATGTGGGTTTTTAATGCAGTGCTTCCTGTGGGTTCAAAGTTCATGGATATTCAATGTTGATTTCCAGCCTTGCCCTTTACATGCAGAGATTTCTCTGGATTCTCTGAATCTTTTTTGAAACTCCTAAATTCCTGCAGTTTATGATGAAAAGCATTCTTAAAATGTTGGACTATTTGCCCACACAGTTTTGTACAGTGGTGAACCTCAAACCAACCATGATTGTGAATGACTGAGCCTTTCGATGATGTCCCTTTAATACTCAATCATGATATTATCACCTGTTATGAATTAACCTGTTTACATGTTGGATGTTTCAAACAGGTGTTTTTTGAGCATTACACAACTTTCACAGTCTTTTCGTTGCTCTGGTTCAAACTTTTTTGGACATGTTGTGAGCATCAAATCCAGAATTAGTATAATATTTACCAGAACAATGAAGTTTATCAGTTTAAACATTAAATATATTGTCTTTGTGCAATAAGTTCAAAAATGATTTGCAAATCATTGCATTCTTTTCTTATTTACATTTTACATAGCATCCCAACTTGTTTGGCATTGGGGTTGTGGCTTTTTCTCTTATGAACCTTCTTCACCAACATTTCTTAACCTTTTCTGCTTTTTTTCCCCAACTTTGCAGGATGAACTCGACCTCACAGAGAAACACAGGGAGGCCATGTTCGCCCTGCCTGCAGAGAAGAAATGGCAAATCTACTGCAGCAAAAAGAAGGTAAAAGACTCACCGTGCATTATGCTGAACTGCACGTCAGCCTCCACAAGCTTTCTGCAGACCAGACAGGCTGCTGTTTTTGCTGAATAATGTCCAAGCTACCGAGTTTGTGTAGCTAATCTCCTCCCTCATTGATCTGTTAATACCTGAAGCTGTGCTTTCACAAAACAACTTAGACCACAAAGCTTTTGTGTTACTGTATTTCTCTGGTCAAAGCAGGCTGTAGCGTGAGCTTGCGGTCTGTATTCTGTGTCTGTTGAATGCAGGTATTTATTTTTTTCATCTGTAATGTCAGATTCATACTGCTACTAATCAGGATATAATCCTTTAGCATATTTGTGTCCTGAAAGTATAGTTAGGGGTTTTGCTTTTTATTTCTGAGGACACTTATGCCTTTATTAGATGGTACACAGTGAAGAGCTGATAGAGAGGAGAGGGAGTGACATATGGATGACATTATGACTCAGCAAGAGACATTACAATTACATGGTCAGCATCTTAAACCTCGAGGCCACCAGGATGTCCCTAAGATTTTACCAAAGCACAGGGTGTGACATGCAGTAGTCTTTATTTATGGAATAAAACACAAGGAGAGACCATTTAAAAAGTTAGAGTAATCAATGTGGACCAATCGGCTCACACTACAAGCTGACATCACAGAGAAATCTATCAGACCAGTCAGGTCGCACTAAACAATTACATCATTCATAGAAACATGCAGCTTGAAAAGATCATCGTACCACAGGCAAAAAAAAATGTATAAACTCCCATGCAGAAAAAGATTCATGAAAGTTTAACTGGACAATTACAAAGAAATGCCAGGAAAAATATTCAAAACATGTGATTCAAATCCGGTTGAAGCTTGACAAAATTGTCTTGTAGAGTCTGTCCTAAGACAAAACAAGACAAAAGTGGATTAGTTAGAAAAGTGCTGCAATCAGAAATGTGCAGCGCTGCAAGACCCACCCCTCTGAGCAGGGACTTTTGGGGGGTAAAATAATGTCCCTGGAATTTAATTTAGACTCTGGTCCCTGCAGTTGGAAACACACCGATTTCCTCCAAAGGTTCCTAGTCCGGGGGGGAAAGTTCTTGTAGTGGAAACGCATCTGAAGACCGTGGTTCCCAGACTTTTTCACAGGGACCCCTGAACTGAAATTAGACCACTGACCCTCACTTGATAAAATTTTGTCCGAGGCTCCTGCATCTGATAAGATTTTTGCTTTTAGGGGTTTTATTTATTTATTTATTTTAAAGGTGTTCAGTGTTTCCTCTGTATTTTTAGCTATGGTGCTTTGGCCAGTAATTCTAGTTTTGACTCATATCTGATGCTGCTTAGTTGTTAGTTATGCTTGAAGTTGAGATTCTAATGTTAAAAATAATTTTTATTATTATATAATCATTATTTCTAAAGCATCTGGACCACACATAGTTTAGTTATAGATAATACTGAGGCACAATTACAATGTTTACACATATTGCAGTGGTTTCCTTGTTGTGGTGGTGCACCACTGCTAAATGAAAACAGAGAAAACACTGGTCTATGAAAGCCAGGACCAAATAGTTATACACGCTGTCACTCTGTGTGACTTACGGATGGAATTACAGCAAAAAAAGATTATTCCCCTTTTTTACTGGGGACCCCCTGGAACTGCCTCAAGGACCCCTTTTGAGAATCACTGCCTTGAGGTGCCTTTTACTATTGTGAATCTCATCCACCGTGATCCCATTTATATTACTTCTGGTCTTCTGGTCTAAATACTTCATGAATATGCTTTTAAATATTGAAGCTTTTGCACCGGACCTCCCACACCTGGTATTTTTGGTATCAACTATATTTTGTCTAAAGAGATACAGTAGATAGGAAGCTTCAAACGCTCTGCTCAGTGTCAGAGAGAAACATTTTAGTAACAAACTGTGCATTTAAGTTTGCAGTATAAACGGTATATGTGCAGTATAGGCAGTATAACCAGCCTGTAAGGTACTATAATTGAAGGCATGCCACTATTAATTATCTAATACACAGAGAAATTCCTGAACGTTTCGAACATGCCACTCCAGTACCATTAAGAGCGCCGTTTAATAACTTTATTCCCTCAGTCTCAATTACAGTCACTTTTCTCATCACAACATAATCAGATCAGAGCTCCACCGCAGATAACTTGCCTAAGTGGATGTTACACAAGGTGGATATAAAAATAGGCATATGTAGAGGGAGATCAGCCAGTTCCATTAGATAATCCACTAACAGAGAAGGCACTGTCAGGAATTATAAAGCACTAAAATATATTAAAAAACTTCAGAATTCATTAGTAGTTTCTTGTGACTCTGGGTACTCCAAGGTTCTGGTCCCATTGTTTGATTGTCCTCCCTGATTCAAATACAAAAAAATATGGCACGTTTCTTTAAAAGGAGGTTTTTTTTTAGTCATGCAGTTTCTCTTTTTAGATAACACACCTGTCCCATCAAAGCGTTCGTGTAGCCATAACATACTCCACCGCTCTGTGACAGTGTCATATTTCATTATGTCTCGTCTTCATGATGAAAGGACTGTCAGCTGTCCCTGCTTCCCCTGTATATTAATCCCTCCTCGGCATGCAGGAAATCGCAGATGCCTGGTCCAGTCTGGATCAGCTCGAGCTGAGATTTCCAGCAGCTACCACTGAATGCGGCCTTCGTGTTTTTACTGCAGTGTGTCTCAAGGCCGTAGGTATGACTGTGTAGGATATCCTGTCCTGATACGCAGACAGGGCATACAGATGTATTCATCTTTTCCTACATCCGGTTACAAACTGGAGGTGAGGAGTGCTGGGACTTAATGTGATGGATGGATAGTTTGCATGTCAGTGAACAGCACAGGTCTGCAGAAAACACAGCTGCAGAAAAATACACTGTGCTGTACTGGTTGCAGTTATGCTGTGTCGAAATTCATGCAGCAAAACACTGTGACCTTTTTGTTCTTGTTTACCTTTTGTGTTGAGAGTTTAAATATGAAAGAAAAATGTCAGCTCCTCTCATCACTGGTCTTGATACCATATCTGGTCCTAACAGTCCTTTAGTATACATATATTCTTACTGACCTTTAGGTTTGAGATAAATCTCAGAACCAATCAGCTATGATTTAGCCACCGGGGACAATTGCCAGTATTTCGGGCCTATCCAATATGTGGATAACGGACCTCCTCCTCCGTCTGCTGGTTCGCAACTTGAGATGCAAGAAAGGAGGTGGGGGTTAATCCAAATAAACAGATATCTGCATATGAATGCTAAAGCTAAATTGTTGACCGTTTTGTCCAATGCTGCCTCTTTTGCTCACCACTTAGACTTATACCTGCTTGTAACCAAAGCCCAGTCAAACATGATTGGTCAAAACCACTCGGACTACAAATGGAAATGCCTCTAATACCAAAATCATGTCCTTCACCTACAGATTCTGCAGATTCATTTGTAGATACCTGTTAGCAGAGATTAGCTGACATTAGAGTTCCTCAGATATTTTGGACCATGCATGTATAATTTTTGTAAAATACTCTTTTCTAATCAACTTGAAATCATTAAAGGACTAGGTCAACATTTTGAGAACTATGCTTACTCGCATTCTTGCTGACAGTTAGATGAGAAGATCAGACACCACTCTCATATCAAGATATTAGGAAGTCACCACTCCTGCCAAAGGTATAGTCCTCCGGATAACGCCCTGTAAAATCACATTTCACTAAGCACTGATGTTTTGATCTAGCAGAGAAACGTTTGTTTTTAGGAATAATGTGTATTGGTCATGCTGTAAAAGTTACAAAATGAAACCAGTGTGGCACAAATAACCACTAACACCAATTTTTCAGCCTGGTTTATTGAAGCACAAGTTAGCATCGGACTAACTTGGCATTTCTAGAAGTAATAAGTTAGAATAGTTTCTGTTAACTTTCATTTAATATGTGTAGGTGCAAGTCAGTGAGATGTGGCACTTTAATAAGTCTTAAATCATGTCCATAGTGGTCTCAAAAACCTTGTTGAAACCTGCAGAAACGCTGTGTTACCTCTGGGCAGCGCCAGGCTGGCTGTTTCCCCCTACTTCCAATCTAAAGTTAAGTGAACTTACTGCAAGCTGTAGCTGAATGTTTACCGCACAGGCGTGAGAGTGGTATCGATCTTCTAACTCAAGAAAAATGCAAACAAGCATATTTCCCATATTGCTGAACAATTCTTTTTTTTTTAGTTTAGAGTATTTTTGAGTCAGTGAATATGGTAAGAGGCCTAAGAATGTACATTACAAGCCATTAATCCTTTCCGGCTGAAAAGTATTGATGCACTTTGGCTTCACACGGCGTCCGCTGGCCAGCAGCAACAAGGCGAGTGATGGAGAGAAGGTAGAGGAAATGGAAACGGCTTAGTCAGTCTATGCTCCCGTTTCTACTGCGTCCCAATTAGTGACCTCATTAGGAGAAGTCCTGGGGCCCAAAGTAGCCTCACAAGGTGAAAATAAACCCCAAAATGTTGCTCTGCGTCTGTTCATCTTTTTAGAGATCAGGCAGAGTTGTATCAGTGTTGGTGTGAAGGCGGAGGAAGATTTGATGGAGCCAGATCTTTGTGTGCAGCATCGACCTGCAGGAGAGGGGGAGTAAAGAGTGACAGAGAGGAATCAATATTGCTGAGTTGGCAGCAGGCTCTGGCCCGGACTCAGACAGATACAAACTCAACATCAGAGGGGAAGGGTGCATGTGTGTGAGCGTGTGGAGAAAAGAGGCAAAGGAAGCGGCCGGTTTTCCAAGGCAAACAGGAAGGCTTCACTTCCACAGGTGCAGCTTTTGTGTACGAGGTGGGAGGGGGATGATAAGGGGGAAGGTGGGGTCATTATCAGGGCGCTCTGAGCCCTGCGACTCATGAGGTCGCTCTTTTTTTTGTTTGTTTTTGACAGTCATTTCTTGGCTTCAGAGGCCACGCCGGGCCTGGAGGAGATAAGTCAGTCAAAGCAGCGGCAAAGCTTGAGCTGTTTGGTTTGGCTGGGCACCTGAGCTGATGAAATCATGCTGCAGAGAATCAATCTTCCTTCTCCTCAGCTCTCTTCTAGGCTGCATCATCTGCCAAGATGAAGATTTACTGATCCGGTTATTAGCAGAGATTTTGCAGTTAGGTTTCAAATTTCATTCTAAAAAAAAAAAAGTTTTAAAGGGACAGTTCATTTTTCCTCTTACCTGTACTGCTCCTTATCCACTGAGATAGTTTTGGTGTCAGTTGCAGAGTTTTGGAGATATCAACAGTAGAGATGTCGGCTTGTGGTGCCAAAAAATACATTTGAAAAATTCTACACCATTGTCTCTTTACATAACTCACGACCCAATTACCCACAATTGCTCAGGATAATCCACAGACCTCGTTTGAGGAGTTTAATGTAGGATTAATGTATTAATTTTTTCTTTCTACTGTCCATCAACTGCATCACCGCACAAAATGAGCGATGCATCTACTTGTGGGGGGTGAGAAGCTCATGCTCATGACAGTGTGGGATATAAATAATAATCTAAGACAGTTCGCTCTTAAAATAAAAAAATAGTGCTGGTATTATCTCTATTTCCCTGGAAACACACAGGGCCTGACAAATAACTGCATTTGTCCAATAACAATACATTTGGCTCCTTTTTTTAGTGTTGTAACTAATTATTTTCCTTGTCAGTTATTTTGTTGATTAATCGATTATTTGTTTGGTCTATAAAATGTCAGAAAATTGTGAAAAATGTTTCCCAAGGTGAAATCCTGAGAAGTCTGGTCTTGTCCACAGCCCAAAAATATTCAGTTTACTGCCATAAAGGACCAAAGAAAACAGAAAATGTTCCCATTTAAGAAGCTGAAATTAGACAATTTAGCCTTTTTTCTTAAAAAAAAATTACTTAAACTAATTAATTGAGCCTGCAGATGCAAACTCACACTTTTAATCTCCCCTTCCAAGCGCTACATTAGCTACAAAACCTGCGCAAACAGTGAAAGGCCATATGTAAAGCCAGTTCTGGGCTGTTGTAGAACATGGATATGGTGGCCTTTAAGGACCCACACCCTCCGTAAATTTAAACAGCTCATTCTAAGGTAACAAAAACACAATGATTCTTTATGTTTAGGTGATTATACACGAATGAACACATACTTCTGAATATTATTTTCCATTTCTGACATGTACTTCCAATAAGTCCCCATAAATCTTACGCACTGGACCGTAAAGGAAAATATATAGTTTTGATATTGGGGTGAACTGTCCCTTTAATCTCTGAGCGGTCAGAGATATGTCTTCTCTTTAAAGCCAACTGTCCTCTCACCCCTAAATAACCGAGATTGATTCCTGTTTCCTGATGTGTCTTTGATCTTCACTTTCTCAAATGTGGAAAAAAATAAACTCTGAAATAAACTGTCCACTTTCCTCTCTCGTCGTGACCCCAAATAAACTGGAGACGTCTCAGCGTTTGAAGAGTGCTGACTCTTTTTAGATGCTAAAGGAAGTGGTCCCACCTCTCTGCGTCTTCTCCCTCTAATGGACTGAACTTCTTCCAGCACCCGCCCCGGTCAAGCTGGCACCGGCCTCGAGTGGAACAGCAGGATCAGATCTTCCTGTCACTGCACGATTCCTACAGACCGGCCAAAGGCCCTGCAGTTCCTGTCAGAGCGGCCAACTCTCTGCAGGCCGCGTTATTAACTGACGCCCAATTAGTTTCTGATGGTCACAGCTCGCTTGTGCTTAATGGAGCGAGAGTTGAAACGAAAGCTGGGGGGCCTTTTATGTACAAGCCAAGTTCATGATTGAGTCATTTTCTCCTCCAGCCCTTTACCTCCAGTTAGAGGATTAAATCATCTAAAAAATGTCTTGCAGCTAGTTTTTTTCCTTTCACTTGTAACTCACACAAACGTGCCTGTCAGGAAATTAATCTGAGCATAAATCAGGCCACGTCCCTAATCCACAGTTTTAACATTCATTTGCTAATCTCAAGATTCTCCCAAGCAGCTGTGCTCTCTTTTTGGCACTTCTCACCACCTCCTCAAACTCAGTGAAGCGCTCAGTGATAAAATGGGCTGGATATCTGTGTCGCCCTACTTTGAGTTCCTGCTCCATTTTGGGCTTTTGGCTATTTATGCCCCGGACCGTCTGTTCCCCGTGTGTTTACTGCTGTTTGTGTCTTTCAAAAGCCAATTGATGAAGTCCTCCTTGTGGTTTGTAGCTTCGCTTTGATGTATTCAAACATGTGACATGAAGCAATAAACCACTTGTCCCCTCATGTGACTTTTTCACCACGTTCTTATGTAACATTTCTAAATTCCAGTCATTCCCAGTTAATATTAATAAACCAAACAACTCTTTTTTTTCTAATAAACTTACCTCCTCCTATGTTTTCTCTTATCATTGTGTGACATTCCTTAAAAAACAATCAACAGCATCATTCATTCTCCGTTTGTCTTTGTTTTTCAGGAACAAGAAGAAAACAAAAGTGCAACTAGTTGGCCAGAGTACTACATTGATCAGCTCAATTCAATGGCAGCTGTAAGTAATAACACAAACTTCATTTATTCTTTGGACAGAAAAATGGTTGCAAAATAGTCCTGGAAGAAGAAGCCGTCCTCTGTTGCTCTTCCTGAGGTTTTTCTCTTCCTTATTCAGGGGTTTTTCCTCGTACTTAAATCCCTCTGTGTTGATAAAACCTGACATGACAAGTTTCAACTGAATGAAGCCAGTAGTGAGCCAATAAATTGTTTTAGTTCAAATATCAGAGGTTTTCTTTCAGCCAACCTATTAGTAACACAGCAAATCGTTGTTAAAGGGAAAACTCAAAGCTTTTTATGCAAACGTTCAGTCAGTGTTGATGGTAAATGTAGTCGTGTGTGCTACATCGCCCAAGAAAGTTGAGTTCTCCTGCTGCAAAATCTGTGGTTCTTCCTGCATCCAGTGATGTCACAGTGATGTAGTTGGTGTTAAAGAAGAACTACAGGCTCTTTCAGCTTGTATTTATAGTCTCTGCCTCTGAGTAACCAGTAGGAGTGGGAGACAAAAAATCAATTCTCTTAATTACCGTGATTGATTTTTTTACGATTCCTGAATTGATTTTTAGATTGCTGAATCAGTTTTTCCTTTAACAACTAACCAGTGCTTAGTTTGTCAGGTTGATGCTAACACATAATGGGAATTCCCATTCATGCACTAATGGAAATTAGCATTGCAGTAATACCATCTCAACAAATTGATCTATTTAACTCAACTTTCTTAACATAAAGGATCAAAACTCACATCTGTACAGGGACTCAGGGTTCAGGGGCTCTATTCATTTTGGCCATCATCTTATTTATTGTGCTACACTGGCTTGTTGAACAGAAACAGCTAAATATTTACTTCAGAAAGCATTTTATGACTTTTATGTGCAGTATAGAAATGATGCTGCTGAAATAAAACTCAGAAAGACTGTCTGACCTGATGTGTGTTGTTTTATGACTCATGTTGAATTAGCACCCAAATATCATGATGACTATTGAATTGGTATAAAATTGTATACCCCAGTCCTAAAAGGTCGTGCTAGATGAGAATATGTTTCCCTATATATCACACTCAGTTGCTTCAGTTGACTACATTTAGCATTTATACTGATTAGAAATCCACATAAAAAGTTGTGAATTTTCCCTTTAAATGATATGAGACTACCATTGTTTCTGTCCGCCACGTACTGTATCTTCAATTCAACCCACAAACCTCATCCTGTGGCAATTTGTCATAATGAAACCAAGAAGCAGCTTTTTAGCTTTTAGCCTTGTATCTTCCCTTCTGGGAATTAATTTTCCATGTGAGTGTGCGGACATGTTTGGAAATCAGGAAAATTAGCCTCATTTTGGCTTTGAATCGTTACTCTTCAGATTCAGACTTCAGATTCAGATATGTACAAACTCAAACAGACACACACACACACACACACACACACACACACACACACAAGCGGGGGGGATCCCAGTGACTAAGAGAAGTTCCTCATAATCACGAGTCAAGGACACAAAAACCCATAAGAGACAGTGTCATCCACATGACATGATGAAATACAACCCATCAAAAAAGAAAAAAAATACAGTTGCTATATATATACAGATGCAGTCAAATTCAGTCCAGTTATTACAAAAAGGGACCACAAGATTCTTCCCATTTATGTTGACATTTTGAATAATTACATAGCAGTTTCCCCATGTGAATTTGGTGCTGTCATCTTCCCGTCTTTGAGAAGTTTTTGTGCGAGTGCCATGCCCATCAACAGAACTGATTAGATGTTCAGAAGACTCTTAACTGTTCCAACACACATCCAAAGAGAGCCAAGTCCCTGTCTCCCATCTTTATGATGTTTAATCTTTTGTTGAACAGAGAAAGACGCTCCTCGCTCTGGAGAAAGAAGACGAGGAAGAGAGGAACAAAACCATAGAGAGCTTGAAGACGGCTCTGAGGACACAACCGATGAGGTGGACAAATTCTTCTCTCTCACGTCACTCTGTCCTGTCTTTTTTTTAAATCTCCTGCCCGTCCTTTATGTATAATGTCATCAATCGTCACATCTCCTCTCATTTAACCTCCCCTCACCTCGTCTGTCAGTCTTTTCAGCTCCTCACAACAGTATGTAAATGAGTCCTTTAAGAATCGAACAGCCATAAAGGTCACTGCAGTGTTGGTTAAACATTTTTCATTGATGTGAATGTACGCTCTAAACGCAAATGTCCCAAGTTAATTATTTCATTTACTGAAGACACTTCAGTTGTAGTACAAGGATGTAGAGGCTGGACAAGTAGGCATACAGACAACAAGCGACAATCTTTCTTTGTCACTAAACTCGGATGATTTCTCTGTGCCTGCTCCCCTCTCAGGTTCGTGACTCGTTTTATCGACCTGGATGGCCTGACGTGCATCCTGAACTTCCTGAAGAGCATGGACTACGAGACCACGGAGTCGCAGATCCACACGTCCCTGATCGGCTGCATCAAAGCTCTGATGAACAACTCGCAGGGCCGCGCCCACGTCCTGTCTCACTCCGAGAGCATCAACATCATCGCTCAGAGCCTGGCCACGGAGAACATCAAGACCAAGGTGGCGGTGCTGGAGATCATGGGCGCCGTGTGCCTGGTGCCCGGTGGGCACAAAAAAATCCTGCAGGCCATGCTGCACTACCAGCGCTTCGCCTGCGAGAGGACGCGGTTCCAGGTGGGTGGGAGCGATTAAGTGCACAAATCTTTTGCAGACAGATAAAGTCACTTAAAAGCAACAGTGTGTGAAGATTTTTTTTTAACTCCTGTAATGACCTGTCATCCCGCAGACACTTATAAACGATCTGGACCGGAGTACGGGGCGATACAGAGACGAGGTCAACCTGAAAACAGCCATCATGTCCTTTATAAACGCTGTGCTGAGTCAAGGCGCTGGAGAGGTGAATTATAGACATCAGACTGTTTTAATGCTTCCTTTCACACTCGAAGGTCATCACGTCTTTCAGGCTCTCAGTCATTACACTCTTTAAAACGCTGGGTCCATCTTTTTTTCTACTAATTTTTTTTTTTTTTTTTTCAAATATAGGCAAGTCTGGAATTCCGTATCCACCTACGATACGAGTTTCTCATGTTGGGGATCCAGCCTGTGATCGATAAGCTACGTTCTCATGAAAACTCCACATTAGACAGGTGAGACGGAACAAAAAAAAACTTATTGTCTCAATCCAAAAAGTAACTGGAGTTCAGAATCTGAACAACAGCTGCAGTTTACTTTAAAGCTTTAAGTAAGCAGATTCCAGTCATGTTGGGCCAAATGGATACAGCACTCGAATACAACTGAACCTGTTTTTTTTTAATTTCATCATCTATTTCTTGTGTAAACAATTAGCAAAATTATTTCCCTGTTAGTTGTCTAAAGTGATTTAAAGAGAAATGTAAAGATATTTATTCCAGTCTCCTCCCAGTCTCTTCCCACCTGTGTCTTTTCTTTTTTTGTCCGTTTTTGATTCTTTTACATATAGTTTGGTTGATTTTGAATGTTTTTCTCTGTTTTGTGCTCGTCTTTCTTTATCACCTGTGATAATATATAAACACAAAATTGAAGGTATTATGAGAGGCCTAAGTTTTAAGACAGAAAGACGAATGATTTGTGAAATTCTCTCAATAAATAATCATGAATTAAAAAGGAAGCTGAACAACATGAAATCAAAGCAATAAGGGATTAGCTTGATCTAAGAAAACATCCATAAAACCACATTCACATCCATAAAATCTTTCATTAATGCTCTAAAATAGCTGATTCTTACCCAGAAAACACAATAGCACCCTTTGAACATGTCAGGTTTTTAAATATTCCCAAGTTTTGTGAAAGACATCAGATCAGATGGCAAGACATATTCTGTCTTAGGTTGACTATTAGAATATGTCGTGTTAAAAGAGGAGGTATAATAAGTTAAAGCTCCAGCCTGTGCTGTTTTGGTCAATGTAATGACTTATTGTTAACTATTTATCTTCATGTGAAATTGTTCTTGAGGACTGAAATATATTACTACTACTACTACTAATACCACCTTTCTATGACTAATTGATAAAGATATTATATTTTTATTATATTTTTTATTTTTTTTTAATAAGATATTTCTAAGTTAAACTTAGTATATAAGTGCATCACTTTTGCATTCTTCCTCCTCTAATCCTGTCTTTTCCTCTCATTTTTCCTCCCTCCAGGCATTTAGACTACTTTGAGATGCTGCGGAACGAGGATGAGCTGGCTTTGTCAAAACGTTTTGAGTCGGTAAGGGGAAAGAAAATTGACTAAAAACTGACATTATTCTTGCATGATTATGTATGAATGTAACATATTTTACCGGAGATATTCACTTCCTCGTTGTTATAATTCTTCTCCAGGTACATATAGACACCAAAAGTGCCACCCAAGTTTTTGATCTCATCCGCAAGAAGATGAACCACACTGACGCATACCCGCACTTTATGTCTGTCCTGCATCACTGTCTCCTCATGCCACGTGAGTCTTTCTTTGACTGATTCATTGCTTATAGATTAGATCAGATTATTTGAACTGGGATTAGAGAAGCAGAGAGGAGCACCAGCATGGAAGCTAAGCAATGAGCTGCTGTGGACAGGCATATTTCAGCCACTTAAAAAGGGAACACCTAAAAAATCAACATCTGCTTAACTGTACGCTATATTTAGAATATTTTCACCGCTTTGCTTTGCCATCAGGCAGCTTTTTCCAACTGAAAACCGCCGTTATATGAGCCAAATATCGTTCTCTCCAAAGCAACCAGACTCCATTGATAAAACAGGTCATTTAACCTCACAGAACACAGGAGTTGCTGCATCGATCAGTTAGTTTGTTTGTGTTTTTGTTTGACTTTGGTGAATGCAAACAGACCTTTTGAAACACCATAGTCAAACAATTTCACAAACTAACTAACAGATCAGAGCAGCAGTAGACCAGCATCTCTCAAGTTCTGTGATGTAAAATGACTGATTTTACCTATGGACTTTGGTTGGTGTGAAGAGAGCAATATTTTACTTATTTTCCTCTCAGAAAAGGTTGTCTCATGCCAAAGTAAAGCGGTGACACTATTCTAAATGCAGTGTATATTTAAACTCATGTAGATTTTTTTGCTCACCACAATCTACTGTTGATAATTAACTAAGAAAAAGTAGCTCATAATCTGAACTAGTCCCTCACTTAAACTATAGAACACATCTGGATCTACTTTCACACAGAAATAAAATCTCTCGTGTCGTAAAATGTGATTAAAAGACACCAGTAAATTTAAAATATCCTGAATTATAATGAGGCTCCAAATGCAGCAGTTGTGTTACTCCCACAAAATACACAATCCATCTGTATCCTTCTGGTTTCTGGCCAAAAAGATAAGGATGTTGACTTTGTCCAGATTAGACAGCCCAGAAATCAGATAAGCTTGTTCCCAGCCAAACCGAATCCTCTACTCGCTCAGAGACTGTCGTGGGCTAATATTTAATTTTTGTTGCAAAAAAAAAAAAATCAAGTCTGATTGCAGCAAGCCAGATTTTCTCACGTCACCTGACGTGAAAACAAAGAACCACCAAACAGCTGCAGTAGATTATTTCTGTGATGCTCACCTTCCTCTCTGAGTGACTTTTTAATGAGTCTCAGTTACTTTCATGAGGCATTAAGACTTTAATTAACACTTCAGCTGTGAATATGAGTGTCGTCGTTTAGTTCATGAAGTGGAAGGCTGTGATGGTACTTGGAATCAAAATAATATCAGTGCTTATGATTTAATGAATTTAACTTTTTTTAATCAGTCTGGTCTAAATATGTATATTTTATGTAATTTACATAGTTCAGTTTTGAAGCGTTATAATTCCAAGTCAACACATCCGTAAAGTAATTCTGACTAGTTTCAACTTTAAGTAATGATATCTATAACTCATTTCTCACTAGTCAAATTGCTGATTATTGATATCAGCAATTTAATCTGTCTTCCTTTTTAATTGGTCAGAACAAAATTTTGGAGGTGTAAAAAGGACTTCCCAATAGTCAAGATGTAAATATAATGTAATGTAAATATCTTGATTATATAAATATGGTAAGTAGGGTGCCATATCCAAAATAATTTGTTAATATGTCGGACGTATTGAAAATGCAGATAATCCTTTTTCAACATGTGAAAATATATTTGTAAATAATTTTAATTATTCATATTTGTGAAAAAGGAATTACTGATATCTAGAATTAAATTAAAAATATCTGAAAATCAGTTTTGACAAGTGTAAATGTAATTTCTACATTTGAAAATATATTTTGTCAAAATTGTTGTACAGATATCTTAAACAGTTCCACTACTGAAAACTACAACCCCAATTTCAAAGATCGTGGGACGCCATTTAAAATGTAAATAAAAACAGATTGCAGTGATTTGCAGATAATTTTCAACTTTTATTTAACTAAATATGGAACAAAGACAGGTTCAGTTATATTGCTGTGGCTTCCTGTATGTAACCTGTAATTATAGCGTCTCTCTTTAGCTCACCAGGGTAATTTTGGGATATTCTTTTGTTTTATTATAATCAAACAGCCACTACAGTCAATTCTTTCTGAGACACTAATGGAGATCCTGATCTTAATAATGACTGAGATGAATGATGAAACTCAAGCCAGGAGGCTGATGGGAAAATCTCTCTTCCTCTCTCCTCAGATAAGAGGAGCGGTAACACGGTGCAGTACTGGCTGCTGCTGGACCGCATCGTCCAGCAGATGGTCTTGCAGAACGACAAAGGTCACGACCCTGACGTCACGCCACTGGAGAACTTCAACGTGAAGAACGTAGTCCGGATGTGAGTCCTCAGAAACATGAATGAGTAACATGGAACAGATTACTCTGCTGCCAGAGTGAAGAATGGAGAACAGTGTTTGTGTTCCTGTTCAAAAGCCATGTGCTCACCAGTGTTGGCTCAAAAATAGCTTCCCCTCTAAAGTTCAGAAAAACAACGACTGGAGTTGTTCGTGTTGACACTGTAGTTAATTATGTGTGTCATCCTCTCTGCAGGCTGGTCAATGAAAATGAGGTCAAACAATGGAAAGAGCAGGCAGAGAAAATGAGAAAAGGTTTGTAAGATCGTGAATTAATTAACCCGAAGAAAAGTTTTCCTATTAAAATAACAATTTAAGTAAACTCAAACTAACGCTGTGACTTCTCATCACAGAGCACCACGAGTTGCAGCAGAAGTTTGAGAAAAAGGAGCGCGAATGTGATGCAAAAACGCAGGAGAAAGAAGACATGATGCAGACGCTCAACAAGATGAAAGAGAAGCTGGAGAAGGAGAGCACCGAGCACAAGAATGTCAAACAGCAAGTGGCCGAACTCACTGCCCGACTGCATGAACTCAGCACCGTACGTTGTCCTTCATTCTCCCCGGGTCACTTTGTGATATACTTAAAGTATAAACTAGATATTCACAACCAGGGGTGTTTGAGTTCATATAAGAGAAAAAAAACTGCGTACAATCATCCCTCTGTTAAGACTCTTCAGATGTTCAGATGTCCTGAAGCTGAAATGCAGAAATAGAAACTGTTCAACACTTCAGTTTCATTTCATATTGATTCATTACTTTGTTGTTGCACTTTGCCACAGATACCCCTTAGAGTGCTAGTTACCCCAGTAATGAAATAAAAATCCTTTTTTGTACAAAGTATAAGACTTTGATGACAAGTATTCTCCCAGTGTAGTCTGTAATATTAAAAAATTAGTCTAAACTCTGGTCTAATTACTCTTTGTAGTATTTCTGTCATGTGTTTATATGTACTGTTCCAAAATCACATCTCCCATTATTAATATTGGGTAGAAATGCTCAAAGAGATTGATACAAATGAACAGAAACTAAAATAACAGGAGTAAAACACTGGTGCAGAGAACTATTGTCAAATTGCTCCCAAGAAAAAGAAATGTACAATGTTGAAGAGCAACCAGTGATCGAAAAACATTTTTGCATGTGAAGCGTGGTCATGAAATGAGTAAATTTTTTTTAATAACGATACAAAATAAAAAAAAAAAGTAAATTAAAATCTCCCTGGTGTTTCTGTCCCTGCAGAGGCAGGCAGCTGTTGTTCCTGGAGGCCCTCCCCTCGCCCCCGGTCCCCCTGGCAGTCCCCTGCCTCCTCCACCAATGCCAGCTTTTGCAGGCTTGTGCCCACCTCCGCCGCCGCCTCCTCCTCCTCCTGGGGGCATGATGCCTCCACCACCTCCTCCGCCCCCTCCTCCAGGTGGACCCCCACCTCCTCCCGGACGCCCACCACTCGGAGGTGTTCCTCCCCCGCCGGGAGCACCCCTGGGACCATCCCTTAAGAAGAAGAACATTCCTCAGCCGGCCAACGCGCTCAAATCCTTCAACTGGTCCAAGTTAGCTGAGGTGAGAACGGTCAGGCAGAGCTGAATATATTCATGTTCTTTTTGTTAAAATATGAGATTTAAATATCTTTTTCTCCTCGGCTCAGAATAAACTGGAGGGCACAGTGTGGATGGATGTGGACGATGCCAAGGTTTTCAAAATCCTGGATCTGGAAGACATTGAAAAGACCTTCTCGGCCTATCAGAGACAGCAGGTACTGAGGATGATGCAGTTCATATCTCCATGTGGCAGTGTAGCATCAAAGAAGGCTGGGGGTCGGTGGGGTGGGGCGGGTGGCGAAGGGCTCAGCTGGCTTGCATTTTCTAAAATTTCTCCTGTTTTGCAACTTTGGATTTCTTAAGCAAAGTTGGGGAAGAGAGGAGGGGAGAGGTCAGATCATTTAAAAAAAAAAGGGGAGGAAAAAGTAAGGAGAGAAGTTGCCAGACAGATTTTTGGGGGTTCGTTAGATGCAAAACTTTCATGCTTGAATCATCTTAAACGCCTTCTTACATTTGACTGGAATGCTGTTTTTTTTTTTTTGGTTGCCATTTTTGATTGAAAATGCATGAGTGAGCTGCTCAGAATCTACCTTTTTTCCTCTTGTTGCTTCAGTTTGCAATTAATTTAGTGACTAGATGTTCATAATCAGTAGTGTCTTTGTAATGAGAAGGAGCATGTCTTTCAAGATGTCAACAGGCACTTTTGTTCCAGCTCAACCATCAACCAGTGCTCCAACATAACCCTCAGCATGTCCAACACATATGATAAGATGTAAACAAAAGACTGAAAATTAATCAATTGGAACACAAAGACAGCTTTCCCTAAATTTTGACCCTCACTGGGTGCTTTCACACCTAAAAGTCTGAACCAAGGTTCACTTTTTGGAGACACTGTTTACATTTGGTTCGGTTAGTTTTGGTCCTGTCGTCATGACATATATTGGGTTGTGTCCCTAAATTTGATATAGATTAGTCTGTCTGACGTCGGCATGTTTATAGTTCGACCGTGACTTTAGTGGCAGTTTATGGTGAGAGATGAATGAAAAGATTGTCATCATAGTATCATTATGGCTCCAACAGTACCAAAGTGAAACAACTGAAAAGTGTCTGTTTTTTCCAGTTTACTTTATAAAGTCGTCAGACCAGATGTCAATTAAACATCTGGTCTCCTCCTGTCCCCATTTGTTCCTGCAGCTCATTTTGTTTTGGTCATATCCTGTTGTAATTTCCTGTAATTGGTCTGAAAGTCCAAACCGTCCAAAAAATGGTTTCACTCTAGAAATAAACTGAACCGTGGTTCAGTTTGATCTGGACCGAGACCACCTCTTTTTGCCAGACCAGAGTGTGGCTTTTTGGCCTTTATTTATGTCAACTGCAGAAAGTAACTGGCCTTTATTTGAAGCAGGCTTGTATTAGAGGCAGGCCTTTATTTCTCATTCCCTCTGTTTGATAACTGTAATTGCAGGGCTGGGTATCATTTAGAATTTTTCCATACCAGTATAGGTAGTGATGCCTTTACGATACCAATTTTATAAATCCATTTTTGACAAAGTGAAAAGCTAGTAATTGATGTATATTAGCTTGGCAGTTAGGTAGCGTTTTGCTTACATTAGCTAATTTAAGGTGAGACTATATGCCGCTTTTGTGGGTTTTAGCATGCTCAGAATGTGTTTTTATTTCCAACATAGAAAAGCCTACCACCTAGCATTTCTAAGTACAGGAAACAGGAAAAGAGAACATTGACAGAGGTTCCACCTTTGTTTAACTGTCTTTAGAGCACACAGTGAAAAGGGGCGGGACTTAAGACATAACACACAGACAAAAAGTAATATTTGCATTTTTGAATCTAAAACAGGAAACTTAACAGACTGCTTAGTCCAGTACAAGGCATGATGGGAAATGTGGGCCATCGCTGCAATATTTTTGTACAAAGCCTCACTCCTATTTGCCGTTAAAATCGCTGCATAATACAAACTCAACACTTCCTCCTTTTCAAATTAAAAGCCCTCTAGCATTTCAACACAGTGGAAGTTCGTCATGAGGTGGTGAGAAACTTAAAATCAAATTGTTAAATGTAGAAGTTACGGCCAGTCATGAAGTATTTTTGTAAGTTTGAGTCCTGGGGAGACGCCTGGTTTGGGCCACACATAACAGATCTCCTATGTGCACACAGCATGAACTATAAGCACGTATTGATCACCCGAACAGCCACACATCTCACTGCTGCTCACTTCATCACTGATGGATCCATTAATTGTCATTCAAGTGCTGAACGAGCTTTGATTCATTTTGCTGTTTGTTTTTATGGGCTGCAATCACGTAACTGCTTTACTTATTCTAATGAGTGCTTACATCTTCCCTGCTTCCTGCCTGCATTTTAGGACTTCTTTATGATCAATAACAGCAAACAGGTGAGTGCACTTACACTACAGTTGATATACAGTCGTGGGTGTTATATACGTCGTGTCCTATCACACTTTCAGCTACGTCTTCTCCTTTAATGTGTGTCCAACAGACTAAACAACCTGTGAGACTTTTGTTCAGAGTCGTGTTTGCATGTACTCATGGATGTGTGTTTGTTTTCAAAGTGTCTGTACTGTATTTCCCTGGTTTGGTATTTTAGGGTGTTTTCTTCATTGTTGTGTGTCTGTGGGTGACTGTAACTAAAACTAACTGGTGCACGTTCATTAAAATATCCAGTTTCACTCTGACCTCTTCATCACTTTGCTGACAGAAAGAGGCAGAGGACGACACGCTGAGCTCTAAAAAAGTCAAGGAGCTGTCAGTCATTGATGGCCGTCGAGCTCAAAACTGCAACATCCTCCTCTCGCGGTGGGTTTATTTTAGCATCCTAATACTAAAATAAAACATCACGGACACCTCACAGGTTATGATATATTTTTAATGACGTCCTCCGTTGTGTGCTGCAGGCTGAAGCTTTCAAATGAGGAGATCAAGAGAGCCATTCTAACCATGGACGAACAGGAGGACCTTCCCAAAGACATGCTGGAGCAGGTACGCCACACATACAGCAGCAGCAGCAGCAGCTGTCATGCAGAGTGTTTACATGCACCAGCTCATAGTCTGCTTTCTCCAGTAAGCTGACTTCTTAAAAGTCATGTGAACCAGAAACCAGGTTTCTCTAAGTAGATTTTCCCTGGTAGGTCTCACATTTCTTGTCCCTAGTCTGCGTCTGATCCAATCATAGCAAAGAACTGGTCTTTGCAAGGAAGGTCTTAAATTTGCACTCAGCATCATTCATTCAGTCAGGATACATTCATAGTGCTCATTTTTGGCCATACAATTGTTATATTGCTCCTTTAAATAAAGAGTGTTTTCCTGCCCCTTCAGCTGCTGAAGTTTGTCCCAGAGAAAAGCGACGTGGATCTTCTGGAGGAGCACAAACACGAACTCGACCGGATGGCAAAACCTGACCGCTTCCTCTATGAAATGAGCAGGTATTTTATTTACAAAGGTCACCTTCTTGATTTTGTATTTAACAGGTACAAACATGAAACCCAGCAGCTTCAGGTCAGTGAAGCGTTCTGCAGATCAGACCCGCTGAGGAACAATAGCCATTGTTTCCTGTTAGTCAGAGCAGATAAATGAAATGACACATGGGTTTCTACTGAGCAGGGAACAATAGCTGTCTGTGTGAAT
Source organism: Lutjanus erythropterus (assembly GCF_056507025.1). Taxonomy (NCBI): domain Eukaryota; kingdom Metazoa; phylum Chordata; class Actinopteri; order Lutjaniformes; family Lutjanidae; genus Lutjanus; species Lutjanus erythropterus. The sequence continues at coordinate 29,388,401 of NC_139331.1, read as the reverse complement.
CATTATTTCTAAATTATTTTGGTGAATAAATAGAGTCTGTAATGTAATACAGTATTTGTGTTATGTAAACAGTGTCACGTAAGATAAGAGGAACAATGGGAACAAAAAAATAGTTTTCTGCTTTGATTTTAGTGATTTACTGTAGTTGGGCAGTTTTCTGTCATTTGAGTTTACTCAGAGTACAGAATGAACTGGAGGACAGATGTCACTGTGGCATTCATTAGCCGCAGAGCCGGTGGTTTATAAACTGAAATCCAAAATGCTGCCATAAATAAGCTTCATTACCACAACTCAAACTTTATATGAGCCATTTAAGTAAGCACGCAGGCGGCGTGCCTCAGTTTAGTCAAGCACATTGTCCATGTTTGTGGCTTTTGTCTGAATGTGTGGATTTCCGTTTCTAATTTATTATTTTTGTCCTCCTCTGACACGGATTTTCCATCCCCTGAACAGGATAAACCACTACCAGCAGAGGCTGCAGTCTTTATACTTCAAAAAGAAGTTTGCAGAGAGGATAGCCGAAATGAAACCCAAAGTGGAAGGTGGGAAAAGTCTCATCAACTCAGAATTTTCTGAGTTATATTAATTATATCAATACAACGGCATATTGGGGCCATTTTAGGTTTCAGAAAGTTACAGAGCGGGTGAAGGGGGGGGAATATTTTGAGAAAAATATATTTCAGAGAAACTTTAGACTTTATAACCTCAGAGAATATCCAAATTTAGCTTGTAAATTTGTGATTTTTTTTTTTTTTTTTTTTCTCTGGAACATTTTCCCCTCTCCTGGCTCCAGATTTCTTTCTATTTTCTGATAAATTATTGAGTTTTTCTCTCTTAATTTTACAAGTTTAAACCTGGAAACTCAGATTTTTTCTTGGAATATTAACCCCCTCCCCCAGCGCCGTAATTCTTCTTTTTTTTCTAACCTTTTTTCTTGTGAATTTCATGAAGTTTTTCCTTGGAAATTTACAACTTTAATCTTAGAAATCATGCTTTTTTTTCTCAGTGTGACTCTTTTTTTTCTAGTAAATTTGTGAGTTTTTTCTGAGTCCATAAAGTGAGAAAAGTGTTCTTTCATATCTGTTCTGATCCCAGATAGCCTCTAAAATTCTAAAGTTTTTTTTTCTTTTTTTTTTAACTTTTTACTGTTTACAAAGACAGTGATGAGCAAACTACCTGTTTTAACTACCTGAAACATGAGTTTTCTTTGTGTTCCGGTGTCTCAGCTCTGTCCAAGGCGTCTAAGGAGATTTTAAACAGCAAAAGCCTGAAGCAGCTGTTGGAGGTGGTGCTGGCCTTTGGAAACTTCATGAACAAGGGTCAGAGGGGGAACGCTTACGGCTTCAAGGTGTCGTCACTCAACAAGATCGCTGATACCAAATCCAGTATCGACAAGTAAGAACATTTTTCTGTTGTTACATCAAAACTTGCAGACAGCAACATAAAGAACAGCATGAAATCTATAAAAGTCACATCTGGATGAGGGAACGTGATATGGGTGAAACTCCACATGGTTATTCATATCTGAACCCACATAATAAAAGCAATATATTTCACATTTGACACATTCACTCAGTGTGTCTGCACTGTACGCCTCTGTGTTTGCAGAAACATCACTCTCCTGCACTACCTGATCACCATCCTGGAGAAGAAATACCCCAAAGTCCTGATGTTCCAGGAGGACCTGCAGAGCATCTCGGAGGCAGCCAAAGTCAAGTAGGTGGAGCTGCGGAGAACCTGCTCTCAGCATACACCCGTTTCTCTTGTTTAGGAACTGTTTGCTCTGTATACTCAACAGTAGATCAAAATGTTCCATGTGCTCTTGAAAAATGGTTAAAAAAAACAGTACAGGATCTAGTCATCTAGATGGCAGCACCACAACCTTTATGTAGCTTTCAGCATCAGTGGGGCCTTCACAGATGTGACATTTAGCCACCTTTGTCCATCTCAGATGAGCTGAGGCTCAGAGAAGTCTGCACCATTTCTGGATGTAAATCATTGCATTCTATTTATATTTATGTCCCAACTTTTGTGCAATGGGGTTTGTAATTTTGTCGCTTTTTGTGATATCAATCACAGGCCCCTGAATTTGATCAAATCGAAATTGTATCATACCAGCAAATATTGTATTATTGTCCAAAGAATCAATATATCGTGATGAAACCTGTGACTTACACCCCTTATTGTTGTTTAAACGTTTGTTTTTTAAATGATTTAGCGACTACATTTTAATATTCCATTTTTTCTTATAATTTTGGGTGCCTGGATTATCTTCCTGTTTATCCTGCTTCTCTTGTTTGTTGTCCATTTTATATTAAACCATCATATTTCCTTTTTCGCAGCATGACTGAGCTAGAAAAGGATATCGGCAACCTACGGAGCGGCTTGAAAAGCGTGGAGAGTGTGAGTCACAAAGATCTATGAGATAATGCCTGTTGCTCATGCTGTTACACAATGTTTATCACACGTCTACTGTTGCTCTCCTTTCATGTTTTCTTCAATTTCCCCTCTCCCGGATCGTTTTTAGGAGCTGGAATATCAAAAGAAGCGGCCGCAGGAGCTGGGAGACAAGTTTGTGTCGGTGGTGAGTCAGTTCATCACCGTGGCCAGCTTCAGCTTCTCGGACGTGGAGGACTCTCTCACCGAGGCCAAAGAGCTGGTAAGTCACCGCAGCTGTACGGGCCCCTCTGACCGGACAGCACCACTCTTACTTGTAGACACAAACGCTGAAAGCTCGCATCCCATTTCCTCTCAGTGCAGCTGTTTCTACACGCCTTGTTGACCTCATCAGTCACCTCTGTAGGAAAGCGAACAGCAGGAGTGAAGTGTTTCAGCTTCCTGCAGCAGCACCACTGACGCTTTTATTAGTGAGCCTGCTCGCTGTGTGCCGGTCAAAGACAGAAACCAGAAACAGTTACATGTCATTTTAAACCATTATGATCAGAGCTGTGTTTTTCACTGACTTTCATCAAACCTGCCAACCTAACATAGTCTTTTGTGAATGCATCGGATAAAACTTACTGTTAGGTTTTAGTGTGGGTGGCTCTTGTAAAAGGAAGAAACAAACCTGGATTTTGCAGACATTTTAAAGGGATTGTGCACCCTGAAATCAAAAATACATATACTCCCACTTACCTGTCGTGCCATTTATCCAACTAGATTGTTTTTGAGTTGACCTTTGGAGATATCAGCTGTAGAGATGTCTGCCTTCTCTGTAATATAATGGGACTAAATGGTACTCAGCTCGATTCAAATGCAGTGTCTCTTTGCAGAAATCATAACCTGTCATAAGCAGTTTCACGTAGAAATGACCATCAACTGGTTTGTTCTCGTGACGGTGCAGGATGTAAACATCACCGGCGTCCTCGTCAGCGCAGCATCCATGAGTGCATGCAGGCTTCCTTCTGCACAGAGATACTGTCGGCAGGATGTACGTTCAGTAGAAAGAACATAGTTCCCACATGCAGCTGCTCACAAAAAGGGTCTGTGGATTAAAGGGATAGTTCACCCAAAAATGAAACTTCAGTCATCACCTACTCACCCGATTATGTCGATTGAAGGTCTGGTTTAGTTTTTTTTTGTCCGCAAAACACTGCTGGAGTTTCACAGGAAAACGGTGTCGCAGAATCTCCCAAACAGTGGAAGTGAATGGTGACCAGTTTTCAGGTGAAAAAAACCTGAAATGCCTCCATACTGTTCGTCTGCTGTAATCTAAGCCTCCTAATGCCGTCATTCATTTATGGGTGAACTCTCCCTTTAACATGAGTAAACACGTCACAATTTCTGGAAAGGGATGCTGCTGTTAGGGATGTAACAATATCGATTTTCACAGAAAAATTGTCTCTATACCAAAACAGTATCTACTGTGACATTACATTATTTTGTTTTTTATTTTATAAAAGGACTGTTACTGACTGCTGCATTGTTCTTGTTTTGCAGTTAACAGACAGTTAATTCAATTCCAATTTCTTCACATGCTTGTCATGTCTGGATGCTTTTATTTTATGAAGTTAAATTTTATACAAACAAAAAATACTGTACACATTTCATGATAAATATTGTATTACAGACTTATTATATATTGTGGTATTATCGTACTTAGAGTTTTTAGTATTGTTACGTCCCTAATTGCTATTGAGTATTTGAAATGTTTTTGGTGTTTTGAGCACCACAAGCTGAGTGTCATCTAGTTTCATTATACTGGAGAGAAAGCAGACATCTGTAACGTCAATATCTCCAAAACTCTGCAAACCAAAAACTATCTAGATGGATAAATAGCAGAAGAGGTAAGAGGAGAAATATGTATTTCTGACTTTGCAGTGAACTGTCCCTTTAAGGGCTTTTTACTACCAGAAACCTGAGCATATTCACCTTTCTAGGGAGAGCTTGACACCCTGAAGTTAAATTTATGTGTCTGTCCATGTTTATTGGTGCGAGACAGGAAGGGTTTTTATCTTTGAGCCCCACTGTGTGTGCGTGCATGCGCTACATTGACCCAGGTGGTCACATGGCAACCCAGGTGGTCACATGGCAACCATTAGCTTCTGTGAATCATTTACGGTGTCCAACAGTTAAATATTTGAGTGTTTACAGTGGTCCTCTGAGCTCATGATTGAGAAACAGAGGAACACGATGACCCTTTAAACAGCTTCCTGCATCCGTCGGTACCAAATGTTGTGCATTGTCCTTAACCCATAGTCGAAAATGCTAACAATTAATTATCTATTATCAATAATAATTAGATACAAACCGCACTATTTTTCTCTCATTTTCAATTTTTTCTTCATTTTAAAGGAGAAATCTGTAATAAATCATAAAATGACCATGATGTCATCAGAGATTATACTATGTGGACTGCAGTACTCACTTTTGTACACACAGTTGTTTCATATTGCTCCTTTAAGTTGAAGTTTCCTTACTCAAAAATGTCAAATGAGGCAGAGTTACTCCCCTTTCTATACTATTGATTGACAGCGATTAATCCAATTGTTCCAGATGTAAAGAAGAAAAATGAGATTTTAGGTATTTTAGTCACAGAAATCATGTCCTCTTGATTCCTAGTGAGTATAAAAGCATCTTTGCTGCACCTGGTAGAGTTTGCGTGTGATGGACAGAGCTGCCGTTAACATACACATCTCAGAAGGTATATGTGCTCAGCATGATCTCACATCTGGATGTTCTCCTTTTTAACTTACTGTGAAAAACACTCAACAAACACGTTGCCTTAATTTGGGCTCTGGCTCCAGTCTCTGGCCTTGGCTGTAATCAGTAGCCGGTCAGATCTGGGTTAACGCGGGCTTCAAAGCCCGACTACTGGTACCCTGCTCTTATTTCAAAGAGCTCAGACCTAATGAGCCTCCTGTAAACCAGTCGAAGAGCGAGTAAAACATGGTTCTGCTGTGTCCTGCTGTAAATCTAAGCCCATGTGTGCCCCCTTCTCCCTCTCCGCTCCCACAGTTCCAGAACGCACTAAAGCACTTCGGCGAGGATGCCAGTAAGATGCAGCCAGACGAGTTCTTTGGCATCTTCGACCAGTTCCTGCAGTCGTTCGCCGAGGCTCAGCAGGAGAACGAGAACATGCGAAAACGCAAAGAGGAGGAGGAGCGCAGGGCCAAAATGGAAGCACAGGTACGTGTGATGGTTCCCTGTTTCCGTAAAAAGAACCACAGCCATAAGAAAACACTCATATTCTGTGATTATGGTGTCTAATCTGAAATGTTCTGAAAATTCATTTATAGTTATACTGAGACGAGGTAACTCCTGAGAGAAGATAAAGTCATGAGCCCTTAATTAATTCAGTTTGCCGTTATGTTGAAATATCCTCTTGTGGCCTGTTCAGCAAAAGTCATATCATCTTGCTTCAAAGGAATAGTTTGACGTTTTGGGAAATACATTTTTCAGCTTTCTTGCTGAGTGTGAAATGAGAAGATCAATCCCACTCTCATATCTGTCCTTTCATTATAAAGTTACAGCCAGCAGCTGGTTAGCTTAGCTAGCCTCACTCTGTAAAAAAGTAACACAATCCACTTATCAGCACCTCTGAAGTCCAATAATTATCACATTATATCATGTGTGGAAAGATAAAAGTGTAAACACAACAATCTGAGAGCTTTGGTGCTTTTGAGATTTTGTTACCTTTGCTTCCCCATTTCTAGTCTACATGCTACGCTAACTGGCTGCTAGCTGTAGTTCCAGATTTAAAGGGTAACTTCAGTATTTTTCAACCTGGATGCTGTTTTCTCATGTATTTGTGTCTAACTGGGACAGTTTTTGAAACTGGTTCAGTGTTGATGCTGCAAAACTGAGCTGCGACTGCACACCATCGAAGTACGTCCACTAAAAGTGTTTGGTTTACGACTGACAGCCTCGAGTTGTTATCTGAAGTGTCCGACAACATGATGGAAAGGATCGAAACGGAGAGAGACCTTTTTTTTCCAGAGAGTAAGATTAGAAACAGCCGTTCAATTTTAACATTATCATCTTCATTTAAACACAGCAATACCAAAATAAACCTGACCGAAAACATTTTAATTCGTCTCCACTGTTCCAGCAATCACTGATTGTTTAGTCGAAATAAACCTTTTATTCGCCACGTTAGATGTGAAAATATCAGGAGAGGAGCGAGAGGCAGGTCTGACATCAGAGAAGCAGCGGGGGGGAAATGGCGTGTACAGACAGAATATTTTAACATCTACCTCTTTGATGAATGTTGAATGTTTTATTTGCACCAAACCAGAGCTGGCGATTATTGGAGCAGTAGAAAGATAAGCAGAGATATTTTTGGAGAGTTTTATTTTGTTCCTGTCACCTTTGAATGACTATGTTAAAATTACAGTTTTCCAAAGGGAGTCAGGTTGGCGAGAACAATAAAACAGCTGTTTCCAGTTAAACAAAACATAGTTTATCTTAAAAACAAGGTCTATCTATGTAGGGATTCTTCCCAGTGTAGTCAGACACTTAGAATAACAGTCCGAGCCTGTCAGTGGAAAAACAAGCACTTTTAGAGGATGTAATTGACGGTGTGCAGTTGCCCAGAGGGATTATCTTGTCTGTCTGCTGCGGAGTTCTGCTCCAGTACTGAATCACATTCAAAACTTGTCACCCTTGAAATCAGCTAGTAGCCAGTTAGCTTAGCATCAAGACTAGAAACAGGAGGAAACAAGTACTTTGTGTCTTAAAGGGTAACTTCAGTGACCTTTGGACGGAGCAAGATATGAGAGTGTTAACAATTTTTTCAGCTAGAGGCAAGAAAGCAGTTAAGTGCAAACTATTTCTTTGTATTTAATGAAATAATTCCCTCCGAACTTTGCATCAATCATTTCTATCTGTGTGTCTCCAGCTGAAGGAGCAGAGGGAGAAGGAGCGAAAGGCACGGAAAGCGAAGGCGAACGGGGAGGACGACGGCGGCGAGTTCGACGACTTGGTGTCGGCGCTGCGATCGGGCGAGGTCTTTGACAAGGACTTGTCCAAGATGAAACGCAACCGCAAGCGCATCAACAACCAGACCACGGACTCGAGCAGAGAGCGACCGGTCACGAAGCTCAACTTCTGAGCGGAGATGAGCTCATCGTCCTCGTTCACATCACTAGTTTCCCCTCTGGGTCGAACTGACATGCACATTCCTCCGTCTGCACCCTCCTCCATTCCCACCCAGCTCGGCTTCATCGCTGCAGCGCCACACAGACAGCACAACATGTTCTAGACCTTTTATCCTCTCAGATCTTCATGTTAACCGGAGCAGAAGCCAAAAGTTGTTATTAACGACCAAATCTGATAATTCCCTGTCGGAGGATCAGCGCGGTCTAACGTTTTAAGAAGTTGACGTGCAGAAACAGAACGTTTTTTTTTTTTTTTTTTCCCCTGGAGACCAAGAGTTTCCTTCCAGGTGTACGAGATTGTTTGAGAGGATCCGTTCTGTGCTGTTTTTGTACGTCAGAATCTATGCACAGAGCGAAACGTGCAGCTAGCAGACTCCTTCAGGGCTCGACGCTCGATCCAAACAGGAAGACGATTCCACTAAAAACACGAGGGGCCATTTTGTACGGACTGATTTCGTAGGTTGAGAGGGGCTGCTTTCATGCACCCGAGAGAAAAACTGAACGAGAACTTCCTCTCGGCGCTGCGTCGTTCCACAGGCGCGGTTTCGACTGACGCAGCTGAGAAGCAGAGGTTTCTTTTCTATTCATCATTATTGACGTGCAGCATTTCTATATCTGATCACTGTCTGTTTTTATTTGAACTTTTTTCCTGTTAAGAGCTGGCCTTAACTCTGTTGATTTTAATTGTTGAGTGGGTACTCTCAAAAGGCCTGGGCCTAATCTGCAATTTCTCAACAAGTGTGGACACTCATGTCATAGATTACATATATCTATATATAAGGTTGCGTGCTTGTTACACATGCACATATAAATTCATAATTACTATGCTAAATGCCATTAAAACCAGACCCAAATAGATGCAATACACTTGTTTTTCCCCTCTGAAGGGAGTGCCCTCCTTTACGTTTTTATTAAATAAGATGAAATATGTTCTCTGTGCACACTAGCTGGATTTACACTGCACAAAAAAAAGAAAAAGACACAAAACCCTGATTGTTTCACCTGATTTTAAACTGATCCACACGTGATGTTTTCATTCTTGGAAAAAAAAAAAACATCACATGTGGACGAGAAGAAACCTTTGATTTGAATTTTCTCCCCTCAGCCGTGTGAATCCATCCAGTGTCAAACTCCTCCATTGGACTTTTATAATTTAAATATTGCCTTCCATTGTACAATGACCTGATGATAATAAATGGGAGAAAACAGTTGTGACTTTTTGTATTTAGTTAACGAGGATGTGCACTGAACTATTTACTTTGGGGTCAGAAAGTAATTTATTACCTCCAGTAATATCAATAAGTGGATATAAAAGGGGATCTTACAGTAAAGACGCTAAGAAGCTGAGAGCAGCCAGACTGATGGCGCCATCTAGTGGTCAATATCTGCTACTGAACAGAATACTTGACCTCTTACATTTAAAGGAGAAATCTGTAATATATTTACTGTAATAAATGATAAAATGAGCTTAACATGTCGTCACAGATTAAAGAAACATGTCAAGTTGAAATAATAATAATTAGAGTTTAAATTTATGCCAAATGTTTGCAGTACGAATGTCTGAGTCATAAGAAATCATTAATAATCTTTTGAAAGAAGATGTTTTTAACAGTTAAATTGAATAAAAAGTTAATGTAATGACAAATTTTGAAATTCCTGATGACATGATCTGTAAATGTTCACACCTGAACACACTTCTCAGTGTGGATTTTGTCAAGCAAATCAGTTTTAAACTTTAAATTCACAACACAAACTTGAGGGGAAAAAAAGAAAATAAAACTGTTCACTGGCTAAGAGCTTAGTAACTATTATTTATTGATTACTTATTACAACTTTGAAGTCAAATTTCACAATGCAATGGGAATATTTTGCTTAGTCCAGATTTGTTTCTTTGTTCAAGATTACATGAATTTTCTGCAGTTTTTGTTTGGTACAGATGTGTTTAAGGTAACATCTAGTTTCAGATCACATCATTTACTTCACTTTACTCTCAGGTGAAAACAAGGTAATTTACTTATTTCTTAAAACAAGGTTAATCCTCATGATGTGGATAATTTCACCCACCCCATCTTAAATTTACTACTCCTACTTTTTTTTTATTTACTACTAGTAAATTGGGCTCATACAGGGAAAACTAACTAATTTTAAAACTGTCTTTAACACAATTTAAGATGGATCTAATGCACTTCTTGACTGTATTTTTGAGCTTTTTCCTTCGCTACATTTGCAATTTTAAACCCTTGTTACAGCTGGTAAGTAGGAGAAAATGTAGCTTGCTAATATTAGCTATGATAATATTTCACATGTAACATTTATCTTGTAGCCAGAGAGAGTTGGACATTCAAATTGCTTTAGAAAGCAGTTAAACCGACATAATGCCAACTTTAAAGTTACTTTCATAATTGCAGCACAAGCTAAAGAATAGTAAAATTGATAATAAGTTGTACTTTGAGTAATTTGTTAATCAGGTACTTTTCCACTTTTACTTGAGTACATTTTTTTTCAGTGCTCTACCCGCCGCTGTGTGTCACCATGTTCAAAAAAAACCTGTGATTGAGGCTCACTTCAGCAGGAAACCATGTGTCAGCTCGTCGTCGGCCTCCTGCACGAAGCGTGAAACTCCGGTGTAAAAAGCTCTGCCAGCAACTTCCACCACCACGGCCTTGAAGTCTCCGCACTTTGTCTCCTGAAGACACAAAACAGAATCACAAACACAGTGAACAGAAGTTTATACACTTGAGTTTTGTTTTAAATTACACAAAACAGTTTTGCAACTGCAGCTTCGTCGTCTTTCATTTCTGAACGGGCCAAAAGTTCCCTTCTGAGCCACAGGTGAACCAGTTCAGCTCACACACACTTCAACGGACAATATTTCACGTGCAATCAGGGGAATAAGAAAAAAACTTGAGTGTAGCAACATTAACAAAAGGTTTTGTTGCAAAATTACCACAAAGAGACCCAGGCCAACTGCAGACAGATCAAAACGATGGCAGAGAGACACAAAACTACTAGGACGACACACAGAAGCAGAGAGAGACACAAAACAACCATAAAGACACTTAAAATTACCAAAATAAGACTCCAAACACCCACAAAAGATACGCAACAACAATTAGACAAAAAAAAACACTCAACAACCACAGAAATCAAAGCAACTATAAAGAGAGACACAACAAACACAAAGAGAATCAAAACAAAACCACAGCACTCAAAACGACTACAAAGACAAACACAAAAAGGCAGAAAATGACACACACAATAACTACAGAGACACAGACTCCACAAAGAAACACTACAAACACACACACAACTACAGAGAGACAACAACTCGGCTGCAGAGACAACGTCCACGATGACACAAAAGAAGACAAAGACTGTGGTACCTGGACAGCTTTCCCTGTGAACTTGGATCCAGTGGCTCCACTCTGAAACGTCCTGGTCTGGTTCAGCTGGATGAGACCTTTGTGATACTGCAGAGCCACTCGGGCCGTAACACCAGAACCGGTCGGGCTTCTGTCCACCTGAGAACAACAGAGTTCAAACCGGTCAAGACACGACTGATGAGACAACCGGCGTCTCTTCTGTACTTGTTGTTCTCTCTCGGGGACCGGCGTCAGTAAGATACCTGAGCTTCTGCGAACACGCACACGTTGGCGGTGGCATCAGAGGAGTAACTGTCTTTGCCGTCTGTGAGGATGGTGCCGTACAGGAAGGCCAGATCGTCGCTGGTTGGGTGGTGCAGCTTCACCTGCAGGAGAGAAAATGTCAAGACACTCAAATAAACAAATCTGTACCAACAGATTTCCACTGTGTGTCACTGAAGTGTCTTTTTTTTGTGCAGGAATCCTTCAGGAGCTTCATGTGCTGCTCTCTGTTTGTCCTGTAGGTGGAGCTGCTGCCTGTAGAATATCTCAGTGTGATAACTGATAACTGATAATTGATAACTGCTCTGCTGCAGGCAGGAAAACATTATTATCAAAGAGATTAAAGTAACAATAAAAGATACTGCATCAGTTTTTGTGCATTTTCTTTTTTAAAAACATCAAGCATCAAAGAAACTAAAAATGAATATAAGATACAAGATCACAAGTTAATTATTTGATTATGTCGTGTAGAGCTGCAACAGACGATTATTTACTTATTGATTAATCTGTCGTTCATTTTCTTAATTAATTGATTCACTGTTTGGTTCTTAATTTGTCAGAAAATCGTGAAAAATGTTGATCAGTGTTTCTAAAAGCCCAAGTCTTCATCTGTCTTGTTTTGTCCACAGAATTTGGTCAAAATAATGAACTTGTGATCTTGAGATGAGAAATTTTTGCAGCTCTCTGCTTCTTGATGAATAAGAGATAGTTCTGTCTAATTAAAGGTTTACTGTGTAAATCCGCCCCCTTTCATTAGCCTAACATTTATTAGATATTGAAATGCTTTCCGTTGACTTTCTGATTCCATCTTGCATCTGAAGCTGCAATGATTAGTTGTCAACTATTAAATTAATCACCAATTATTTTTTATTGTTCATTTATAAATCCAAATTATTTGATTTCAGCATCTTAAATGTGAATATTTCCTTGTTTCTTTACTCCTCTGTGACATTCAGCTTAATATCTTTAGGTTGTGGACAAAACAAGACATTTGAAGACGTCACAAACACATTTTTCACTATTTTCTTCCATTTTATGGACCAAACAACTAATCATGAAAATGAGCAACAGATTAATCAACAATTAAAATAACTCATGCCCTTATATGGTCATTGGCGGTGTGTTTACCTGCGCTGATTAATTAAGAACAAGTTCTGCGGTTTAAGAACATCTTTCTGAATCGGTGTCAGACTTTTCTTAGGAAGAAATTTAAGAAAAACCCTTGGACACAGGTGACACAATGAACTTCTCACCTGAGATTTGACCGCTTTGGTCACCGCCGTGGCCGCGTCCACCAGATCTCGGGTCCTGGACTTGGTCACGTCGAGGCCAAACCTCTGGGCGTTTACGAAGGCGTAGAAGGCTCCTCCGTAGCCGATGTCGACCGTCACGTCACCGAACCCTTCCACTGCCACCGTCACATCTGGAGAGAAGTCGTTTATTTAGTCCCGCGGGACCTAAAACCCACCTGAGATCGGTTCTGAGCGTCGTACCTGTGGCGAACGCGAACGCCGGCACGCTGAGGAACCTCACGCCTCCCGTTTTCCCCTCGGAGTACTCGACAAACGCCTTGACCAGCCCGCAGGGACAGTGGATGTTCACCTGGGTCTCTGGCGACCGAGGCTCTCTCACCAGTTTGTAGTCCACGGCGAAGCGTCCCAGCGCGATGACGGCGTGGCCGCACATGGTGCTGTAGCCCTCGTTGTGCGTGAACAGCACCCCCAGGTCGGCCTCGGGCAGCTCGCTGTCCACGATCAGCGCTCCGTACATGTCGTAGTGTCCCCGCGGCTCGTACATCAGCACCTTCCGCAGGTGGTCCAGACGCTCCCGGACGTAACGCCGCTTGGACAGCACGCTGTCGCCTTTGACCTCCGGGTAGCCGCCGAGGATGACGCGTAAAGGCTCCCCGCCCGTGTGCATGTCGACCACGGAGAGCTCGTCTCCGTCGTGAGGTGGAAGCTGCACGTCCATCTCAGTGCTGATCTAAAACACAGATTAAAAACAAATCTTCACTGTTTCCTGCACAAAGTTCAGGTTGTTTTCTAACATTTTAGCTCATTTCTAAACTCAAAAAGTTGATTTTTTTTCCTTTAACTTCAGCCTCTGATCTCCTTCACACCACTTGGTCTGAGGGTCTCAATTTAGAGACAGAGACGGAGGTTTGGACGTGTCCACCTGTCATCTAATTGAATCCATCACAGGGTTTTATAATGCAAAGTCGTCCTCTGGTCTGTAAACACCAGGACAAAGATGGATTTGCTGTTTAGAGGGATATTTAACAAAAAACAAAACAAAAAAAACAAAAAAAACCCACAGCTTGTCAACCTGCCAACCTCAAAACTGGAGAGGATTTCCAAACAAAGAAAATGTGAGTTTCAGAGACTTTGTTTTCATGAATTCTGGTGACTTTTAGGGAATAAGACTTAAAAAATAATAATAAAAATAATAATAGAATAATTTGACCCCCTGGCGTCCACTTGCGTAAATCACTGGCACAAACTAATATTCAGTTTTCTTTCATTCTTTTTTTTTGCCCTTGCAAAAATCAAACCATAATGTTTTAGATGAATGAATGAGAATAATGATGTAAAAATTAGCATTCCTTATAATATTGCAAATCATATCACAATTGCCATATCGGTTGAAATAGTCGATATTTTTTATAGATCATTCAGCCCTAGTCATACATTACATTATTGATCAACCTGTGAATTGTTTTCTCAATTAACAGATTAGTTGTTGGGTCCATAAAATGTCTGAAAACGGTGTAAAGTGTCCATCAGTGTTTCCTCAAATGTCTCGTTTTGTCCTCAACCTAAAGATGTTCAGTTTACTGTCAGAGAGGAGCGAAGAAACCAGGAAACATTCACATTTAAGAAGCTGAAAAACGAGAATTTTTAAATTTACCTTTGAATTTAACCTCAAAGTTTCTACCTTTTGCAGTGTGGTCATGTGACAGAGTGCAGCTCCCTTCACTTTCATCAAGCAGTTCTGGATTTAAGACTCGGGAACTTCTTGAACTTCTTCTGCGGTGTTTATTCATGCACGAGCTGTAACCTTCACGGTGCGTTTACTGACTACTACCTGTGATCTGATCGACAACACCTGTGAGCTCTGAGTGAACTCGGGACTGACTGACAGTATATTTTGCTGAAAAACATTAAACTGGGATTATGCAACACACACACACAAAGCTGTGTTCAAACTACATTTTTTGGGAATAAGGCCTGAAGTTCAGGTAATAAATCAGCTGTTGTTCTCTACTGGCGCACATGTTCAATTAAATCAGTACAAATTACTCGACGCTCGGTTGATAATCACAGGACGGAGGTGTAACGTGACCAGACTCCGCAGAAAAATGTTGCAACAGACCCGCGCTCGTTAAATTAAGTCCTTACCTGCAGTAGTTTCTCTGTAGTTTGATCTCAAACTTCTGCAGCAGACCGAACCGTTTGATCTCAGCTGCTTCTGCTCGCGTGGCTGCTGCTCAACTTCACATTAACGCGAGACTTCAGCGCCCCCTGGTGTTCTGGAGGGCTGCATGCAGGAAACATTCAATACGCATTTATTTATTTTAAGTCAAATGAAAGTCAAGATATGTAGAGTGCAAACTATTCTTTGCAGACTTTTCAAGTAACTTTAATAAACAGGAAAATGTTTTGACTCAGGGGAAACAATGAACGCTTTTTTGCACTGTGACTTGTCCACTATGTCTCCTGACTGTAACTGAAATACAGAATAAAAATAATGTTCAAAAACATAAAAAGAAAGAAAGAACAGGAGAAAAGTCAGGTGAAGCCACAATGAATCCATGAATTAGTTTGATTTTGGTCTTTTTTCAAGCAAAAAATGTCAAATATTTGCTGGTTCCAGGTTTTTAAATGTGAGGATTTGCTGCTTTTCTTTGTCATTTATGACAGTAAATGAAAAGTCTTTGGGTTCTGGGCTGTTTGTTGGACAAAAGAAGCAGTTTGAAGACGTCTCTTTGGGCTCTGGGAAATCGTGATGAGTATTTTTCACAATTTTTTTTGACAGACTAATCCACTGGTTCTCAAATTGGCGTCTGTGGCATTTTGCCACAAGGTTTGTGAAAAGTTTCCACATTCATTCATTTAAAATGATAACGATGCAAAAAGTATTTACTTACTGATTTGTATAAAAGGCTTCATTATAGCCTTAATTTTATGATTAGACTTTTAGTAATCATTACATACACAGGCCAGGACTTTTATTGATCTTTATATGTTTTGTATTAACCCCATGTCAGGATGTTAATGATTAATCATTAGTCTTAGACTTCAACTTAACGAAACTTAAAATTAAACTTAAATGACACAAGAAAGGACAAAAAAATTTGAAAAAGAGGGGAAAAAACATGGATTTCGTATCTTATTAATTATTAATGATGAATTGATTAATTAATTGTTACCATTTTCAATTGCTGGTTAAGGAAAATGTACAAATTTTGCAACCCTAGCCCTATTTTTAATATTTTTAATCAATATCTAATAACTTTTGCGTATATATTTCACATAACAGTAAAAGAGTAAACAAACAAATAAAATTTATATCACATTATTCCAAAGGACACACATGAGCAGGTCTCTGTGATATTTTCCATTCTGTCAGATCTCGGCTGAGAAAAAACTCAGAGCCTCTGAACTGAACAACTGAACGTGAAAATAATCGTCAGATCAATCAGTAACGGAAATAATCATTAGTTTTGCAGCCCAAACATCTTTCTTACACATGAAAGGCTCGAGCAGACTTGCTGCACGTTTACTGATGATGAAACAGCGTCACGACTACTGTTCACGTTCACTGTTCTGACTCGTCCCGATCAACAAAGACACACACGTGAAAAATAAAAACCAGTCTGCGTGTTGCAGTTTTCACATAAAGACTGACGGTTGTGTTGCGTAACAGAGGAGACTAAACACCAGATGGTGAGCAAGCATCAGTTTTCATTATTCATTTCACTGTTGACAGGATCTCTGGATGCATGCAAGGTCATTTATGTATATATATATACATATATGTCTAGAGGTATAAAATAATTAATCTAAGAGTCAACGTGCTTACATCCTTAGTTTGTACGCAGTCACACAAGAAATGAGAAAACATCATGAACTAAAACTGTAATAACCATGCCGTTCGTTCATCATGTGCTTCATTTTATCCAAAAGTGTCAGTTCATTTAGATTTGCATAGCAGTGTTCAGTGACCCATCACTTAAAATCTTCCGTCTTCTAAAAACCTGCATTATTTAATTTTACAAGAAGACAAAGACAAAATCACTCGTACCGAAATAAATAAATACTGCAATTCAAACAAGTTTACCTGAGCGAGAGGCAAAGTTACATGAAGGAATACGCAATAAGTTTGCTGCAATTACCTGTTGAAATATTCACGTGTTGTTTCAGGAAAATAAATCTTTGAGATAATGATAACTGACAACAAAAATCTATGATTAAACCACCAATACTGTGATCATATTCCTATTATTTTACATGCATGGGAATGTAAACTTTCTAAACTGTTCATAAAATGAATGCATACAGTGCAGGGTGAAGATCTCCATTATAAAACATTATGCTCAAAACTATAAAGAGCTGATTATGTGTCGTCAAAACAACTCTGAGTGAGGCTTCATTATTGTAAGGCACATTTGATCACCTGACAATTAATAACTGTAACTGTAACTGTTCACCACTGAAACTGAGAATCTCCTGCTAAATAAGATGAAGGGAGACATTTATTTAACAAACATCGACTGCTGAGCTGCTCCTGCTTTTAAGACACAAGCAAATTAAATAGTTATGAAATTTATGACAGGTGAAGGCTCTCGCTTGCTCTCTTAACCGTTTGGTCAGGCGCTCTGCCAGAAACCGTAAATTAACAGCCAGGAAAAGATGGCGGCTTCACAAAAAAAGACTTAAAGGGAAAGGGGCTGTTTTCTGAAGTGGACTGTGAGGAACTTATCCACAGTAGATGACGTTCGACAGCAGAGAGGAGTGAAGGTGTAGGAAGCTGAACAATGAGCTGCTGTGCAAAGAGTCTGCAGCAAAACGCTGCTCCCTCTGTTCTCAGTTGGTCCTGCCTCCAAATTAAGGGAACGCTGGAAGAGGAGTTCATGAAGCAGCCCTCAGAACATCTGAGAGTTTTCTTATTTTCCTCCTTATTAGGGCTCGAGCACCGACCTCGGTGTGAGGACTCTATCGAAACTGAAGGAATTATTATTACAGCAAAAGTAAATCATACTTTTGGCGGCAAACAAAAAGTCATCAAAGTCAATCAAGTCACACCCAAACGCACAAACCCAACAGGAAGTCGTGCTGTTTTTGCATTTCATGGTAATTTTTGGTGTTTTCCACACGTCGTATTTTAACAAACTCCTCCTACAGGATTCATCATAACAACTTCAGAGTCGGGGTGAAGCATCTACACATCTACATGACAATCAGGAGTCATGGTCACAGCGCCGCCTAGCAGAGACAGGAAGTGTCATCGACTACCTTCCTGCGGTATCCAAAGTCGGTGTATGGCAACATGGTCGTGGTCACAGCATGCCTCGACAGGTGTGGGGATGCAAGGACCCTTAATAAGGAGCTTTAATTTTGTGTTTAATTATTTGTTCGGGTTATTGTGCGACTTCAGTGTATCTGAACTAACCTTTTAAAACTGCAAGTTGCACACCAACACAAACAAACTAATCCAGGCGGCAGCAGACCAGCAGCTCTTGTGTTCTGTGACGTAAAATTACTAATTTTGTCAGTGGAGTCTGGTGGTTTTGGAGAGAGCGATAGAACAGTATCTACAACAGCAGTTTTGCATTGGAAAAGGCTGTTTGATGAGGTAAAGTGGTGAAAATATTCTAAATAGAGGAGGCTAACATACATGTTACTGCTGACTCTGTCCACAGCAGCTCATTGTTTTGCTTCTTAAACTGGGACTCCTGCTGCTTTTCCACTTTGGGGATGTGTCGGCCGCCGTCGACTGTAGGTAATAGACCGACAATGGATACGTACCTCACACAAACCCACCTCAAAAATTCCCTTTAAACTCAAATAAAAGCAACTTGAAGTCCGTATTTTCTCTGATCTTCCTATCAGGTTCAAGATGTCCAACAAAAGCTTTCACTGAAGTATCACACATGAGATATTCTTTTCAAACTTCCTAATTCCCTAACTATAACACATTTAATTGTTTGTCCCTGCTCCTTCTCAAATGTAGAACACACAGGACCAGAAAAGTACCTCATAAGTCAAAGACCTGTAGAGTAATCCCTGGGTTTTTGTAGTGATAAGGTAACATGAAGAGGATTTCTGCATGCAGTCAAGTGTTCAATGCAAGAAATGTCTTTGGCAGGCCAGAGTCCAATAGGACATGCAAACTGGTGCTTCTATAAATCCTTTTTTTTTAAGAGATTCAGGATTTTAAAGTCAGTAAACTCAAAAAGGCCCATCATCTGCTTCTGGTGTGACGGGCTTGGAGGCAGCGATCGAGTCCTGACCTTTCAGTCTGGCCTTCGGGGAAGACGTCGGCGGCAGCGAGAGTCTTCTTTTTAACGACAGCAACCTGAGGATCTCGCTCACCTGAGACTCGAGGACAGACAGGCGGCCGCTCAGGATCTGAATGTCCCCCTTCAGCTCCAGCTTGGCCTCGTTCAGCGTCGCCTGAAGGAGCGCTTGTTCGGACGCCGGCTGAACGAAAGAGTGTTTGAGGGAGTCGACGACCCCGAGACTGTGCTCGAACGGGTTCTTCTCCATCGGGCTCTTCTCCATCGGGCTTCTCTCAAACGAGCTTCGTGAATCTCCGGCCCGGTCGATGCGTAGATCGCTCTTTGTGATGCCGCTGTCGCAGGAGTCAGTCTTGTGCAGGGCGCTCGTTTCTTCGCCTGCCTCTCCGGCGCTGTTGGCGCCCTCTGCGCTCCCCGTCTCCTCCGAGTCCTGGTTCTTGTTGGCAGCTCCTAACTGCTCAGAGGACTGGGATCCTTTGGGCCACTCCTCTGCTTTCTGTGGCTGCTTTTCCTGCTGGACAGTAGGAGGTGGTAGTGCAGCTGAAGTGGCGTTTCTAAACTTCGCCCAGCCTCGAGCTCCTCTGCCGCTGGTCACACCTCCTGCCGCTCTGTCTCCTCCTGCACCACCGCTCCGTGCAGGGCTGCTGACCCTCTGATGGAGCTGACTCTCTGCACAAGGCCTCGATATCGACTCTCCGGCCTCTTGTGTGCGACTCTGCTCCAACTTCTCAGCTGATGGCGGTGCAGCCATGCCGCCCGCCTCTCCTCCTCCCGTGCAGGGTGCATTATTCTGCACGGCGGAGCTGTACTCCTGCTGCTGAGGAGATACAGACTGACACTGCGTGTAAGAGTTTGAGTCGGAGTGATGGTGGTGCTGCGGCTCCACCTGCACACAGTTATGATCAAAGTAAGTGTGAGACTCCGTTGGCGTCTGAGCGTCTCTCTGCTGTCTGAACCTCTGGAACAGCTTGCGTACCGGGTGGTCTTCAGGAATGGAGAGAGCCACCTCGTTCCTCTGGCGCTCCTGCTCCCGCTTCACGTCAGCGATCTTTCTGAAGATGACCTGCAAGAGAGGAGGACAGTGATGTGGGAGAGACACGCTGAGGCCGCATTTGAATTACAATAGCAGAGCGCTGCAGAACGCACATACAGTATATGATGCAGCTTTAAATCAAGACCTGCTCTGTATGTTGAAATATTAAAGACGTGAAAGCAACAATGCACAAAGGGAAACTGTTAATGGAGCAATATCGAGGCCCTGAGTGTTTCTGATTCCCTCAGAGGACGAAGAAAGGAAAACTTCTCAGCATCCCACTTTCTCTTCTCACTCAGACTTTGCGAACATTTTAACGTTTGTGAATAAACTGTGATTGTGACTATCGATACAAAAAGCTCTGGTGTTCATAAACGGTTCCAAATTAATTCCACATAGGGCTGCACAGTTAATGGCAGCATGGCCAAAAGCAGTATCCAGACAGCAGAACCAGATCACAAGTTTTTGAGGAAATGTGTGTAAGAAAACAGCATTATAATGAAGTACTGTTGCGCTGTCCAGCATAAAAATCTTGTTCTCCAGATGAAAGAAAAAATGTTTGTTTAGTAATGACCCCAACAAATATCACATCATCACAATTTTACTAGTTTTCCTATTTCAATAAAACTGAAAATAGAAATTGTTTCACATATTGAAATCACAATTTCAGTCCAAATAATTGCAATATGCTTTTTTCCCTACCATATCATGCTGCCCTACTTTCACATATGAAACAGCTGAATATGAAGCAGTAACACAGTTGACAGTTATAATAAAGCTGCAGTAGGCAATGTGAACATACAGAATGCAAAACCTTCAGATGATGCACCAAACTTGCAAATGTGCATTTCGTTGGGCCTGAAGGAGAACGTCAAGGTACTACCGTCTGTTTTATGTGGCTACTTCTGTCTGACTCAGAGGGAAAGAAAGACACCAAGACACTTCGAACCTGGACAACCCTTGTTTGTACACTCTTAGAATAAAGGTGCCAACGAGAACCATAAAGGGTTCTCCGGCTCGTCCCCACGGGAGAACCCTTTTATGTTCCTGTTAGAGCCTTTTATAAAGGTTCGATCTTTCAGTTTGCCTCCTTCAAAGTGAAGACAACGACCCAACCAAGTGGCTGGAGGAAGCATATCCTGACAAATACAAGTACATTATTGTATCTCCAGGTGATTTAATATTTCTGACATCTCATTCTCATTATTCAAGACGGTATTTAACAATTTCAGTTGTCTGTCTACTGTGGTGTTATTGTAAGTACAAGTACACTGCAAATCATTCACCTGCTCTCCAGCAGTGGTTCTCAACCTTTCTAGAGTCTAGAGCACTTCTATGGTCAAAAAGAAATCAGTTCCGCTGCACAAAACTAAAACAAACCGCTGAAACCAAAAGGAAAACATCAAACATGTTGCTGTACAACAAATAGCTGATAAAAATAAAGCAAATGCATCTGGGAAACTGCATTCAGGCACTGACTGTGTTGACTCTAACATGCAGCTTATGTGCAGCTTATGCACATGCAAGTTAACAGAGTACACAACAACAAGGAGGGCAGAGAGTAACTCTTAAACCTATGCGGGCACGAACATTTTCTAAAGCTGCTCAAATGAATAATATATGGCTTTATTTTCATTGAATACATTTTAAGTACAGGCCATAAATCTTTCAACACGTAGCCACAATTTGCCTTGAAATTGTTTAGATTTAAAGCTGCTTCACCGAGGCTGTTTGACTTCAGCATATATGATGACATAAGACCTCTTTTAATGGAGCTGTAAGAAAATAGTAAATGTCAGAGGAAATTTTAAGTATATAGTACCTTAAAACACTATAAAATGATTATAAACCCTGAGGCTTTTTGTATAAACCAGCATGTAAACACACCGTTGTGTTTGAGTTGCGCAGTATTCCTGCAGGGTCCCCGAGGCTCTCTGGATACCGAGATTACATTCAGAAAATGTGATTCTGTTTAAAAGTGAATATTTTAATTGACGAGGGCTTCTCATTTTAAATCCACCGTACCTCAGAGGTATCAGCCGGTCGTGAACAAAGGGAAATCCACATGTACCACACTGTCTTTAAAGGGAATATTCATTAAGAATTAATGTGATGTTGATCCCATGGGATAATATCACAGAGATATATGAGCAACTTACTATCAAGACTGGAGAGCGATACATCTCAGTGCCTTAATGGGATTAATATGTATAGCCTGGAAGAGGCTCTATCAAATATTAATAAAGGTCTTAGTTTGGACTCAGAGATACGTTTCTTATACGTTTTTCTTCCATTATATTTTTCTGTTTGCCTTGTCGCTAGATGAGCTTCTGAAATGTTTGTGCTCGGCTTGTTCCGACCCTTCATCGAAACTTTATGATGTTTACGCTGAGTGAAATATTCATGTTTGTTTTGGCTTCATCGTACATCAAATAGAAATGTTTTAGATTCACCAAAATTTCAGCCTGTCATATCTGATATGTTTGGAAGCTTCGCTCCACTAGAATTTAAAACAAAGTTGTGTTTGGCCGCACAGCACGAGTTTGTAATGTTACCGATTAAAATATGACTGCAGGGCACCAGTGATGGAAGACGTATTCAGGCGCTTCATTTAACTGACCCTTCGCCAAGCCCCACCTCCGAACGGCAACTGTCCAATCATAGCTTAGCAACCATAACCAGAACTGTCAAGCTTTCCGTTTCCCTACATGTTGAAGGTGTGCAGGGGCGGGGCTAAATTTAAGTACTAATTACCACACAGTGAAAATACTCCGCTACAAGGAAAAGTCCTGCATTCAAAGCCTTACTTAAAGGGCGAGCCAATTATTTATTTTTTTTAGTTTTTATATCATTCTGTAGCATCACAGTATTGTTCCATATAAACTGAAATCCAAACATTCAAAGTTTGGTTGAATTCAGACGTAGGGTTGAGCGATATGGCTCACAAATAATATCTTGATATTTTTTAAGCTATATCGCCATAAATGATAATTGAAATAATTTTTAGCTTAAGAGGTAACTAAAATTGTCAAAGTATCTTGAATTTGCACTAGTAAAGTGCCTGAGTAAATGTACGATACCAGTACCCTTAAAGTCATGCAGATACCAGTGGAGTACTTCATTCAAAATCCTTTTACTGAATGGTTTTCTATATGAACAATGCTTGTGGTGATTAGCTGTGATCTGGGTACAAAAAGGACTGAATACAGTACTGGGTTATTTCAATTGATACTTTATACCCTGTCCTATGTACTTAGTTATATTTCACCACTGCAGGGCACCTTCTTTTAGACCAGGGTTATTCAACTACAATAGTAAGTGGGCCAAATAGGAAAGTCACCAGGGGTTTGTGGGCCACGCAGAATACTTGTCATAGTAATTAATGGCTACAAATAACTCTTACAGTATAATATTAATAGATATATTCCTCTGAGTCCTCAGGAAAACTGGCAGAAAATGAGCCACGATTTGACTGGTAGCATCTCTTCATGTCACACTCGTTCTTCACAGCAGTGCATTCGATGCACAATAATCATTCTTGTTTGTTACTTGTTTTGCGGCTGGAAAAGTAAATAAAGCAAGCAACTTTTCATCTCTTAGCTTCCAGAGAGACATCTACATGTTAACTTAGCTAACTTGAGTTTCTCTGTGAAACTTCAGGCTTGACTGAACAACTGACAGGTGCAGAGCAGGTGTAAATCTTATTGCAGCCAATCACAGCACGTACAGGATTTTAAAAGATTTAACCAACACCATATTGGTTTAGATATTGCAGTCTATGGCTCAGATGTCTCAAAGTACCTCGGAGGTATGTTCCTTAGTTTTATTTAACATTTCACACACGTCAGCCTGTTAAAAAGAAAAATTAAAAAGGTCTAATTAACAGGCCTGTTTTAGACCATTGTTTCCTGTTATGCCTCTCCTGTCTTCTCTCTAACAAAAGGCATAAAATATCCAAACAACTATCTAAAAAAAATCCTAAATGAAAAGCCAAAACTCTTACTCTCACTTTGCACTGTCATCCACTCTAACTGCTAATGTTTTTTAGAAGTTATTTCCTGATTCTTTATTTAAGGGGACGGAATTTTGTAACTACAGTCAGTACATTTTTTGGTCAAAATTGAGTTATAACTTAATTTCTTGATTTCCATTTTATCTTGTGGCAAATTTTCAGGGTTCAATTTTCAGAGAAAAGCTGGTTTAAAAATGTGGCCAGTGAAAAACCTTATAAGCCTTTTTTTTTTTAAGTTTTACCCTTTGCATAGTTACCGCAGTTCAGCTTTGTAGGGCAGTACAGACAGCAGTACTTTCCATTAAGAGTTCAATAAGTCATTTTTACCCGTTTTCGTAGATTGCAGGTGAGGATGAGGTTGCGGGAGAACGTGTTGGCGAATGCCGTGTAAAAATCCAGCACCCTCATCAGAGCGTCTCTCCTGATGACGTGCAGATCGCAGTAAGTCAAAGCTCGGACGTTTGCGCAGGCCCGGGCCAGCGTGGTCTCTTTCCAGAACACGTCTCCAAACACATCACCTTTACCTGGATGGAGCCAGACATCATCACTTTGTTTATGTCAGGTGGAAAATGTTGATTTCTTGGATATAAACATCTCATGTGACACAGTGATTTTACAACGACCAGACCTTGTGGAAATATGGCATGAAAACAGCTTATAATGGGAATTAAAGTGGTTCTTTACAGGAACAGGATAACCTCTAAGTCTTACACTGAGACAACCTTTGCTCCAGTGTTATCTACACCAACAGACACAGATAAAACATGTCCTCGTCCATTTCATAACATTACGTTGGATCACCTAGTATTGCGATGACCTCATCGTCCTGGATGACTTCTAGTGAACCGGAGACCACGAAGCAGAGCGTGTCGACGCTCTCTCCGATATGGAAGATGAGGTCTCCGGGTGCACAATGCGTGGTCTGAAACTCCACAGCCAGAGAGCGCAGACAGCCGTCGCTGGCCAGACGAAACGCAGGGTGGTCGTTGAACACCTGCCTGTTGAGGTGGACGCAGATGTCTGCCCGCATGTCTTTGGGACAAATTGAGAGGACCTGAGAGAGATGGTGAAACATCAGAAGAGTTAATAATCATAAATTTATCATTAGTGGTCCAAAGAAAGAAAGCACTTAAAGTCTGGCCCAGTTTCACCTTACAACTATGTAATAGGATTACGTAATTATGATACAAAAAGGTAACTGTATTCCATTACAGTTACAGAAAAAAATCAGAATAAAATTACAGTTACATCTCGCAGGATTACAGTTTAATACACACAACACTTCACGAGTCTCACAACTCTGGTCTGGGAAAAATCACATCTTAGATTTTCTTAGATTTTAACTTAAGACTTGAGAAGTTTCTGTCATATGTCCGCTGACTTCTATCTTAAAATAACAGTGATGGACCCTGGTGCTAAGGCACTGTCCAAACTTTAGACCTGTAAATGGCTTGTAAGGCAGGAAATAACTTCACCTTCTTTCTCATTAGCTTCCACTTTAGTTGGTGTTGTGTGGTGATGCAGGAATACTGCACAGGTGTATAAATGCATGGACAATTAAAAGAATTTGTAGATCTCAGCAAGAGGAAAAAGTTTAAATAAGGTTACATAACTGGTGTGTTCATTTTTATATTGTAATGCACATGCAATGACAGTAGACAGAATGTGGAAAAGCTGAGACATTGTGCGCTTATTTTGAAGACATCGCAGGCTGTGAGTGTTTTCAGACTGTGCTTGCAGTTCTTTACACTAAAAAAGGGAAATGTATGGAGGTGTTGTTATTTATAGGTTCTTATGTAATGGATTTTACTGGTCCATCCCACTTAAAATCGAATCCGTCTGTATGTGGCCCCTGAACTAAAAGCGTTTGACACCCCTAAAATAAATATGTTGACATAATTTCAGTGGGCTGCCTGCAGGAACTTGAGCATTAGGATATGTCCAGGATATTTGTTTACTCAGCACTGCACAGGCCACAAACCAGCCACTAATGAAATCATATCTAAATGATTAATGATTAATGAATAATTTTAGAAAGATAAAAATATGCCTTTTTCTATGGGTGGCATGTGGCATAAAAAATCCAATTATTAGGCACTAAAGGTGTGAGCCTCAAGTGGATGATTAAAAACAACAAGCCTTGAATAAATACGGCCTGGTGCGTTATAAAAACACACCGACACATATTTGGCTTCCTCAGGATTTCCTGTACCCATGAATAATTGGTGATTAATTTTAAATTATCAATCTTTTTGCTGTAACTCAGCAAAGAAATCTGGGTGATCTGATCACAAGTGGACAACTCCAAGTACAGGTTTGATGCCACTGTGGTACATGATAAAATGCATTATGATCCGATCTCTCAGTTCACATCTCGAAGTGGTCTTGGCCGCAACTGACCACATGCGTGTACAAAGTGTGTCCTGGGCCACACTGAAGGACCGCTTACTCAGCTACACATGAAACAGCTGTCCGATTTCCATTTGTAGCACTGTAATGAAAATTACATGTCTGGGCTGTTTTACCTGATAAGCAGCAGATGATTGTAAACACACTGTCTGTTTAAACTGATTTCAGTTTTGAACTTGTAACCACAATATCCCCAGAAAAACTCTTTCTACGATATAATTTTAATTATTTGGGCATTCTTGTGAATACGGTAAAGGTTGTACAAGTTCTTTGTGTAAAAAACACTGGGTTCATATGTACCAGAGAGCTGGCTACTCCTGTTGAGTCACGGGTTAAAAACAACAATGCTTTCTTTTTTTTTGTGAACAGAGGTGACGTAGCTACGTGTTTAGTTATTTATTCGTTGTTTATTTGCATATGGACACTTTGCAGAGCTGCAGGAACATGAAGGTGCACAAGATCCAGCAAAGTCTCACTTTCTGAGTGTCAGTGAATGCATTAAATCATACACTGTGACCTCTGAGTCTTGTTATTGTTCACATTGCCCTGTTCACCTGTCAGCACCACCCAGATGTTATTTATGATACTGTGTAAAATAATATAATCCTCACATCAGTGACAGAGCCGTGCATCACTTTCACTTTGGACTTAAAACATGAGTGTGCAATACAACCTCGATCCAATCAATACATTGTGATATCTCTGCAAGAATATACCACTTCCACTTAATATATCTTAAACTACAGTATACATTAGGTTCATAATGACTATAAGGTGTTGCCGTGGTAACTGACATTTATTTTGGATCTGTAATAATACCTTATCTGTGTCAATGCCCTTGGACATGGCCCAGGTGGACACGATGAAGTCCATGACCCTCTCGCTCAGACCCTTGGGAACCTGATAGAGCTTCAGGAAGTCGCGCACGTTGTTGAGCATCTCGTGGTAGCGGTTTGTGTTGGTGTACATCTGCTGGAAGATGGTGGTGACGTTTCCGAAGATGGTTGCGTACAGCAGCGCTAAAACGAGAGACAGAGGGGGAGGGAGAGAGAGAGAGAGAGAGAGAGAGAGAGAGAGAGAGCAACAGTCAGGATCAACAGAATTTCATTTTTCACATTAAAGTCTGAAATGTTTTCAGGTCAAAAAATATATGATTTTTATAATATTTCTATTGGGTATTTGGGTATTATAATAATAATTATTATTATTATTATTTATGAACACATATTTAAGCATTCTTTTTCCAAGTAAGGTGCAAATTCAGGGGAAAAACAAAAATGGAAATAATGAATGGAATGGTTAAAGGATTTCCTGTGAAACTAACTGGACTAAAAAACTTAACCCAACCCTAAAGCGGCATGAGAGTGAGTAGGTAATGACTGAATTTTCATTTTTTGGGTGAACTATCCCTTTAGGGCCTTCATGAAAGGGAATTACCATTGGAAAAGTGTGATATGATGTCGGATAAACACTGCTATAATGTGAACAATTTTGCTTCACCTTCACTTCTGCACATTTTAGTGTGAATAATGTGATTTTGTTCAATAATAAACTTACTGTACACGTATTCTACAATCCCAGGATAATACTATCATACTGTACGGCTGACAAACACACACATATAATGATTGGTGGAATGAGCATTTATAATGTAAATCATAATGCACATTTCCTCAGTGAGATAACTGTGCTGCAGTGACCTCAAAGAGTCAGTCGGTATCTCTTATCGTGAGGTTTTACCCACTCAAGAGGAAAGAGCCGTCTCCAGTCGCCGCAGCGGGATCACAGAGGTTAGGATACATATCTAACGTGATGGCTCATTGTCTTTTTTACTACAGCCGAGCCTGCAGGCAAACTCTCCCTTTCTCCTCTTCCTCTCGCATAATTACTGTATCTGTAGCAGGAGATTTATGGGCCGTAATTGAAGCCGACGCTTCAGTGTGACTGAGTGATCCTCGTGATCGAAACACCACCAGAGTACTGGGTGTTTACTTTTCGGGAAGTTCAAACCTTGGAGCGCGGCTGTCACTTTGGGTTCCCCTCACCGGTTTTATTGCATCACTTTACGTGCGGTTTTAGAGGAGTGGGCCGATCGTGACGGAGGAACTGTAAGGAAGGGCTGAGAGTGGAGGCAGTGACACTGAAGGTGAAGCTATTACTGTAACTGCAGTGAGTGAAGAAAATAATATAAACGTAATACAGACAGACTGGCACGAAAATAGATTTCTATTTTTATAAACAGGTTCAAAGTAATGCAGGTTGACTTCCTGCTGTAGATATTTCACATGAATCACTTTTTTTCAGGTGAACAGGCTCATTTTTGTGAATGAAACATCAGAGGAAGGGGAGATTAGGTGACTTAAAAGGGATAGATTATTTGAACTTAAGTATCTAGAGGCACCATTTTCTTTTTCCTCCTTTTTTAAAAAAAATAAACTTTCTGTTATTTTAAGCAGTTATGGGACAACTCCATAGCAATACCAAAAACATGGACATTACAATCACTTGTGTCCTTCATATTCCTCAACCCACCTCACCACCTCTCTATCCTTGCATGACACTTCATAGTATCCACAATGAAGAAATAATAAATAAATAAATAAATAAAAATGGACACAGCATGTAAAAATAATGACAAAATGTTAAAACAGTAATAGCAGTTTAAAAAAAACTTTAAATAGGCCCACCTTAAAAATAAATAAATAAATAATTTAGGTGTACATTATATTTAGAATAGCTTTACTTTACTGTCAGACAGCCATTTCTGACGGGAAACCGCCTTTACACAAGTCAAATGTCACTCACTTCAAACCAACCAAACTCTATTGTAAAAATCAGTAATTTTACCTCACAGAGCACAAGAGTTCCTGGGCTATCGCTGCTTTGATTGGTTAATTTGTTTGTGTTATTGTGTGAGTTTGGTGAATCCAAACTAATGCCAAAGTCACACAACAACACAAACAAATTAACTGATTGAGGCAGCGGTCAACCAGCAACTCCTGTGTTCTGCAAAGTAAAATGACTTTTTTTCCCCAATGGAGTCTGGTGGCTGTGGAGATGGCAATATTTGGCTCCTATAACAGTGGAAAAGGGGGCCTGACAGCAAGGTAAAGCAGTGAAAATATTCAAAATATAGCATACACTTAACTGATAATGATTTTTTTTCACCACTGACCCCCTCCACAGCAGTACATTGCTTCGCTACCTACACCAGTTCTCCTGCTGCTTCTCCCAACTGGAGGCGTGTCAACCACCATCTCTTGTAAGTAATACACTGACTGTGGATCTTAAAATAATCTGAACTATCCCTTTAAGGCAGTATAGACTGTATTATATAACATACACTGGTCTCTAACACTGCACTACACTGGTGAGTTCAGTTGCACAAGAATCTACAGAATCTAATCTAGTTTACAGCTGGAAATTAAAACCATAAAATCTACAGGATGTTGAGATAACACATTTTATGTCACCTTTCAGTAGAGAGTGAAAATAGCTTTGCATCGCTACTATTTCGCAGGAAATAATAAGACTGAATAGTTTCAGTATGAGTGAATTAAGACACAGACAACACTTTTGTGATGATGACCAGCCCTCAGACAGACCCTCGTAGAGCAGCCTGTGATGGGCGCTGAACATGTCACTTTTTATTATCGACAGAGCCGAGACCTAAACTCTCCCCAGTGATTCGAACACAGAGGCTGCAGCTAAATGTGAATTACAGGAGGCGAGCCTGTGAATGACTGAATACTGTTCGGTGTAAAGAATTATTTATGTTTACAAAATTTAAAATGGCAGCTCAGATGGAGAATTTACACATAACTAATATTTAGTTTGATTTTGATATACGTGTTATTTTCTGTGTTTTTATTACTATTATTTCAGTTTGTTTTGATTTATTTTCATGTTGAGTTGTTTGGATACAAACCTATTATAAATATTTCAACCCTCTGTAAAGGAAACTATCATATGATCAAAAATATTTGTTATAAAAGGCGATAACAATAAATTTTTAAAAAATGGCAGTTCAGCATTGCATTGTTCAGGATTCTTCTATTCTTTTTGGATTCATCACAAACATCCTGCTTATTCGACTCATCCTGCTGAGACAACAGATGAAAACTAACCATCCAGCTAAATCTGGAACATCTGTATCATGATGTTGATTTATGTGCATTTTCCCTGATGAATAAATAAAGTAAATATGAGTTTACATCCCGATGAATTCAGCCTCTGCCCTAAATACTTTATGATGTAAACAGATGCTTCTTTATTGATATCATTAACATGGATTCACGTGGTGATCCAGACTGGAGCTGTAAAGTCAAAAGGAAAAAGCTGCTGATGGTCTCTGATGTCCCGACAGGCAAGTTTCCTGCCACAACAAAAACTGCATGCATCTCCTGCCATGTGTTCGTCATTCTGAGCGTGAATTCTTCTCTGCGTCTGTGCAGATTCCTCTGAACCTGTACAACATCTACACACCATATGTTTCTTTACTGGCAGCTGTCAGATAGCCAGCAGCCGGTCTGTGGAGCACATTAGCGTGTCTAACATGCAAGTAAATGCATCCAGATTGTTTCGGCTCCTGCAAGTTTCTACTCACATGTTAAGAATGGCTGAGTGCATGAATGAGATGAAAATAGCATCAAAGGATGAATGTATAATTCTCTGTAGTGTGATGGGGAGACTGACAAATGGCTGTCTCTATACAGCTGTTCTTCTGCTGGCAAATGGCAGATATGAATGACCATCCCACCTGCAGCTGCTAGCGAGCTGCTGGTAGCTTATGTCTCCATAACAAGTGGCAGAAAACGTCTCCTTACAGGCAGCGGTCACTGCTACGCTCATCACTCAGAAGAAGCTAGCTAGCTGGCCTAGCCTTGGCTAAATATTAGCCACATTATAATTTGATTGACAAAACCTTAAAGGCATAATGTGCAACATAATTTGTTGGTGACTGTATCTGCAGAGACTCTGCCTGGATTTCTTTATTTCTCTCGTCATTTTGCTGCGCTCAGGACGCTTAAGCAACCCAAAATATCAGTATTTGAAGTCCTGGTGTCCTAAATCCTACTGATTCTACCTTTACAATTGTTCAATTCTATTTTACATTTCTATTACATTAGTCTTTTTTATAGTGTGGCATTAGATGCAATCTTTGTTTTTTTTTTAATTTCATGAAATGTTTCAACAAATCGTAATTGTTATTGCCTTTAATTTTGTAATTCCTCATATTGTTTATTTATTCATTTGTTTGTCTCGTCATTCATATCTTTTAGTATTGTTAATTGTTTTTGACCATGTTCCCTCATAGCTTTCTTTGATGAGTTTCTCTTATTGTATGTCTTTACATGGCACCACTGTGAATGAGGGTTCTTCCTTAATGTGTTTTCCGAGGATTTAAAAAAAAAAAAAAACAATGATGATGATGAAATATTGCCTTCGTACTGTAACACCACCGAAACACCAGTGGAGAGCTGCTGTTCTTTTGTCCTCTACTCAGATTTATTTGGAGTGTCAAGGTTGTACTGTATGTCCATTGAAGAAGAAAAACAGTGGTCACTTTGATTTAAGCCGTTTTGAAAAGCTTCACTTGGATTTCACTTGACAAACTGTCCACTGTGGCAATTGATAAATTTAGAGTTTGTTCTGTTTGTTGGAGGTCTGGAAGAAAACAGGAAAGATCGGTGTTAATTGTCTCTAAGCAGAGAGCTTGTGTGGATTTATATTAGACGGCTGTGTGACTTCATTGTCGTTATAATATAATCCATTTACTGCTCCATTAACCACCACTCACACCAGGATCAGCACTGACAGAATGATTCTATTTGTTATGTAACATCAGACCTCGCAGACTTGTTGTTTTCTCATATGTGATTTAGAAAAGATGAACGTTTTGCAATCAGAAGAAAGCACACTGCTGAATCAAAAAATGTTAGCAAATGTTGAAATAAATAAATGAAATGAAATGAATAGTAAACACAGTGCTTAAAGGGATAGTTTGTATTTTTTGAAGTGGGGTTATACTAGCCATAGTCAGTGTGGTCCTAAATGGGCAACTCAACAAAAACATTTTACCTTGCAGAAAACAGGAGTTGCTGGTCTACTGCTGCCTCGATCTGTTAGTTTGCTTGTGTTATTGTGTGACTTCATCGTTTCACCAAACTCAAATAATGACGTGGCACAACGGTTAAAGATACAGCAGTTACAAAAGCTTCTCTACAACCCCACTTCAAACAATCCGAACTGTGCCTTTAATGTTGGAAAGTGATCGAGTACTTACAGCCCACCATCATCATCGCCACGGAAAAAATCTTCTCTCCATCTGTGGCCGGAGCGATGTTGCCAAACCCGATGGTGGTGAGACTCGTCATGGTGAAGTACAGAGAGGAGATGTACAGCGTGTCCTTGTTGGGACCTCCTTCCCACTGTCCCGTCCCACTGGCGTTGTAGCGGTAAGGAGTCCCGATACTCAGGGCCAGCTGGTAGAGCCAGCTGTCCGTCTTAATGGTGTTGGTGGTCTCATCGATGACCTCGTAGTCCCCGATGCTGTACCAGATGCAGGCCAGCCAGTGCGCCACCAGGCCGAAGACGCACACCAGCAGGACGAGGACGGCTGCTCCGTACTCCAGGTAGTGGTCCAACTTCCGGGCAACTCTGCCCAGCCGGAGCAGACGGATCACCTTGAGGGAGCTGAACAGGCTGCTGAGACCCTACAATCACAGACAGGTGGAAGATGAGGGTCAGACATACAGTACTGTGAAGTGAAATGATCAGCAAATATTTTTTTCTTTTCAAATGTGAATATTTGTAGGTTTTCTTTGTCTTCCATGATATTAATATGAATATCTTTGTGTTTTATACTATTGCCTGGAGAAAACAAGTAATTTAAATATGACAACTTAGAGAGTAACTTCTGCGTTTTTCAACCTGGACCCTATTTTCCCATGTTTTAGTGTCTGGTCCAGCACTGAACTAGAGCGCTCCAGCCAGCAAAAGTCTTGTTTGAATTTGCACTGACATTTGTCTGCCAATCAAATCAATTCGCATTGCTCTTGGCAACCTGAGTCTTCAAATTCAACAATATTTTCCTTATGAAATCAGGAAAAAGCTCTAACATCGCTGCACAGTCTAAAGCTTGGATGCACTTACAGGTAAGGTTAAGTAACTGCAAAAGAGTGCTGGTTTAAATTTATGTTTTTAGGACTTAATAATAATAAGTTACTTTGATGAAGTAATTAAAGGAGTTACCTCACTTATTACATTTTTAACAGAGTACCCAATAATCTGTAACCTATTACATTTTATAAATAACCATCCAAATACTGCCGGTCACCTGAAAAGGTTCAATATTAACTTTCTTTTAGCTGTTTTGTTCTCCACCAGCTCCTGAGGGAAATATCTGGCTTTTTTACTGTTAATTGCTCTGCTAAGATTACCAGCTAGTCGCTAACTTTGGCTGTCTGCTGTTTGGTGCTGGGTAGGGGGTTTATCAATTTTTTGACAGATGCCTGCTGCTTAAAAAAAAAAAAAAAAAAAAACACTGACCAGAGCAGTGAAAACGAACCAAAACTTTAAATTTGAGGGTTGTAAAATCAAAACAATGAGCCAAAAGATGCTAAATCACTGCGTAGACATGAGAGGAACTGCAGAGTCGGGTGATAAATCTTTGTGGCATCTCCTTTAATATGTCATGTGGTCATTTGATTCACTGTCAATATAAATCTATTGATTACAGCAGCTTTAAAATTAAAAAAAAAAGTATTTCCTTACTGGGAGTACCGAGTCTTCTGTCCGCGTGGTATTCCTGTGGAAATGTGTGTCACGGAGATGACTTGAAGACGCAGATGTGATGACATCCTTCACAGAGAAAATCAATCAGAAATGTTTGTTATTTATATGTAGCGTTACGCCACCTGAGCAACAAATCGATCCTAAATGAAAAGAACTGTCAAAAAATCATCCTCCGTTCTAGGAACAGGTTTGAAATTCACTCACCTCATCCACGTTCTCAAAGGCATTGATGATATCGTAGGGCAGACAGGACAGCAGGTCGATGACGAACCACGTCTTCAGGTAATTCATTCGTATCAGCTTGGCGTCTGAAATGACCTCCCCGGCGGGACCCACGAAGGTGGTGTGGAAGTTGAGCACGATATCAATCAGGAAGATGACGTCGACGACGCTGTCCAGCACCAGCCAAGCCAGGTTGTTCTGCTTCGTCTTAAAGGAGACGTTGTAGGGCACCATGATGGCGGTGTAGAAGGTGAGGATGAGGATGACCCAGTCCCACGTGGTCTTGAAGGTGCAGTAGTGGAGGATGATGTGAGGGGGGGTCTTAGGGGCCTCCTGTTTGTACTGAGGGAGGATGTCTGATCCCAGCTGGAGAGCCTTTCATTGAGAGGGAACATTTACCATCATGAGTACAGAATCACACGTAAATCTATCATTAACCCATGATAAACTTTACCTTCATAGAAAATGTTACCAAAATACTCTTTTTCAGTCGATACATAACAAACTTCTTTTAGATCTTCCTCTTTTAGACACTGCTCACCTCGGCCAGTCTGGAGGGTTTGTGGGTGACCTCAGTCTTGCTCAGTGGCGCTAACTGCTGCACCAGGTTGCGATTGTTGGTCAGTGCCCGTGTCAGCCTGGCAAACTTCGTCCATCCTGCTTAGAGACATAAAGACAGAACATACGTATTATGCAGGCGTAAAACAAAATTTCATACCAAATGTCCTACATTTTAAGACATCATCCTTAGCATCCTTAGCTTCTATTCATTCTGCGCTCCAATAACAGTTGAGCTAGCTTGGTACAACTTTCTCCTTTCCTGTTTCCTGTACTTAGATATGTTATGTGCTCAGCTCATCTCTGTTGAAAAGAAAAACAAATTTTGAAGATGTTTAAAAGATGCAGGTGGGGGACATATTCACAACATTTTCGCATCTTAAGTTAGCGAATGATAGCAAAACACTGGCTAAGAACCTAGCTAATCTCCATAAATCATTAGCTGGCTAGTCAGCTATCATTTTGCCAACATATATAATATATATGTTGTATTTCCTGCATTTAGATGCTCAAGGAAACAAACACAAAAAGCTAGCTAATGTTCATCATTAGCTAGCTCATTACATCTGACAGCTTATGTTGCCAAAATGCTAGCTAACTAGCTAGTTAATCTACATCAAAAGTTAGCTAGCTATTTACATTTGATAGCAAGGTACCAAATTTCTTAACTGTTATTTGTGCACAGACCAACGGGGGGTGGGCCTTACAAAGGGACAATTGATGAAATGATCTCGATGAAAATTGGTTAACTGATTACTTGCTGACATTTGAGGACACTGTCTTAGGCTGTGCGATACGCTGATCAACATTTTTCACCATTTTCTGACAATTTAAAGACCAAACAGCTAATCAATTAATTGAGAAATTGATCGACAGATTAATCAGCAATGAAAATAATCGTTAGTTGCAGCACTATAAATTAGTAAATGTAGGCTATTTGTGTAAAAGGTGAGAATACTGTATTCTTTATAGCACTGTTCACCCAAAGAGATCTGCATGACACATAGAGTAAACCCTCTTTAAAATCAACAATACAATGTTTCAGTAACCCAAAGATAATGACACTGTGATGACACATGGTGTTCAAATCTTCATCTGCATTAAAAGGGACTGATATTCCTTTATTCCCTCTGTGTATAATCAGTGTTTTCATACATTTCTCATCTCCGTGTGGCCCCAGCGTCTTTTGTTTCTGCTTGATGTATGTAGACGTCTTAGTGGCACACTTAATCCCCCAGGACATGGCACCACTTCGACCCACAGAGACCATGTGTGCACTGACCCGCACACACAACACCTGGACAGTTGTATGTTACATACCAGGAAACAAACGTCTGTCAAGTCACAGCCGCTCGTGTGTGCGCTCGAGACTTCTGGCTGTCCCGCACCCCGCATAGTCTTGTGGGGTAAAATTCAGCTTTGATCTGGACCTTAAGGAGACATTCACTTGATCTAAATGTATTTTCTAACACTTTAATATGTGGAACACTGCATGCAGTCAGGCTGAAAATATTTGGTCTAGATTAGGTCAGTGATATCAGTGATATCATCAGAAAATTTTAAGACAGATAATATTAAAGCTTTCAGTCAAATTCGTCTTTGATTTTGTCTTGTGTCTGTTTTTGTCAATGGAATTATACACAAAAGACAAGTGTAGGGAGGTGGCAATTACACTTAAAGGTGTGTGTTGGGGACGATTGGTGGAGGGAGGCAAGGTGAGAAGAAATAAGAATTATTTAAAGTAAAGATGAGGTGAAAATGTATTTTAAACCCTTTTAGATCACGTCCCCATTCATAATATACAGCAATTTAACAATATCTTCCATTTCTTTGTATTTTTATATCAAAATCATGGAAAATCCAATCATGTTTTCGTTCTGTAAAATAAAATATGATAAGTGCTTACATACACTAGAATTGACCATGTCCAACCAATCATATCATGACACCACTTTCAGCAGTGCAGACCAACAGCTAACGCACATATTTGTTGTCTAACTTAGCTAATGGATTATCAAATATGTTGTTTTAGTTTGAAATATGGCTTGATGTCCCTCCAGGCTTGTGTACTGGTCAGTTGGGAAGCAGTTGAATGACAACGATTTGTATGTTTATGACTTGTAGTCAGTAACATGGTAGTACAACCTTTGAGGTTACATTCCTGAGTGTGATGTCAAAAGAAAATGGCCACTGTATAAATCTGATGAATGGAGCACACAGCTGGCTAGAGGCCACCCAGTGATTAATGTAACTGTACAGAAGCATAGCATGGTAAAAAAAAACACAATGTAATCACTGATCTGGATGAAACTGGATCAAATTTTACTGAGAAAATGCTGTCTGGTTCTCCCTGCGATATCCTTCGGCTGCTCAACAGAGTTTCTGCTAACTTAGCTGCCGTTAGCTGACAACAAATCGGGGCCCAGCAGCCTCCCTGTGAACATAGCTGGACCCGGACTAAACACAGCCACCACAAATACAGTACCAATATCATTTACGGAGTTTTCTGATGGAAAGATTTAGCTTAAAGACAAGGAAAGACAAGTCTTACTTGTTGCTGAAGTAGCTAACTGCTACCTGCAGTTAGCTCTGTTAGCCATGCAGCTAAGTTAGCTGACTCAGTCCTGGGGTGTCAGGAGCCACCTTTGTACTGTGTTTCCTCTGTTGTACTTTATCTTTACTTCTTGTCTGTTGTCAGAGCTGCATTATTAATATGTCATCAACATATGTGGATTATTAATATATCAATATTTCATTTTTTGAATTTCACAGTGACACAATCGTTAATTCTGGTATATGATGACATCCCTAGTCAAGATATAAGACTAGGGACTGTCTCACCTCGGGTTGTTTCATCTTCAATCGGCTGTTTGAAGAGTGTAATATCTCTGAAGGTGCAGAGGAAAAGCACCACCTTGTCATTTTCATTTCTGATCGGAGCGACCTGCATGTAAAGCCATATTGGTGTTCCTGTAGGAGACAATTACAATGACAGCTGTGAGAGAAAACACATGTAAAAATGGTACTTAAACAAAGGAAATGTTACTGTAAACAATTCACTTTAAATCATGCATTTATGTGAATTTAAACAGGACTCAATAGTGATACTCACTATTCTTTGTATAGAGCAGCACCTCATAGAACTGGGACTCATAGTTATCAAAGGTTCTTCTGATTTTGTCTATAGTCTTCTTATCCGTCAGGTCACCATACATGAAACTGAAAAATGAGGGAGAATGAATTAGTGATCAACCAATACGGGTTTTTAAGTGGTTTATGCCAATGTAAGCCAGCATACACTGTAAAAAGAGCATTTCAGTAATGTAAGTCTCTTTTTAAACCTTTTCTCTTTGTGGAAGCTTTCAGAAGTGTTTGATATGCGTTTTTATTTATCCTTTTTTATTATAATTAATTGAACAACCTTGTTTTATTGATTTTACTCCCTCCTGTTCGTTGGCTTTTGTTTCCATTTTATCTGGCTTCTCTGCTTTTATTTTCTTTTGTAAAGCACTTTCTAACATTGTTAGCATTGTACTCTTTTTATTATTGTTCTCATTTCTGTAAAAGCGTATCAGTTAGGTTTCTCTAAGTAGTGTTGATCTGACACCATGACGCCCACGTCGTCTCCAGATTTTTCTCCTGCAATTTTCTCTTGGTGACTCATAAAGAAGGTTACGTCTAATGCAAGACAAAATTATATTTTGTGATCATATCATGTATTATGCTGAGTATAAAAAGAATGTCAGAAGCACCATCATTCAACTGCATTAGTCTACATATTAGAACATAATTTATATGTAACACCAGTGTTGGGTAAGTTACTTGGAAAATGTAGTGAGCTCAGCTACAAGTTATTCTACATTAAATGAAGCTTCACTACACTGAAGCTACCCACCAGAGAAATGTAGCAAGCTAAGCTACAATAAAATAACAAAAGTAGCTTAACTACTTCAAAGCTATTTTTAAAGTAAAAATAAAGTATCTGTCTGTCTGTGTTTAGTAGTATATTTATTAGCCCCCTTCTGTACTAGGAGCCATCTACACAAATATCAAATTATTTATTTAAATCAACCACAACAATTTGGTTTTGTAGAGAAGTTTGTTAAGAAAAACAGCACAAGTAATATTTCTGAGTAACATAATCCAAAGTTATACGTTTCAGCTTCTCCTGTCTTCTCATTTTTCCCACCTCTTCCTGCCTAAATTCTCTTCACACACATGCACACGCACGCGCGCGCACACAGTTTTATTCTTTTGCTGCCAAAGGACATGTTGCTAGCTAGCGCCATGTTAGCTGTTGGTGTTTGGTGACTGAGTCGTGATGATTAGCTTAGCTAGCGATTGTTGTGTTAACTTCGGGAAATACCTGAATGCGTCTCCATAAATTTGTTGAACGTCTTCGATGTTGACAGGAGCTTCCTTTTAGGGTTACAAAGTGAACACCAGAACGTGTAAGTTTTTTGTGAAGACTCGATAAGTAACATCAACTTGTTAAGGTTTGTCCATGAAGATTCACGACATGTAAACGTCTCTGCCTCCTCTCCTGCTGCGCGCGCTCCATCTTACCCCGTTGCGACAATTCGCGGGCATTTTTTTCTACACAGTCTATGGCGGCCATCAGCAGGAGGGCAGGTACGTGACGTCACATGGACGAGACGCATTTAAGGTTTAGAAATGCGTGGGGAAATTTACCTTCCGTGGACGCTACCGCGTTATTTGATCACTGAAGTAGCTTCACTACTGAAAAGCTATTTGATGAAGAAAACAGCGACGTTACGACCACGTTAGTGAGAAATGTAGTTAAACTAGTAACGCCGCTACTTGTAACGCTGTGTAACACAAGCCAGTTATGGAATTAGATTAGATTTGCTGTCATTTAGGATGAGAAAAATGTGTTCACATTTAGAAAAAAGGGTGATGATTAAGGGAAATTAGGCAAACATTCACATCAGGATGCATGAGAATACAGGACTAACCTTTTACAACATCGATCCAGAGAAGTCACATTGACAAGGCTGTCTGCAGAGATTTGATTTCTTGCTTAGCGGCCTCGTCAGCTAAAGCTGATTATCTCAAATTGCCAGATATCGTAACAATCAATCTACTGATTTATTGGTATGTCAATAAAAAGAATACCCAGAAATACAGGGAGCATTCCTGTTAGCTAATCTTGAAGAAAGCAAGGCAGAGGATTAAAGATGCTAAACTAAATAACCAAAGTGGACTGAATACTTAACTTCTTTTAATCCACATTGTAGTTGCTGCAAATCATTTGTCACATTTTCAAGAGATAACAACAGCAGGATGAAGTTGTATTTCATTTCTGGTCCTCTGTTTGACAGATTGTACCAGCATTAAGATATATTAGGATATGATTTAAGGGCGCCTTTTTTTTTTTAACAATTAGAGAATTAGCCTTTGTGGCTATATCTGTCTCATTCACAGTTTTTTCCCCTCTACTGATCAATGAGCACTGTCAAATAAACTTGCATGATAAATAAATCACTGCTCTGCAAATAGAGGCTAACTGGAGGAGCTGGAGCCGAGGATCAACATAAAGAAAAATCATCTGCACACTCCGATCTGATGAAAAACATGTATTCCATTATAACACAAAAAGCATCTTACTTGCAGCTGCTGCTCCTGTGCATGACTTCAGCTCTGTGGTATCCAGACAGCTTGCAGAATCCATCGTTGCTGTAGACGACCGGCCAGTCAACGATCTGTGCATTTCCCAACAAGAAACTGGTTTCTGCAATGAAACATGACAAACAAAAACACTAGTCTGTTACAACAACACACCTGCGGACTGCTGCACCTGTAGGGACTTTGGGTTCTCTGTCAGTGAAAGTCAGGGCATCATTACAATCATCGCAGCTGGAGTTCAATTAATTTGGACTATTGATATTTTTGCCAATTGTATTGTCCATTCCATAAAGAAAATATTTGGTTTAACCTGATATTTTGATATTTTTCTATTTACAGCCATCAATAAATCCTGTAGAGTCATGAATTAAAAAGAAAATCTCATCATATATGTAAATTTGTACCTCAAATATTCTGTATTATATAAAGCAATAACCACATAATAACCACAATAACCATAATGGAAACCAGACCATGAATATTTAAATATTTAAAGCAGCAGTAAACTGTGGTAATCAGACAAGTCGCTGGCCAGAAATAGTTGTTGATGAAATGTTTATGTTCCACCCTTAATGTTAATGAAATTTTAATGAGGAGCTGCAAAATTCTCCAGCTTTGGAGGGAGCTGCAGTCTCCAGAGAAAAGACTGAAGACTCGAACAGTCACCACTGAAGCAGTCAAACTTAAACCATCTGCATGTTTGTCTTTAATTTCATGCCTGAACACCAGGTGAGATTATGTTGTTATGAATGAATCTACTCCGCAGGCTCAACGTATGAGAGAATCTGAGAAGAATAACCAAATTTAAGGTTACTGTCACAGACTGAATTTGCCTTAAATATACTTCAGAGGTGAGCAGTGAGCTCCCGGGCATTTAGTTTGTGTTGCAATATCTTTCTTTATGCTACAGTTTGTCTGGTTTTACGCACTTTCATCTGCAATTGTAACGAGAGCCTTCAATCTCACACACTCTGAGCCTCACTGTCTACTGTCTGTTATGCACTGTCAATCTAAAAATGAATTTTTAATGACAGTATTACCTTTCTGAAATATGAACAACAAATACTAACACATATTACTTCAAAACAATACACTATTCAATGGAACACAAGCACTGCAATAAATAAACACCATAAAATGCAATTAAAGTCAGCATTAACACATGATAAATCACCTAAAAGAAAGTTTAATTCTCACTGCAAAGAAATGGCTGCAAATCCATAATCCAATTAGATTTTTTGTCATTTTTACTGTTGCATTGTTTATGTTCATATGAGTGGTGAAATTTCAAATAATCAGTAATGCAAAATCTCTTGCACATCATGAGCACTTCAGAGCTTTCAGGTAAAAGAAATAAAGATTGTCTGACTCTGACCGGCATCTCTGCAACATCTGCTGTATTATTACTGTATTTTTATTTATTTTTTATTTCTTGTGTCATGCGCATACAAGTGCGCACAAGCCAGAAATATTCTGTTTACTGTCAAGTGGTCATAAGACGGCAAAAAATGAGCCACACAAAAAAGGTTTCCTTCCTAAATAAAAATATCTCAGGTTTCTTACAATAATCCATCCAGAAGAGCTTGTCAGAAATTATAAATACATATTTTCATATCACAGAAGAAAAAAGGCGTTTCACCTCAGGGAGACCAGTGTTTCTGTAGCTAATTGTAAAGTACAAGGAAAACATGGGGTATCATACTGTAAGAACAGAATATTTGTATACTGATTTTAGCTCATTCATATTTATTAATTTAGCCATATTGTATAATTCATCAGTATGTATATATTAATTTGTTAGATAGTTGTAAAAAGAAGTGGAAATTAAAAAATAATAATAATAATAATTGATGCTGTCTACCTGTAGATGCCATATAAATATAATTTTACTGTAGATTTATAGCCCTGCATGGTGCCTTTACTGACTTGCCAAATCAACATCCATTAATTCTAGTTTCCCTTTCAGAGTAAAACTCACCGCTGGAGCGCCGGACAATATTTTCCAGGAAAGTGTTCTGCGGAGCCACCAGCCCTCTCTTGCCCCCATGCATTATGAGGGTTCAGGACAGAGACTCTGAGCTGCTCGGTGCCCGTACTGATGATAACTGACCCCCCTCATCCAGGACTGCCTGTCCGATCTGAGCGCGAACCACCAGAGTCAAGTTCACCAGAATGAGGAAAGGTACTTCCGGGCAGAGATTTTTTAAAAAAAATAAAAGCTTCACTGCCAAACGTGGCCTTTTATTTGTGTAAATGACGGTAATGAAATAAGTATTCAGATCCTTTACTTAAACATCTCATCCAGGCATGTATATAAATTGCTCTGCTTCAAACAGTGACGTGTATCTGATATGTTATTTCCACAAAAAAGTTCAATTGTTAAAAGTTTTGAAATTACATCTACTCCTTCGCCCTCATTAAAAAACAGTATCTATAAATATTAAATAATAAGTTGAACTGCTTGACAATGGGTGACATATGATTTCAAGAATTAATTTGGAAGTTGATCAAGTCAAATTCATAATCAATCTTTTTTGAATCTATTGAATTTTTTCAAAAAAGAAGAAAAAATCAAGATCAAGAACAAAAGTGTATTTTTGAGTGGAGGAGAACATTAAGTTAAAGTAGTAAAACCACCTGTGAAAATACACCCCTACAAGTAAAACTCCTGCAATCAAAAATAATAAAAGTATGAAAATATTATCAGCAAAATGTGCTCAAAGTTTCAAAAGTAGAAGTGCTTATTCCACAGAATGGTCACTGCCAGTGTTTTATATGTGGTGTTTTAATGTGTATTGGGGTTGTAAATTGTGAGTATTTTCCTTAACCAAAATGCTAACAATCAATTATAATATCATTAATAATTAAGATACAAAATACACATTTTTTTTCTTTCTTGTTTTTTCGCCTTCTAAGTTTAAGTTTCCTCATTCAACAAATGTATCAGCTGGACAAAACAATGCCTAATGAAGCAATACATTTTAAATAAATTAATTTCTTAATGCAGATTAATTGATTAATCATTTATCATTAACATCCCTTATGAGTTTGTTGCATTTTAAGGCCTAAGTTTATTTTTAACTACTTTAGAAGAAGTGACTTTACTCGCTAAATGAATATCAGTTTTCAGATATA
This sequence comes from Lutjanus erythropterus, assembly GCF_056507025.1. Classification (NCBI taxonomy): domain Eukaryota; kingdom Metazoa; phylum Chordata; class Actinopteri; order Lutjaniformes; family Lutjanidae; genus Lutjanus; species Lutjanus erythropterus. The sequence goes on along the minus strand of NC_139331.1, from coordinate 29,344,828 downwards.
TCTTGTATAAACATTACACAAATCATATAAGACTACAATAAAAAACAAACAATAAATTTGATACTTTTATTTTGAAGGAAAACACAGCTGCATTTCCGGTGCTCTAGTATTATTGCCTCTGTTTTCTTAGACCTATGTACATTAACTGGCTTGACATTTCTCTGTTGTTTTCCTTTTTTTTTTTTTTTTTTTTTAATCTCTTTTTTATTTTTATATAAACTTAAATTTTGTGTTTGCTCTTAATATGGGTCACAATTTGAAGATACGTGTGTATTACACAGCCTATATAATGTCATGTGGTCCCACAACCCCTGTTCTGTTTATTGGAGTAACAGTAATTATGTAGCTTGATTGTGAAGGATAACGTTGTATCAGGCCATGGTTCCCAACCTGGGTGTTGCAACCCCCAGTAGGGGTCGCCAAAGTTTCAGGGCTGCAAGGCCTTCTTGTTTTTGAGGAGTGTGAGAGAACTATGTATTTAAAAAAAATATAAAGTTGGTTTATTATCTCAGCATTTCATTCATTTCTATGAAGAAAATTCAGTTTTCAGTTTTTTCTTTTCAGTTTTCCTACTAAGCTGTTTACATGCTGAATTAAAATGAATATTCCTTTAATATTCCTGTTTACATGCAGCTGTGCGTACTCTGATTATGGATGCTTTTTAATCTCAAAATTGTACTTTTTTTTAGAGTTTTCCACTGGTGGCAGAGTTGTCTCAGTCCAAACTCAGCCTCCCTCTTTCATTCATTTAAACACCTTCTTGAACAGGTTAGCAATTGTAATATTTGTGCAGAATGTTTGAAAGAGGGTGTGTTTCTCCCTCTGATCACGACTTACCTCCACCCCAGTCCTGCAAACTGTTGGGTATTTGCTTTGTTTGCAACACAGAGCGCAAGAGGTTATGTGTCACAAGCCGCTGTAAAAATGAGATAATCTGAATTTGGTGTTTACATGTCCAAAGAATGCTCCTAAACAGAATAATCCCAGTTTATCCTGCATGTCTTAATCAGAACATGCTCCCTTCAGAATAAAGCTTAATTCATAACACCCAACCAGAATATGCTGTTTACATTAACTTAATCAAATTCAGAATATTGCCATGTTCTGAATATTACTGATCTTTTTTTTTAACTTGTGTAATTTAATTCAGCTCCAGCAGGGGTGGTAGTTGAGCATTGAGCCGACTAACATTAAGTCAAACGAAGAAGAATTCTAACCGTAGAAGAAGCGGAAGGAGCGTGAAACCAGGATATAACGGCCTGACGCAGTTATTTGACTGGCTGTATGAATTAGGATATATACCGTGAAGTAATGGTTAACTGTCACGGACTTTGGATGCTGTCGTCCAGAACCTCCACGCCGGTGTACAAGGTCTGTGTTTTGAATGCGGTCACCGGGTTGCGGACTGCCCCGCGCCGTTATCGTTAAATCACGGTTCGTTTGGTTATTAAGAGGAATGCAGCGGCCGCCGAGCTCAACTTCTCCTTAAGCCGAGCCGTTGATCATGAACTCCATTTTAACGACGGAACAGTGCTGCTGCGTGTTTTAAACTAACGGTTATCTGACGTCATGGCGAACGACTTCGTGAAGAGTTTTGTGCAGATGTGTAATTATCTGCAGGACCCCTGCCATGTAGCGAGGTTTCAGCAACTCTGCGGCGTCAAAGGGACATTTCAGGTTAAAGCCGCCAAGCCGGACGGTGGACAGACGGAGACGGACTGTCCCGGGCTGAGGAAGAGGGGACAGAACTCGGAGGTCAGCGTGGGGAACGGAGCGACCGGGGATGCGGCGGCCGCCCCGCAGGTTAACGGGATGCAGCAGGGTGACGGGGGGCCTGATGGCAGCGCATCGGCAGACCCGGACACCGCCAGAGCCAAACCCCTCCGGAGGAACTCCCTGACCGGAGACGTGGGTCAAGAGTTCCTCATCCACAACAAGTTTCTCTTCTACCTGTTCACGTTTGGGACCGAGCTGGGCAACGAGATGTTCTTCATCATCTTCTTCCCCTTCCTCTTCTGGAACATCGACGCCCTGGTCAGCCGGAGACTCATCATCGTCTGGGCCTGGAACCTGTTCGTGGGACAGTCCACCAAGGACATGGTCCGCTGGTCCCGGCCGGCGTCCCCCCCTGTGGTGAAGGTGGAGGTCTTCTACAACTCCGAGTACAGCATGCCGTCCACACACGCCATGACGGGGACAGCCATCCCCTTCTGTCTCTTCATGCTCACCTACGGACGGTGGCAGGTGAGCACCTGTTTACACACGCAGCGTCAAACAAGTGTCAAACACAGGTGAAGACTAAGTGCTGCAAACACCCAAAATAATGAGAAGTTCTCTTAGCTCAAAATAATGATTTAGAAGATGAATTCTTGACTTATTAAAAAGTAATAAGAGACTTTATCAAAATTGAGACTTAGTTTCTCAAAATAATGACAAACTTTTCAAAAATTACTAACTTATTTTCTCAAAATAATGACTTAGTATCTCAAAATAATTAGCAACTTTATCGAAAATTGGGACTTCGTTTCTCAAAATAATGACTAACGTTTTAATACTAATGACTTACTATCTCAGAATAATGAGAACCTAAAATAATGACTTAGGATCTCAAAATAATGAAAAATTTTCTCATCTTAAAATAATGATTTAGTATCTCAAAATAATTTCTTCTTTATCAGAATAGGTAATTATTTAGAATTAATCTAAATAATGACAAGTATCTAGTATCTCAAAATTTGGAGAAACTTTCTTGAAACATTTAATTTAAATTCTTAGGCAAAATGCTCTATAAAAGCCAAAGCATGTTTGTGTAGGTTTTTTTTTATTATTAAACTTTATAAGAAGACTTAATGAACATTTGAAGAGTCAGAACTGTTTTTGTTTTTGTTTTTATTGTCGTAGTGATGTCAGTTAGATGTGGTTATGAAATATTAAATCATTAAGCTTAGCTTACTACATCTTAACCTTTATTACCCTCAGGTTTGCATAAATTACAGGTTATATGAACTTCTTTTTAAAATACAATGATGTGACATTATTGGTTATCTTATCAGTATTGACCAAGAGAGGGAGGTCATTATCGGGCATTGATATATGCTAAAAAAAAAATCCATATCTAACATCTCTGTTGTTAAGAGATAAATTGATCATAAAATAATCATAAATTGCAGTCATAGTTTGCCTGGTAATCCTGCGGCACTGAAGCACAATATAAACTATAGAGTTTCCATCAGTAAATTGTTCAGCTGTGGTGGTAAACCACCTAGATCCTCATTCATCTCATCTATTAAATTTGTTAATAGCAATAATAATAATAATAATAATAATAATAAACAATAATACACTCATAAAATAAGGCTGAAGGTCAGGTGTTTTTATCTCCTAAAATTATTCATCTTTATTGTACTAGAGCAACCTCTGAAAACCTGAACCTCTTGTCTTGTCTTGTATGTCCTTGTTTCAAAATGTAGCGTTAATAAGTTTTTTAATATATTTTTTAAAGTTGATATTATGCTTACATGGTGCATATTTGTGTTACATTACACAACCACACCTCACACCAGGAGAGTGTTCCTGCTGACCTAACTAATACTTAAAGGCAACAGGATACATACACATTCACAACAGGATACATAAACAAAGAGTGGGAGGAAACGGGGTGTTCCATGGTGCCTGCAGCTCATTTTTATCCCCAGGGCCCCCTACAGGGTTAATCCAGCTCTGAGACAACACAGTGTGCAACTAGAAATGTGTTATTAAAGATTTCTGGGTCAACCTGCTACATCTAAATCAACAAATATCACAAGCCAGGCAGCCAGCGTCATTCTCCGTCTTCATGTTGCATTAGAATTCAGTGGTCTAGCCTTCGTCTACAGGATATGAACATGTTTTGATAACCCACAGGGAAGGTGGCCAGATGCAACAAAGGGCCCCAAGAGTTTCAACTGTTGAGAGCTTTGCAACATCTTTCAGCACATGTGTTTATTCAGGTACAGTCTCAGTGAAAAAAAGACCCAAGTTCCAAGAAACACCCAGGGCACCTGATTGACTAAGAAATGAAAAGCCCACATGACATTTTTCTCCACAGCCTCTCAGTGCTAGAGAGGGTCAGTGGGTTAGTCTGGTCAAAGGAATGAAAATGCACAGGCTTGGCTTTAAATCACTATTAATACTTGTTGCACAGTCCTGTGTGAAGACAACAAGCATTCCTCTGTTTAAGCAGACTGTGAAGACGTGACAGGGTGTGTCAGAGAAGTACAGGTCAGGCATGAGGGGCAGCTGTGTTTTTTAGATAAACTGGGACTCACTGTCCTACGTTATCACAGAGAGATATGGGTCTGGTGCACAAAGAGGAGAAGAAAGTAAATCAAGTTTGAATTTTTGATCCGAAGCATAATGGACAGCAATGCAAATGATCAAAGTAGAGAGAGTCCGAACAAAAAACTTCCTGTGCTGATGACTGTGTCTTCTCTTGTAAAGATGGAAGAAAGGTGGTCGGCAGGATTACTCGACTGCTGGGGAGTTAAAAGATAAGAGTGTGGTGAAGTATCTGCCAGGTCAGAGAGCTCAAAGCAATGAAACCTGTTCACCCAGTGATAGGACCGTTACAGTATGGATTTTCCACCACCATGGCTGTGGGAAGAGATAAACAGAGTAGGACAGCTGCAGATCTACAGCCTGCATCACTTACTGAACGTAAATGAGAACGATATTATATTTAAATGACTTTAGTGTTGTGGCACTTTAAGTCTGAAATTGCTTAGTGATGAGTGACATGTACTCAGATTTAATGTGTAAATAGTACAGTGGTGTCGCCCTCTATGATTGAGGCAGGCTGCATTCAAAGATATTCAGTTTACTGTCGGAGAGAAGTAATAAAACAAAAGTTCAAAAGTTAACTGCTATGCCGAAATGGATTCACTAAGGGATTTTGAATGGGTTCAGATCTTATGAGCAGATTCAATTAAGGCTGCAATTTTTATGGTCAGTTAATCTGTCAGTTATTTTCTCTATTAATCATTGGTTGTTTGGTCTATAAAATGTCACAGAATGGTGAAAAATGTTGGTCAATGTTTCCCAAAGCCTGTGATGATGTCCTCAAATGTCTTATTTTGTCCACAACCAAAGGATATTCAGTTTACTAATTGCATTTCTATACTCAATAATTAAATAAAGTTCAGTTAACAGATTCAACAGTTAATTCAGATAATATAAAAATGGGCCAAACCCAGCCCTAATAGCAACATATCAAAATCTTTAGCAGCCTCTATGCCGTTGAACAAGTTTTGCTTTATGGCACGTAGTGGATCCTTGTCCTTGGTTAGTGTACATGTACATCTGGTCTTTCAAAATTCCTAAGTAATCTCTGAATCAGCTTGGCCCTGCATCTTGTGTGCTGTATGTTTAATGTTAAAAAAAAAGAGATGCAACTTTCATCTCTTTTCAACTTTTTAGCTGAACACAGTCTGTACTGCCTGAACTCTCTTGGTGTCAACAAGTTCACTGATTTCAAAGGCTGTGGACCTGAAACATTTCAGAGAAAAAGGTTAGAAAGGGTACAAAAGATAAGATGCAGTTAGACCATAAACAGCCTCCAGGGCAGGAGGAAGAATCAAAGTGTTAGATAAATAGTGTTAGACCTGCTTCTTAGCTGTGCTAGTGTGGTGTGGCTCTAGGGAAGGTCGCCGGATTCAGACATATCAACAGCTACAAATATAACAACAAAAAAAATATCACGCACCCCCAACAGGATTCAAGTTGAATTTTAGTGAAATAAATGTAAGCATGTCAGTAGAATCAAACTCCTCTTTATTTCTCCTATATAATTCATATTAATTGTCACTGTATATTCCTCCCCTGGTCATCCACGTCCAACCCCCAGTTTGGGAACCACTGGGTGAGGGAAAGTTGATCCCTGTACCCCACAAAAATTGGTTTGACTGGAGGCAGTGTGAGACTTAAGATGGAACTGGAGTGTAATGAGTTGACAATCTGCTTGATATCAGGCAACCTAGTGCCATCACCGGGTCAGATTTTTAATTTGTCCAATACTTTCTTTTTTGAATCTCTGCAAAACTAAGGACACTCCCACCAGCCTCAGCAGTTCTGTGTGTTTATCCACACATTAAGATGCTAAACTAAGACCAAGCCAACATTACACAAACATCAGCATGTTATCGTGCTGACATTAGCATTCAGCTCAAAGCACAGCTGTGTTTAAGTTCAGCTGCTTACATGACTGTTGACTTTTGTTTTCACACAGTGACCTTTGTATGAATTCTTTCAAAGATATCAGCTAGATGTTTTCTTAACACGCCATGCACTGTTTGGAAAGCCGGCATTTCCACTGATTTTATAAACTGAGTATATTGTCATTAACATGCCATGATAGACACAGTTGTACTGTAGCTGCTTGTTCCCAAAATTCTGGTCATAGTCAACAGGATGTAAAGAAAAATATAGTTGTGCAAAATGCATCCAGTGAAAAAGCTCTTTTCAGAAAATTATTAGGCAATTTTAGTAATTTTTGAAGGCTTATCTTTAGCCACCCTCCTAATATCTATGTTAATTTTTTAACGTCATGTCTTTATGCTCTCTTTCTCTCTCTTAGTACACCTTCCTCTTTGGCTTTTGTGTGGCTCTCAGCTGGAGTGTCCTGGTCTGTGTGAGCAGAGTCTACATGGGGATGCATTCTATTCTGGTAAGTATATTAAATAATTAATATATCAAATAGATATTTCCTCACTAATGAGGTCTACCTCAGGTTGGTCAGAAATGTTCTGTAGTAAAGAACAAAATGCAAATCACTGCTGTCTTCAACTTCTGGTGTTCCTGATCTAATATTATTTTAATTGAAGAGATTAATTAGTCAAATATAAATACAAGCATGTAGAGCAAAATGTTGATGCATCAAACTCCCTGGCAATTATAAACTTATGAATATACTGGATATAATCATAAGGGCTAAATAACAGATAAAAATCTAGCAGTTTATCTCAAAATTAAACAAAATGTACGAGGAAATATATAAAAAGTATTCAAAATAGAAAACATGGTTAAAAGTGAAAGTGCAGATAAAGTGGCAGCAGTAAGGTAAAGATGTCGTCAGCTCCCGTTACACGCGACACGAACGATGTACCTGATACTGCATTTCTTTCATTGATATATGATTGAGGACAACAATGTTGGCACCATATTTACATATGTGTCTTTGAAAAATCACCTGTTCATGTTTTACATTTCTGTGGACACATTTTTTTAAAACATATATACATTATATCAGTGTGCATATCATGTAGTCATGCCCCATTTTTAAGTTTATAACCTACACAGGAGCTTAAACTTTATGATTAATGGAAGATTATCTTTATATAGAGCCAATAAAAAATCAAAGCCATCAGATATGTTTAGATTAGAAGCAGTAGCCAGGTAAATGATGTTAGTAAATATTGTTAGTAACACCTACAGATCACGTCATTTTATGACTGTGGGGAAAGCTGTATAATGTCTTTGTCTGGGTTGCATATCGCCACCCACAGGACAGGAAGCAGCAAAAATCTGATGACAGAGAAACTAATTAGAACTTAAGACTGTGGGTTTAGAAGCAAATAATTTATTGAGTGCTAATACAACTGCGGTTCCAAAAAAGTTGGGACGATGTGTAAAACATACACATTGTCCCAACTTTATGACTTATATTCAGGTGTTCAGATATTCAAACTGATAAACTTTATTGTTTTTTGAAAATATGCAGTCAATCTGAATTTGATGCTTGCATCACGTTCCGAAAAAGCTGGGAGAGGGGCATATTTACCTCTTTGATACATCAGCTTGTCTTTTAACATGTTTGGGGACTGAGGACACAAAAATTGTTCAGGTTTTGAAATTAAAATTCTTTCCCATCCTTGCTTGATATATGACTTCAGTTGCTCAACAGCCTGGGATCACTTTTGTCCTGTTTTTTGCTCCATAATTCAGCACACATTGTGAGACAGGTCTGAACTGTAGGCAGGCCAGTTTAGCACCTGAACCTTTTTATTACAAAGCCACACTGTGGTAACGTGCAGAATGTATCTTGGCATTGTCTTGCTGAAATAAGCAGGTACTTCTGGTTGACAATAACGTGTGTCCTTGTGTTGCAGGAGGTAATCACTGGCTTCCTGTACACCCTTCTTATTCTAGCATTCTTACAGCCAATGCTGGACAAGATCGACAGCTTCTACATGATGGGCCACTATGCTCCACTTGTGATTATCGTGTCACACGTGGGCTTCGGACTTGTAGCCTTCTCTCTGGATTCCTGGAGCACCTCTCGGGGCGATACAGCTCAGGCTCTGGGCACCGGGGCCGGAGTTGCTCTGGCTACGTATATGAACTATCAGCTGGGGCTAATGCTGGATCCACCGCTGTCCTCACTTCCTCTAACCTTACCACCAATCACTGTCGGCTTGGTGGCTCTCTCCCTGCTGCGCTTCGTCATCGGAGTTGCCGTCATCCTCGTCACGAGAATGGTTATGAAAGCAATGACTATCCCATTCTTATGTCGACTGTTCGGGCTGTCCTCAGATGATGTAAGACAGGCGAGGCAGCAAATGAAAGTAGAGCTGCCGTACCGCTACATCGTCTACAGTGTTGTTGGTTTTAGTTGTGTCTGTGTGGTGCCTCTCCTCTTTAAGATCTTAAACCTTGCCTGAGTGTTGTGTGCAAACTGTCATTTACTGCTGACATGTTCACCTACATGGTAAAGGCAAACAGCACTTGGAAACATGCTGCTTGTCTTGACACAAGATAAAGTCTGTTTCTGCATGGCAGAAACTGATTTAAAGGGTAAATGTGGTGATATTCTACATTTTTTGTGTTGTCAGAAAATATTACCTCTGTGCCATAGAGCTTAATTGTCGCCCCAAAACTATTAAATCGCATCAGTGAGCTGCACTTTTGCACAGGCTAAGGTGTTCCTTCATTAATGGGCACTGTCATTTATTTTGAGTTTATCCCACATACATCATTATCAAGCTGTAAATACACCGAATGTGTATAAATACACAGCTGAAAATAGCCCCTACAAATTCAGTAATTTCTACCATTTGAGTATCTAAAATGTAAACTACAGCTAAAATACAGTGCCCAGTCGTTTCAGGGAATAATTTTGCCTTTTTAACAATGGACATATATATATTGTATTATAACCTCAAATGTCTTGTTTGGCCCACAACCCAAAGATAACGAGTAAAGAAACCACAACGTATTACATTCATGAAGCTGAAATCAGAAAATTTGGTAATTTTCTTCTTAAAGATGACCCGAGCAATGAATATTTTATCAAAATAGTAGTTGACTAATTTAATAGTTGCTCTTCTAGGGAATAATTTAGCCTTTTTTAAGCAAATTATATATAATATATATATTTATTTATGACTTAATTTTAAAGTTTTACCAACAACCTTGGTGCCCAAAGGCCGCAGACTGGAGGATGTCAGATAGGGCTTTAACTAGAGATTATTTTCCTTATCAGTTAATCTGTCAGTCATTTTCTTTGTTAATCAATGTCAGAAAATGGTGAAAAAGTTGATTAGTTTCCACAAAGCCCAAGGTGACGTCTTGTTTTGTCCACAACCCAAAGATATTCAGTTTACTCTCATAGAGGAGTGAAGAAACCAGAAAATATTCATATTTCCGAAGCTGAAATCAGACAATATGCACTTTTTTTTTTCATAAAAATTACTCCAAATTGTAATCGATTATCAAATAGTTGGCGATTAATTAAATAGTTGAATAAATGACTAATTGTTGCAGCTCTAAAGCCGAACAGTATTAGAGAGACGGACTAAAGCAGTGTTGGTTTTGGTCGTTTCTTGAGACTTTTTGACAATAACAACAATATAGAACATCACCAGCCTCATCCTTTAAGTTCCACCTGTGGTCAACACATATAAGTGTTAACTGAAAATACAAAACCTATCAGATGTACTGTAATGATGCTTGCATTCATTAATGAGGAATCTGTTGTGCTTTTCCATCATTTGATCGACATATATAATAACATGTTACTGGAGAATTCCATGCTCTCTAAGAATAAACCAAACCATGAATCGGTGATGTGTGAAGTCACCTCACTTCTCATTTGTTTCTGTGTTTAAATCAAAGCAGCCTGAAAGCGACAAAATACTGTAAGTATTAAAGCTCAAAGGTTTTGGGGTAGTTAGGCAATCTCTTTTTAAATGTGGAAGGCTTTTGTCTGATGTCTGATGCGTCATTACAGTTTTTCTACATTACCATAGTCAGCATTATTTAATCCCTTCCTTTTTTTTGCATTTTTGTGCCTGTTTCCCAAACTGTAACTTTGGTCCCTGTGTAAGTTATCTACTCTCTGAATAATCATTTGAAAGCATAAAATTAAAATGACATATTTTTGATAAAATATTTTGCCATCTTAACTAACTTAAACTGAACTGTTTCTCTAGAAAATTAATTTTAAGCAATATGATTCATACTTGATTTTTCTTTACAATTATATTCGGGAGACATCTCTGCTACCCTTCCTTAATCTACAGTATAAAAACACGGACTCTAGCATTTGTCAAAATGTTTTAATTGTTTATTAGCTGTTGCAATGTTCCAGTAACCAGGTCAGAATATTAATTAACCATTATCATCTATTCACTCATCTTTTTTCTGTATTGCCGGGACTGTGTCCTTTGGTAAACATATGGAAATTAAAGTATTCCAAAAAAGAAAAAAAAAACATTTTGAATGCATTTTGTTTTCAGAATTGCTGTACCTGTATTTTTCTTGCAAGGAAATATCATAAGATCAGCCCATGTGGGACTTTAGACTCATGTTGTGTTTTGCTGACGAGTGCTGTGGAACATGGTTTCCATGTAATCTCGGTTCCTCCTTTGACAACTGGGTCATGTGTCTGTGTGCCCAAATAGCACATTGGGTTCATGCTTAACCTTTGAACAATGTTTTAGGTCTTTATCTAAGTGTAACCCACGTGTACGTTGAGCCTAATCGCCGGCTGTCCTCATAAATTGAACTTTGGGTGATGACTGTTTTTAGCATCTAAATCTAAAGAATTCACAGAGGTCAGGTCAGCAAATGGCCCGACCCTCCTTTAGCTCTCTTTTACCATCATACATTTATCAGCTAATGAAAGATTTAAGCCCTTTAAAGTCAGTATTTTGAGCAGTAATACTCAACAGAAAAAGCGTGAGTGATAAGAATTCATTTTCCCATAGTGGAAACATTTTCTTTTTTGACAGCACTTGTTTCATAATGAGGTATTATTCAAGCTTTTCCCCAAAGTGAGCCACTCCCAAGTAACCACGTCCATTAATAGCCTCCTTTTGTTTATGTCCGTGCCCACGTCTTCCTGGTTTTTAACACTGTGGTTGTGCAAAACAATTACTTAAATAGCTCAGTGGTGGATTCTGTCTGCCTGTCTGAGGGGCAGGGGTGACAAAAAAAATATAAAAGGGCACCAGCTGAAAGTCTTAATGCATTTATGGTGAAACAGTCCTGGTTTAGGTTAAAATTGTTTTACAATGTGACTTAAAGTGCAACTACTACACCTCTTAAAAACACACAGAGGACTATTAACTAGAGAGCACTTTGTTCTCACCACCAGAAGGTCACCCAGGATGGAAGTTTTTTCACATTTTGTCCACAAGATGGCACTTTTCATGTTTTGTCCACTAGAGGGCACTTTTTCACATTTTATTTATAACTAGGGCACCCCAGAGGGATTTTTTTTCATGTTTTATCCACAAGTAGGGCAGCCCAGGGGGTAGTTTTTCCACATTTTTTCCACTAGAGGAGCACACTAGAGAACACTTTTTCACGTTTTGCCTACTAGAAGGGCACACTAGAGAGTACTTCATGTTTTGTGCACTACAAGGATACAGTCGTGGGCACTTTATTGAGTTTTGTCCACTTGAAGGGCACAGTAGAGGGTACTTTTTCTTGTTTTGTCCACTAGAAGGGCACAATAGAGGGCACTTTTTCACATTGTTGTTGTTTTTTAACATTTAAAAACTGGTCACCATTCATTTGCAGTGTTTGGGAGATTCTGCAGTACAGCTTTCCTGTGGACTAAAAAACTATACTATAAACTATATTTTAATCAGCACGAGGGTGAGTAGGTAATGACTGAACTTTCATTTTTGGGTGAACTATCCCTTTAAGAATCTAGGCTCTATGTAGAGAAAACGCACTATAAGTCAGGGGAAAATATGTATTATTGATCTTGGGGTGAACTGCCCTGTTTAACGCCGCACATATATATATATTTTTTTTTTTCTTGTAAAACTGAACCGGATACCGGGTGTGAAAAGCTACTGAACTTTTATTTTGAAAGACTGGAGTACATTAAACCGGATGTCCGGGCTTTTACTTTTACAAACCAAAACATTTAACTTTAGCGAGCGGTGGAGTAAGACAGCAAAGTAACAGACGATGCTACAGTTAAGCAACATTTAAGCCGTGAAATCATTAAAGAGTGCAGTCATTTTGAATAATTTCGAATAAATTTCTCCGTCATTCCCCTCGCTAACCTTAGCTGTTAGCCTTTTCTGTTCGGCTGCCGTAGCCGTTGGTTGGTCAGGAGTTAGCACGACCTGCTGGGTCATATCAGAGGTTAATAATCGATCACATCGAGTCAGATTAAATTTATGTGAAGTTTTATCTGGGGGGAATATTCTTCCCCTGTCGTCAGTGCAGATGCCTCGTCTGGAAAAGTCCAGTGGTCGAGGGACAAAAAGGTAAGACTGGAGATTTAATGACGTCTGAGGAAACTGATGTTGATGTTACAGAAGTGTGTGAGGAGCAGGACTGGAGGAAGTATTCAGATCATTTAGCTAACATAGAGCTAATTAAGACAAGTAACGTTAAATTACTGCAGATGAAAAATATTGCGTTACAAGTAAAAATTCTGCATTCAAAAACTTATTGAAAATATTATTAGCAAATGTACTTAAAGTATTAAAGTACTCCAAATGCAGAAAAATGGCCCCTTCACTTAAAGTGTTATATTATAATGTATCATATTATTGGATTGTGTCAGTAGTATTGTTACCATTATAGTTTGTCAAGGTGAAGCTAATTTTAATTAATGTCTGTATTGCCAGTAGTTTAATTTATAACAAGTCCTAATATTTAACTGGTCACGTTTTCTTCATAAAATCAGAATCTGTAAAATAACTAATCATATAAAAAATGCTGTGGTGTAAAAAGTACAGTATTTTATAACTGCGATGATTGATTGATTGTTCAATTAATCAACACCTATTTTGATAATCGATTAATCGGTTTGAGTTATTTATTTTTTTTTTAAAGAAAAAATGTTTGGGTTGTGAGTAAAACAAGATATTTGAGGACTTCATCTTGGGCTTTGGCTAATGTCAGTTGATATTTTTCACCTTTTTTTTGTACTTTTTACCACAAACAGCTATTAATCCATTAATCAACTATGAAGATAATTGTTAGTTGCAGCCCTACAACATTTCCAGTTTAAGTATAAAGTAGAATAATATGGTAATAACAAGTACCTCAAAATTATATTTAAAAACAGCACTTGAGTAAATGTACTTAGATGTAGTGGAGGTATTGTTACCCATTAGGGATGTTAATGATTAATCATTGATTAATTCATCAGCTTTAAGAATGTACTTAAACTAATCATGAAACTTGTAATCGTGCCTCATGTGACATTGTTTTATCTGACTGAAACATTTGTGGAATAAGGAAACTCAAACTTCAAGTTAAAATTTGAAAAAAAAAAAGAGAAAGACTGATTTGCTGACTGATTGTTAGCAATATGATTTGTAGGCTGTGGCATCTCTGTGGTACCACTGTGCTTCATTTATAACAGTATGTTATGACTCATTTTACTTTGATCAAAAAAATTGCAGCTCCTGCGATCTGGATATTGAACTTGGCCATACTGTGATTTTGATAGGATAATATTTCATTTAGCCCTAATTACATCATCTCACTGTAAAACCTTTTGTAAGTGATTGTATATTCCAGACAGTAACTGAAACACTGTATTTGCAGGTTTCAACCATCAGTTTTAAGTGTTGGTTCTGCAGTATGAGGAGAAAATGTTTACCCGACTGATGCAAACTCAAACCTTACTGACATGCATGTGAACACAGGATATAAGCGCATAAGATTCAGATGCTGCAATTTCCTAATGCTCTTTTTTTTGTCCCTCTGTGTGCATCACTTCAGACCTAAATTAGACTGGAGGTTTGTTCAGAGGTTCTGCGGCATCCAGAAGGTCCTGTTCCCGTCATGGAACAGTCAGAGTGCTCTGATGTTTGGGACGCTGCTGGCTGTCACTCTGACAGGTAACTGCTGGAGCTGTGAAAGCTGTTAGTGTAGGAGGAGAAGTCTGATGGTCACAATCAGATTGAGTTAACTGGAAACTGCAAATGACGATGAATGAAATCTAACCTTGCCTCATCATGAGACACATTCACTGTTTGAACGTGCCCTTTGTGGCATTGTAAAACCGCACTTCGGATAGCACCAGACTGCGTACTATGTTTTTTTTTTCTGCTGACCTTTCGCTCACAGTGTTGCCTAATTTCCCTATGTCGTGTTTTACGAGGCTCTGTTTAAACAGCAATGCGCTAACGCATCTTTTTTTTCTCCCATCAGAGCAGCTGATCATTTACCAAGTGGGTATCCTCCCCAGCCACTTCTACAATGTGCTGGCAGACAAAGATTACTCCGGCTTCAAGAGTCTGGTGGGCAAAGCTATGGTGCTCATCCTGCTCAACTCCACAGTAAGTTGAAGGAGCTGCGGAAAGAAATACCAAAAGTAGCAAAATAGTTCATCCCCCAGAGAAGATTATTATAGTGAATATATTACAGATTTCTCCTTTAACCTTCATGTTAAACAGTGGTCAAAATATCATTTTAAAAAATACAGGATTTTTCTTCATGTGAAACAAGCTTTAATGCATCATGACGCATATATTGAGACAGAGCACAATTAAGTCAAGATACAAGATCAATTTATTTGTCGCTATTATTATTAACAGGGTTGTATAACAAGACTTACTGTAGTTCCCTCTTTGCTACTCATAAAAACATTTAAATTGTATACAATAGATTGGTTGAAAAGATAAAAATTAAACAAACCATTTTACATGGAGGAGTGCTGAGGATGAGTTAAACAGTCCTTCCCACACTGGAGGGGGAAAAGCTGAGTCTTTAAGAAGACAGAAGTGGATACAGGTGATAAGACATGAGGCATCAGCAGGAAGAATGATAAACTGTGTGATCCTGACCGTCTAAGTGGATGTTACAGTTGCATTACATTTGGCCTGACCGCCTGTAGAGGTCGAAGCTAACTAAGCTGTGCAAGGCCGGGTTTTGATCTTCGTTAGGTTAAATGATACGTCCCTGGTGATTTGATCAAATAGTTTTACTTTTTTTTCCCCACTGAATGGCCAGAGGTGAAAGACTTTGATAGTTACAAGAGAGTTTTTCAATACAACTTTTCCTCTCTGGTAGACACGAGGTACTAAAATAATCCTTCTGCGTGCAGAAATCTAAAATTTTTAGCCAGCGTTTGTGGCGCCGTTTATTTTCCCCTCCGGTGGTCGTGATTTTCAGAGGATGACACATTGCGTTCTGTCTCCGTATGACACAAAACATTAAATAACTCCACATACATTATTGATTAAAATGTTTGTGCTTTTCATGTTATCTTGAAAAATCTCAATTCACTGAAGGTGCTTGTTGGATTTTTTTCTGTTTGTGTGTGTAGTACATGTTATGAGTAGTAACTGATGTTGCACACGTGCAGGTGATCACATGATCCCCTTCAAAGTCAGGTATAGTCTTTCCTATGTTTTATTGGAAGACATCATGTTTGATTTTAGATTGCTGGTATCATGAACAGTTGCCATTTTACAAGATCAGGTCAACTTGACCTGTTGATTTTACAGCCTACGCACATTTGGCCTTGGCGCTGAACTTGGATTTTGAACCTGAGATGTGGGGGAGACGTGCAAACGCCTCCCACAACATTGAGTTTACTCTACATTCTACATACAGTTTATTTTACCTGTGAACTAATTATTTTTGCTCAACATAGATGTCATCGTGTAGTTACCGTTTGTTGTCTCTGTGTTACTTTTTTCCTCTTAATTTCTCTCTCTTTCTCTGCGCTCCTTTTCCAGTTGAAAAGTGTCGATCAGTACATTTGCAATCAGATGTATGTCAGCTGGAGGAAGACGCTAACTGAGAGCCTCCATACGGCCTACTTCCAGGGCCGAGTCTATTATACACTCAACGTACTCAGAGAGGATGTAGACAACCCGTAAGCTTTAATGCTTTTCCTGTTATCAGTTTGTTAACAATATTAAACATCATCATGAAGTGGAATAATTTGTTTTATGTTTTTTTTCTTTGTTCTTTCTGTGTGACTTGCAGAGACCAGAGAATCAGTCAGGATGCAGAGAGGTTGTGTAAGCAGATGAGCACCATGGCGAGTCGTTTGATTGTGTCTCCGTTCACGCTGGCTTACTACACCTACCACTGCTTTCTTAGGTGAGTTTGAAGAGTACTGAGGCAGATGCACTGATTCACTGTTTTATATATATATCACATATTATGTTTAAAACCAAGTTGAAGTTGAAGTTGAAGCGTCATCTGAGACATACACGTTGTGCTCTGTTAAGGGATCATGATATTACAGCCATATTGGCCGACATTTGGGGCTGAGAAAGACATGATTCCATCAAAGAAGACTGAGGGGAAAATTTGAAAGTTGTTAAAAAATAAAGACTTCACTTTTCTATATAATTTTTAGCCACCCTATGTGCTCCTTGTCTTTAGTTTAAGAGACAGGAAGGTCCACCTGTTGTTAGTAGCTGTGTAGACATGAAACCTAATATTATACAAATAGTCAGAATAATAGTTCAGTCAGAATGAAAATGCCTCATGTTACAGCTTCAGCCGAAAGAGACCGGTTTGGTTGGAAGGAATTTTCAGCCGGTTTGAGAGTGATGGTGTAAATCTTTGATGACACAATCCCTTCAAGAGTTTGCTGGCTGTTTTTGGGATTGTTGCGACCTAAAATGCCTGATTTCACGGCAGCTTCTCTCAAAAATTGCAGTGTGTGTTGCAATGTTTTTTGGCTTTTTTTGCAATTAAATTGATGGAGCAAGTAAAATTGCAAAAGAAAGCTGCTATTTTATCTTTACAATAAAGGGCGGCTAGTTCCAGGGAGATCAAAACTGCACACGAAAAACTTGCACAAGCACAAAAATGCTAACAAAATGTGCTTTATTTGTAGATGAAGAAGTGCATAGAGCATTGATAAATGTCAGTAAATAAATGACAAAACTCTTTTCAGCACCTATGACAAAATAAAAAATATAAATGCAAAAAACTTGTGAATAATAAAACAAACCGTTGACTGGGATCATTGAGACGTACATGTATGATCTCAAATTTGCGGAAAAGAACACTTCAATGGTCAAAAGACCTGAAACAAGTTGTTCAGACAAGTGTTTAAAAAGATGAACGGAGCCAAAATCCACACAGTTTTGACTATAGGGCTGTGTATCAGCAATATTCAATGTTTATCACGATACACAGGTTACAATTATATTTTATAGTGCAAGGTCATATATTTTTTAATGTAAGTTTAGTAAAACTGTCATAGTATAAAGACCACACTACCATATGCACAAAATCTGAGTTTAAAAAGTTCCTTAATGCAAACAGAACAGTGAAGATAGATAACAACACTGCTATCTAGTGGTTGGGGTATTAAACACAACACAAATGAACCAATCCCATGAATCATTGCATGTATCACAACATCAACATACAGGGTTTTTGAGAATCACAAAACAGAGCTGAGAGTTTGATTTAAATGTAGTCTGTGAAATGTGCTTTCCCTCTTGTTGTCTTTGTCGTGCCGTTTTAAAGCCCTGTTAAATCGCTCTGAATGGTTTTGTGTTTTTGCAGCACCGGTTGGATCGGTCCTGTGAGTATCTTTGGTTACTTTGTGGTTGGAACCATTGCCAATAAAATCCTCATGGGGCCGATTGTGTCGACTCTGTTTGAGCAAGAAAAACTGGAGGGAGACTTCAGGTATGTTCAGTATGTAAGGTCACGATGTACCAACCCGCGAACACAAAGTAAGAATGCGTGCTGACAGACGAGCGGAGCAGGGTGTTTTCCCTGAACTTTAACAGAGCGGTTGGGTGTTTTTCCAGCTTTATTTGGTGTAAACGCTTTCAGTGTTTATTATCAAGGAAGTCAATGCTTTGTGAAGAGGAAGTTTCTGTAGACCTTGGCCCAGGGCCCTTTGCGTCTCAGGAAATAACACAGGATGTGTCAGCTTCGAAAGAGGAATTTCAAATTAATCTGTCACAAGTTAAAACAGTTTGGCTTTGTGGGAGAACAGCTGAATAAAAAATGTGTTCAATCATAATTTTCATTTTCTCCAGATTCAAGCACATGCAGATCCGTGTCAACGCAGAGTCCGCAGCTTTTTACAGGTGAGGCTCATCATATACCAGGGTCAACCTTTACTCATTTATTTCTCTGTGTCTTCTGCACAAATCACACATGCAAAATTAGCTGAAATGCAAATACTAAAAGATAAACATCTGCAACTGTAGAACTTGCACAGAAACTGTAATCAGTGTGATTTCCTGTGCTAAAAAAGACTTGCACTATCTGGCACTATCTGGATGATTCAGACACACCAATTATGGGATTACTGAAAAAAACAAACAAAGCTCTTGTCTGTGTTTTTTAGAGCCGGTAAGGTGGAGCACATGAGGACTGACCGAAGACTGCAGGCTCTGTTACAAACTCAAAAGACTCTAATAAACAAAGAGCTCTGGCTTTATAGTAAGAACATCTTATACACTTACACTCGCAGACTCTTATCTGCCATCAGCTGCTTTTCACTGAACTTCTGACCTCTTGTCTCTCAGTCGGGGTAAACACGTTCGACTACCTCGGAGGTTTCCTCAGCTACATCATAATCTCCATTCCCATCTTCACTGGTATCTATGCTGATCTCACTCCCGGTGAGCTCAGTGCTCTCATCAGTAAGGTAAGGCCAACATCACTTTCAACAGCCAAAAGACTCATTTTCAACTGTTGTCCCTCAGCCAGATGTTAAACTGGTATGTTCTGGAAAGTATGAAAGGTTTGCCATCACAGAATAAATGGCTTAATGTGAGCTTGTTGCTAATTCAACCACTAGGTGTCAGCAAAACCTTTCTCTCTCTCCCTCTCATGGATACAAGCATCATTCATGCTGCATTCAAATGTCTGTTGTTAGACAAAGATCTAAGAAATGTTGAAAGAATAATTATGGTGGCCTCTCTTTCATGCTGTTGTCCAGTATCTCCTGTTGTTGCTGCCTTTGTTCTGTGTTCTCACACTCTTATTTCAATAATCTCGTCTCTTATTTACTCTCCGCTCTGGTTCTCCCTCTCCTTGTTCATATTCAGAACGCCTTTGTCTGCATCTACTTGATAAATGGTTTCACGCAGCTAATAGACCTGTCAACCACTCTGTCAGATGTGGCTGGATACACCCACAGGTATCACACCGCATACTTAAGATCACCTCCTGGAGGACAGATGATGACAGCAGCGTTTGTGCATGCCATCCAGCTTTCCATCAACTAATCTGTGTGTGTGTGTGTGTGTGTGTGTGTGTCGTGGTCAGAATTGGGGAGCTGAGGGAGGTGATGGATGACATCCTACGCAAGCAGTGTGACTATGACCCGGCATCAGGGGAAAGCTATGACTTTGACAGGTTTGTCTGCCGCGAAAAAGTTCAGTCAAAGAGATTTAAGCAACAGATTGCATGTTGAGACTGCGGCCCTATTTACACTGGGTATTAAAATGCGATCCGTATCTGGACATGTTATCCAGAAAAGTAAAAATGCATGTTGATGTAAAGTGTAAATACATCACGGTCAGAATATGATCTGGAGGTAGTTTGTCTCACATTGTGTTCTGATCTTAGGTAGGTGTAAACGCTAACCATACGCAACACAAGCTTGATACAGATATTTGCTTTTAACTAATATAAAATACAGGTTGTTCAAATTTTAGAGATGGAGAAAGCTATAAAGCTGAAAGACGTGCCTGTAGTTACTGATTATGCATCTATTCTGTGCCGGTAAAGCACTAAAAGATGCATTATTGAACAGAAGAAAATGAAAGCAATACGTGAAGGAAATGAATATGTAAGAAAGAAAAAATGAAAGAAAGCCAACTGTATGTGTGACAGTGTGCTCTGCACTCGTCTGTGAAGCTGATCAGCTGTTAACGAGGCATGATTTATATAGACAGAGTAGTAGTCTACATGGTGTTAGTGCACAACCCCGAGACGGACTCGATATCTTTATACAAAGAGAGAAATAATTTAAAGAAGCAGCATGTAGCGAATGCACATCCAAAAATGAATACTGCAGTCTAAATAGTGAGTTTGAGCCACAGACTGTGTATTAAATAGGTTAAAGTCCTACTTAATATACAGTCTATGGTTGAGTTGTTTTCCCTCCGCCCCAGACTCGAGGCACGTGACGAGTGCAGCATTGTAGTTTGACAATAACAAGCGACAACAAGTCTTACACTGTAAGTTGATCAGCTGTGTATTATTGTCAGTTGTGTGTTGAAGGCTTCTGAAAATACACACTACCTGTCACTACCAGTTTAAATGTGATAAACATTTACTCCTTCCAAAAGATCATTCATGATTTGTTTCAACTCATAAACAGCCACTTACTCATCCGGCAAAGATTCAGCACTAATTTGAACTCCAATTAAAGTTCAATGAACAAACTAAAGCAGTTATTCCAGCCTGGAATAGAAATTTCAAAAGAGGACACTGCAGCTGTAGCATTGATATCAGAAAAACAAGTGTTCCAACTTAACATGTTTCCTGGATCTCTGATGACGTATTATTTTAGTTTCCCCTAACTCAACAACTCTTTATCTTTTTTTTTTTTTTTCTTTTTCATTTTCCCATACAGTGACTTCAACGTCCACGCCGGCCCCGTGGACACCGCCTTCATCCTGGACCATCTCTCATACAAGTCTCCGTATGCAGACCAGCTGCTGGTGGAGGACCTGAGTCTGAAGATCAGCCAGGGAACTCATCTGCTGGTGGTCGGCAACACAGGCACCGGCAAGACGTCGCTGCTGCGGGTCCTCAACCGACTCTGGGAGGCGGACAGCGGTGAGAGAGCAGCGACACCGAGGCTGAAGTTTGATTCATTTTTGTGACGGGAAGGGATTAATGAAAATCTGTGGTGGCTGCTGACCAGTCTGGGCTGCAATAATAACTGAGCCCTGATTGGAATACTTTTGGAAGACCATGAGGACTGGAAGACTGTTTGTCTCCTCAGGTTTTGTCCAGATGACCACGTGTTTTGGGCCCAGAGGAACCCTCTTCCTGCCTCAGAAACCTTACCTGACTGATGGCACGCTGCGTGAACAGGTCACCGTCTCCTCTTTAATGTTTTTCCTCGAGTGTAGTTTCTCTATAAGACCTGTCAAATAATAACTGTGCTGTATGAGTGTAGATGTTATGCTTGTTGCAAGTTTCAAAAAAAGTATTAGATTGAATGTGGATTAACTGGAACTCTCTTTTCCAACAGGTGATTTACCCGCTGAAGGATATTTACCCTGAATCAGGTATCACATTTTGCATTCATTTAAAGGAATAGTTCAGATTATCTGAAGTGGGGTTGTATGACATCATTATTATCCATAGCCAGCACACATGCTGGTCAGTGTGTTTTAGCCACCTAAAAAAATCAGTATCAGTTCTTCAAGTGTATGCTGTATTTAGAATATTTTGACAGCTCACTATCACTCCCTCCAAACCAACAACGCTCCATTGGCAAAATCAGTAATTTTACCTCGGAAAACATGGGAGTTGCTGGTTAATCTGAACTAATCTTTTAAAAACACCAAAGTCACACAATAACAGAAACAGAGGTAGAGACAGCAGTAGATCAGAAACTCAAGGTAAAATTACTGTTTTTGTAAAGGGAGTCTGGTTAAGGAACAGAGAGTAAGTTGATACACTAAATGTCTATTAGTACCTTATACAGCCCCACCAAAATCTGAACTATCCCTTAAATCACTGTTTGTTGTTCTGGGAAAGAAATACCTACAAACATAATGAATCTCAAATAAAACCACAGAACATGTAAACATGCTGTATGTCATCTTTTGGACTCATAGAACATTTTCATCGAACATTTTAAGACTTGATTTGGTGTTTGATTAAAGCAGCTAATTTAATCCTACAGTCATAATACAGTAGATCAGTGTTGTAAGAAAATAAATGTATATCGGTGCAACATTTATATTTATATCAAACTAAATTTCATTTTCACGTGTAACTTAATGTTGATGCTGCATTAATTGAAGTTTAAATTACTGCTGTTTGGATTGTAAGTGTCCTTTTTTTTCAGGGTCAGTGGACGACGACAGAATTATTCAGTTCCTGGAACTAGCTGGAGTGGTGAGTGACTTAATCCTACAGCATATTCATTTAAACTGAAGTTATATTTTAATGATAAATTTTGAATTTGAATATAAACTGATCCTTAATTTATCCTCATTCTGTGCTTCAGTCGAGTCTCCTGAAGCGGACGGGCGGACTGGATGAAACGGTGGACTGGAGCTGGTGAGAGAAATAAAACAAAAACAAAAACAACGCGTGACTGTGCAGCGGTCGCTGTGACGCGTCTTCAAATGTCCCACAAAGTGATGCCGACTCTGAACTAGTTTTTGTCTGCAGGTATGACGTTCTGTCTCCAGGTGAAATGCAGCGTCTCAGCTTTGCTCGACTCTTCTACCTGCAGCCCAAATATGCAGGTGCGTTCTTCTGGATCTCTGTTACGTATTCATGACATCACCGGACAAATCGAGACTTTTAGTGAGTCTGACACAGCTGCAGTTTCAGGGGAGCTGGACTCACCCACTGTCTTTGATTTAACACCTAAATTTAGCATTTCGTCCCGTCATCTTTGTTAGACATGGCCCAGACCAAAGCTCTCTTAAACTTCATTTATTTTACATATTTTTTTTATAATTCTTTCTTTGCAGTGTTGGATGAGGCCACCAGCGCTTTGACGGAGGAGGCAGAAGCACAACTGTACCGAACCTGTAAACAGCTCGGCATGACTTTGGTCAGTCTGGGACACCGTAGCAGCCTGGAGAAGGTAGACTGAACACACATTCATCAGCCAGCTTGAAATTAAAAGGATTATTTAGGCCAGTAGTTTTTCAATCATGCGCCCCCTTTTAAATATTTTTTCAGCCTAGTCCGCCCTGACCAGTGCAAAAACATTTTTTCTTTGGAAAAAAGCCTTTATGAAGAGATACAATACAGCGCTGCACCATCAATGTCTGATTTATTATAAAAACCTTGTGACTGAAAAATGCTTAAATGCTAAATTAAAATGTTCAAATGTTTAAATTAACATCTTAAAAAAAATTCATGTACCTCCTGCAGTATTCCAAAGTACATCCAGGACCATTTTGCACTAAAAGATCCAGAAATGAAAAGAATTAAAATGAAAATCTGGATATTACAAAAAATCTGAGTTCAAATTAATGTTGGTGGAAGTGATGAGAAAATAGCTTTATTAAATTTATGAACTTTCGTGTCTTTATAATGATATTTATTTAAGTTTCTCCTAGCTGTGTTCACTATAGACCCAACTCTGGTAACTGCTAGTAAAATTCTGATCCACATTGTTTAGTCCACAAGGGAAACTATTTTATCAGAGTCTCTGAATCTCCTCTGAAATGAATAAAGTTGATCTTGTGCTATTTTGTCAGTCCATGATCATTTTATTTCATTATGCAAGTGTTCATTATGTAACACCTTCTCTTGTTTTGTTCTCACATCTGTCTAAAGGATATTAACTGTGTCTTTGTGCTTCTCTCAGTACCATGACGTCCAGTTGAAACTGTGCGGAGGAGGCCGGTGGGAGCTGACTAAGTTAAAAGGAGGCGGCGGGAGTCTCAGTGAAGAGGACACGTGACCACGGAGTCACGTCTTTGAAACCATGGACATGCATGAAGCATCGGCGTGGGAGTCGAGAACAGAAAAACACTCCTGAATTCTTCAGTTACTAACATTCAAGTGCTCTTCACAGCGAGGTGCTTTAAAACCCAGCTCCTTCAGCGGAGGTGACTCACTGTACACGTACGGTTTGTGTGTGTTTAGGTCTATCGGTATGTTAAGAGGATAATATTTTCATACGAGGTGAAGGAAATGGGCGGGAGTGCAACATTTTTCCGAACAAGATGATGGTTTGGATGACTGTTTAAAACCCAAAGACTTTACCAAACAACATTTTGGATGGATACGAAATGTCAGAATAAATTCACCTACCACGACAATAAATCAACAGAAAGGAACACTTTAGACTCAGGAAATCTTGTGTGCTTTTATACGAGTTTAAATTTGTTTATTGTATTATGTTTACAGTCAGTACATATGAATTCCCATTTTGTAATAAAAACACACAATGTTCTCAGCTCTTTAACTTCTATCAAGAGCAGCAGGTACATCTGTGGAATATACACACCATTTTAAAGTTGAGTTGTTTACATGATTTCATAAAAATTTTAATGTATGTACAATAAAAACAAACTATTGGGCGTCAGTCTTTTTAATTCAAGAGTAATGAGTGGATGGATTCTGCAGGATTGATACTACTACTCATTTTGTTTTGATTCCTTTAAAAAAAAAAAACTATCAACAATAACATTATATAAGTAAAAAGTGTGAGTGGCTGCATCACTTCCAAATGGTTTCAGTACTGTTTGTGTAAATTTTTTCCCCAATAAACAGCACTGAAAATACATATTTAGCTGACTGTGGAAAGTAAATGTAGTGTAGCAAAATGGACCGTTTGTGCCACGAAGCGGCAGCACCAGTTAACTTTTCAAACATTTAAAAACACACCCTGAAAGTTATGAGGGGGCCGAACAAAAACAAGATGATAATTATGCATTTTATTATCATTTTGTCGTAGTATTTCTGTAAAATGTCCA
Source organism: Lutjanus erythropterus (assembly GCF_056507025.1). Taxonomy (NCBI): domain Eukaryota; kingdom Metazoa; phylum Chordata; class Actinopteri; order Lutjaniformes; family Lutjanidae; genus Lutjanus; species Lutjanus erythropterus. Next base: position 29,319,743 of record NC_139331.1, on the reverse strand, counting down.
GGCTATTTTTTTCACTTATGAGCACAAAAAGTTTGATCCACGTAGTTTCCTCTTCTGTGTTTATGACTTAAGAACAGATGGAGAAAAAAGTTTTCCCAGGGTAATCTTTCGAAGTTCCTTTATTTTTCTTTTTTTTCTTTCTTTGAAACAGATTTTTTTTTTAAATTGGGTGGATTTTTTTTTCTAACTAAACTAAAAAGAGTTGTTTTTTTAATTCACAAGCCAAAAAAAAATTGCAATTTTTTTCCCCACCTGTTTTCATAGATGATAAAAAGCAACTTAAAATATATATCCTGACAAAAAAGATCCACCTGCAAGAAAAAAAAAAAAAAAAAATCATTTTAAAAAAAGCTAAATTATTTTTCCCACTTGCAAAAAAAATACCTGTTTAAAGATGAAAAAACAAATCAAGTAACTCTGGATAACCTTTTTGTCACCTGTTCTGTAAGTCAGGAGAGAAAACTATTTAAATCAGATTTACAAAAAATAAATCACCAGATTTTCTTTTTTTTTCACTTGCCTCAGGGATTCCGTACATTCGCTATTGTAATAAATTTGTTATTAACCGCCGGTATGTGTCATGTGATTTTCCATGATCGGCGTTTGCTACAGTAAAATTGTGATAAAAAGTATCGTATCATGTCAAGTTAAAAATCTGGTGTCGCCCATCTCGATGAAACCAACCAAAACCCATCATCGTGGTTGTTGTTGTTGTTGTTGTTGTTGTTGTTTACCACAGAGATTACGGTGACCTTGGATGATCTCTTGAACTACTGCAGGATCATCCAGCGTGCTGAGGTCACCCAACCCTCTCAAGTCTCGCTCCACCACTTTCCGCAGCACCCGGCGCATTATCTTACCTGAGCGTGTCTTTGGCAGACGCTGGACGAACTGTGAAAGTTAAGAAAAAGAAAAGACCAACTGGTTAAGTAAAAGTGAGTCTTAAATAATAAATAGTTTTTAATTTAAAGTCAGTGAGACAGAATTACCTGGATGCAGTCTGGACAGGCGTACTTGGCGATCTTTTTAGACACCATGTCGTTTAGCTGCCGGGACAAGTCCACCTCTTGGACGTCCACACCTTTTTTTAGCACCGCAAAGGCATACACACCTAAAATAAAGAAAAACTACTATGATAGACATCCACCCCTGTGAACTGAAAGACTTGGGACTGAATTTCACGGGAAACGATTTCTGGCTCACCTTCTCCTTTGATGTCATGTGAGTATCCTATGACAGCTGACTCAGCCACTGCAGAGCACTGATTCTGTAACAGAAATCACAGTCAGGAAAAGATTTAACAGCTTGAGCTGCGGAGAAAAAATCGTAAAAAAAAAAACTAACTTAAATGTCTCTTTGGTTAAACATTTGGGAAAATGACCTAAAAGGCAAATTCGAAGGTTCAGTAAGAAACTTTTATAAAGATAACTTTATTATATTTGCTGAAACTGTCACTATATTCTGACAGGAGGACATGAGACAAAAAATATGTGACAAAATCTGTTTCCTCAACCTCCAAGTGGCGTCCTCGTAATGGCATTTGCAAGAATCCATCGCAATAAAGTCGAAATGTTGAGAATAAAGTTGAAATGTCGGGAATTACGTTGAAAAGTCAAGAATAAAGTTGAAATGTTAAGAATAAAGAAAAAACAGAATAAAGTTGAAAGGTCAAGAATAAAAGTAGAAATGTTAATAAAGGTGAAATTTCGAGAAGAAAGTTGAAATGTTGAAAATAAAGTCGAAAAGTCAAGAAGAAAATTGAAATGCTAAAAATAAAGACAAAAAAGTTGAGATTAAAGTTGAAAAGTCAAGAATAAGGTTGAGATGTCTAGATTAAAATCAAAATGTCAAGAATAAAATCAAGATGTTGAGAACAGTTGATATGTCGACATGAAAAGAATAAAGTGAAGAATAAAGTTGAAAAGTTGAGAATAAAATTGGAATGTTTGGAGTTAAGATGAAATACCAATTTAGCGCCACCGAAATGTCTAAATTTCCGCTTATTTAATTCAATTTGATCAAATCAACAAATCATGACAGAAGTTATCTCAAAGGAATTTTTCATATAGAGCAGGTCTAGACTCTATTTTTTATAATATTATTTACAGACATCCAATAGTTCCCGCCAGGAGCGAGCACTGTGGCCGCTTTAATTAAGAACACGTTATTTCACTTGTCCAACAAAGATCCCAGTAAAATCCCCGTCAGAGATGAAAGCTTTCATAGCAGGCTAATAAGCTAAAGTTAGCATGATCCTCTAGACAAACATTAGCATGTTACCATTACATGAAAGTAGTAAGCAACACTTGACCGTACCACCACATCCTCGATCTCTGCTGTCCCAATCCTGTGACCGCTCACGTTGATGACATCGTCAAGGCGACCAGTGATCTGGTAATACCCGTCCTTAGAGCGATAGGCACCGTCACCAGTGAAGAAGTAACCTGTTGGCACAAAGATTAAGGGATTTAGAGGCTGTGAACTTTGAGAAACAAAACAGTGACGTTTGAATTTTTGTTCTTGAACACGTCGTACCGTACCAGGATAAGGCTGACAGTAGGTCTCAACGAATCTCTGGTGGTCGTTATGAATGGTTCGAGCCATACCAGGCCAAGGCTGAGCTATACACAGAGCTCCAGATGTGTCGTTTGAAGTCAGCACTTTCCCCTGAAATATTTAAAATACAGTGAAGTACTATTCAGTGCATTGTTTGGTCAGTCAGATACAAAACTTCAAATATATTCCTCTCAAAATGACAGAAAACAATCAAGAGTGCCACATTAAACCCCGTGAATATTGCAGCTCTGGAAATATTGCGTGTGGGTGTTTGTGTGCGTTTTTGTTGAGAGAGGGGGACGAGAGATCAGCTCAGAGACACCACTCCAACTGTCTGCACAATCTGTGCAACTGCAATAGCCACAAAGTAGAATGACAGATTTTTAATATGGAGTTTGGCACGCAGGGAGCAGGGCTGACGGCTGGGAGCAGGGTGGGTATCAAAAGTGACACAGCTGGTGACTGTTTTATAATCCTAATCTGACCCTCCCTGACGGCCGTTCCCAGCCATCCACCATTTGCAGGGATGGCACGCTACACACACACACACACACGCATTCACACACAGTCACACAAGTGGGGTTGAGCACCACACCTCAGTGTCCATGAGCACGGGCTTAATGCCAAAGAAAGGTCTCATAGCCATCCCTGGGACAATCTCTGCGTCTGGGTCTGATGGCCGCGGGGCGATGCAGATGCCACCTGTTTCTGAGAACACAGAGCAAAACAAGGCAGATTATAAACATATTAATTTATATTTTTGTTATTGTCAACAAATCCTTTAAAAAAGTCCAAACCCAGTCTGTTTTGCTCAGCCCATTAAAAACAGGTCACAGATATAGCATTTTGTTTTGGTGTTGGTTTTTTGTTAAATAATAAACAGCTGGGCATTGCAGTTTTTTTTAAATAAATATTACTTAATAATGACAAATCAAATATAGAATATTCTCTGTACAATGTGATGAGATCAAAGTGATGAGCTCAAGGTAGTGACAAGTAGCATCTGTAGAAAAATCCAAAGATGTTAATTTTGGGAAATTTTAAACAATGCCAACTGAGTGGACTAAGGTAGCAGACGGTCTGCTGTATCTGGCATCCATTGCGTCAAATTAATAAAAGAGCAGGCAGTTACAGATTAAACAAGTCAGCTAACACTATCATAAGTTATTGTTAGTGGGCGCTACTGTTAGCAAACAGAACCATTGTTGTTGTTAGCGGATACAACCAAAGTTATTTTTTGTGAACGCTACTCTTCGTGAGCACTACTGTTAGCGAACACTACTCTTAGCTACTGTTAGAAAATGCTACCATTAACTACTCTTAGTGAAAACTACTGTTAGCAGTTGTTATAGTTACTGCTAGCAGACTCTACCATTAGCTACTGTTAGCAAAAAGAACAATTAGCTATTGTTAGGGAATACAACTGTTAGTTATTGTTAGCGAACACTATTATTATTGTTCATTAGCACAACTGTTAGCGAACACTACTCTTAGCTACTGTTAGAAAACACAACCACTAGCTACTCATAGTGAATACTACTGTTGGTTATTGTTAGCGGACACTACCGTTAGCTACTGTCAGCAAACACTACCATTAGCTACTGTTAGTAAAAAGAACCATTAGCTGTTATTAGGGAACACAACTGTTAGTTACTGTTATTAAGCACTACCATTAGCTAGTGTTAGGGAACACTACTGGTACTCTTAGCTAACATTACCGTTAGCTAGTAAGTAAGTTAGGTAGAAAAGTGAAAGTTGGAACAGTTTAACAGTTATTAAGATTGTGGGGAGTTAGGATGCTTGTGTAATAGGCCATACATCTTCTATTTCAGTTAGGATAGAAACACTGACTCAGGAGTCGTTCATCGCTAACACCTTTTTTCCAAAACCAGGTCCTGATCCTAATTCACATGATTACCAAATAGTTAATAGCTGTATGTTAGGAATTTTCTGTCATATGGCCCCAGATAAATAGTGCAGTATAACACCCACCAGAAAGTCAGTGAACAAGTGTATTACGACCTGAACGGAAAAACATAACTGCAAATCATGTAGTGGAGAAAGTAAAACGAAAAGTGAAAGGGACAGAGGAAAGACTAGCAGAATATAAATGACAGAGCCAACTAACAGTTTGTAAATCTGGCATAAGCCCCTCTCATTGCTGCAGATGTAGATTGTGGAATTACAGCCATACTAAGTAAATTAAATGCAATTAGGTTTGCCTGGACCTCAGGCACCCTGGTAATCTGCCTGGTGGTGTTGGTGGCACCAGTGTCAGAGACGGCAGAGGGGACTCGTTATAAAGTAGGACACAACAGATGATCCCACAATAGCATTAGCAACTGGCATCCTGTTCAAATCAACTGTAACCGTGAGACTTCTGGACTAAAATCCCCTCCAAAAAAAATCATCAACGCTGTTCAGTTCAGCCTCTTTCTATGGAAAATAACAGGACAAAGATTTATTTAAAGTTGGCATTTCAAGAATAAAGTCAAACTGGTATTCAACTTAATTCTAGACATTTTGACATTATTCTCAATATTTTGACCTTACTCTCAATTTTTCAACTCTATTCTCAACCCTTCGACTTTATTCTCAACATTTGACTCTATTTTTCAACACTTCAACTTTGTTCTCAACATTTCAACTTTATTCTCAACTTTTCAACTTTATTCTCAACCCTTAGATCTTATTTTCAACACTTGGACCTTATTCTGAACAATTTTATTCTCAATGTTTCAACTTTATTCTCGACATTTCGACTAGTAGAGCGGGTCCCCACAAAAAAAGTTAAAGGGGTTCTTCAGATGGAAAACAACAGGGGATCCAAGATGGTTTCCTGAGGAACTCCGTCACTTGATTATAATCCATGACGGCGTTTCCTCAAACCTCAAGCAAAAAGGCTCCTCCAAAAATATTCTAGTGATTTTTATTTTTTTTATATGTCTACCGAGGAACCCTAACTTTATCAAATATCCTCAGCACAGCACATTTAACTCTTGGCAACAAATTAAAATAAGTGTATTTATATTTCCCAAAATGTCAAACTATTCCTTTAAGTAAATGTGTAAAAGTAAGACATGGAGATATTACAGTATGTTAATATTTTTTCCACTTTCTGTCCTCCTGCATCCTCTCACCTCTCCATTCCCGTATGATCCAACATGGAGGCCGTATGCCAACAGCGGATCAAAATCTAATTTTCTCTCTAAACAGGCTACTTGCTCTCAGATCAACCAAATGGCATTTTATGAATAATGCCACTTAGTCCTAATTGGAAACACTGGTCCAGGAAAATAACATGATAATATAATCCTTTTTGCTGAAGTAGGGTATTTGGGTCATATCTGTGTCTGTAATTCTCAAGCTCATGATGCTCTGATGTTTAATTATCGTCAATTAATTATAGATTTTTGCCATTTGTATGGTAATTAACGCAGCGTTGCTCCATTTGGTCATTACTTAATCTAATTTGAATGGACCGAGGATGAAACGCATAGTGTCAGTCAGGTCCTGTGTTCATCCACAAAATTGATTTTATTAGCGAAATCAGCTGATTTTAAACATGTTGTCATTATGTGTCATCATAAGCTACTTTAGGGAGGAGGAAGAGCAGTTATTTAGCAGCAACATCAGAGGTTATCTGTGGGTGAAGGACAGTTTTACTGCAAGTTTGTTGCGGCAATGTACTCTGCCACAATTTACACAGTCATAAAAGTTTACAGTATACAGTATATACTATTTAACTCTTAAAGTTATTAAAAACTTGTCATTTTTAAAACAGTTCTATTTTCTATTTCTCTCTCGCTACATATTCATGCAAACTGAAGACCACATTTACGTTTTCCATGGTTTTGAGAAGAGGTCAGAGGTCAAACTCAATCAGGACTCACCTTATACTGGAAAGTGCATAGACAGATCTGAGATGATGACTTTGATCCATCACTTTGCTTTGCTGTCAGATACCTTTTCTGATGGGAAACTGTGATTATATAAGTCAAACGTCGCACTCCTCAACCCAACCAAACCCGGTAGGCAAAATCAGCAATTTTACCGTGCAGAACCCCGAAGTTGGTGGTCCACTGCTGCCTCAGTTTGTTTGTGTGTTTGTGTAATTGTGTAACTTTGGAGTTTTCAAAGGTTAGTTCAGATTCACCAAAGTCACACAATAATACAAACAAAATGTAAGACCTATGCAGAAGTGGTCCAGCAACTTCTCTGTTCTACAATGTAAAATTACAGATTTTGCCTATGGAGTTTGGTTGGTTTGGAGAGAGAGCGATATTTGGCTTATATAACAACAGCTTCCCGTCGGACAAGGTTGTCTAACGGCAAAGTAAAGTGGTGAAAAAATACATAGTGTAAAATATAGTGTACACCCTTTTTAAGTGGCTGAAATACATTTTGATGCTGACCCTTCACAGCTGTACATTGCTTAGCTTCCATGCCTGTACTTCCCTCTGCTTCTCCAAACTGGGGATGTGTCAGCTGCCATCCACTGTAGGTAAAACACTTACCATGACACCTCATATAACCCCACTTCAAATAACCCAAACTATCCCTTTAAGAAACAAAAAAGATTCAGTTCATGCCTCTAGTTTCCTGCTCTGCTTCTAAAATCAGATGTTCTCCTCCAGGAGAAAAACATCTGGCTTGATTCGGGAGTCCCAAGGGGACAAAAACTTTCCCTCGCTTTCTGCCTGTGCGAGGCTGCGTTTGAACCACACACGCGCACGCTCAAGCATTGTAATGTTGTGTATGTGTACGCACAAATGACCACAGTTGTGATGTTACGTAATAGTGTTATTGTTGGGAGGACGGTGCAGACTGTTCTCCCCTTTAAGACTGACTGATGGACCGTTTCACTGCCTGCGGACGTGGCTGTTTGAGGAAGAGTTTGTGAACTTAAATGCCCTTTGTGGGGGGAATGTAATCTTGATAAAATGCTACTGTAGAGACTCACAGCATGAGAAACTAAACCAAGTTCAGTTTGAGCACAACACATCTGATTAGCACATCTGATGCAAGCCTGAAACTTTCTCTTTTGTTTTAAACAGCTGGAATTTTCTTTTTGTCTTGGTAGGTTGCAGTATTGTCTTCCAATTCAGGACACTGTAGACCTACAGTTTTCAAACATGAAAATCTAATCAATATCTCAACAACTATAGTTTGGATTGCCTTTAAATCTTGTTAAGACATTCATGTCCCCCTAACAGTGAATTTTAAACACTTTGTTGATCTCTTAACTCGTCGTCTATAGTGCCACAATCAGGTTTAAATTTTAATTTGTCGGATACTTTGGTTCATGACTTAATACCTACAAAATTAATGACATTCCCATCTGCCTCATGTTAGCATGCTGACATTAGCACTTAGCACGAAGCACCACTGTGCTGAGTTGTCCCAGTGTCAAAATATGAAAGAGATTTAATAATGCTTTATTATTTCCAGCTCGACATTTTCATTCTGGGAATCCACCAGAGTAGTTTAACGTCCCCCCTCCCTCAAAGCCCACTTTCTTCTGATGGGCCAACTGCTGATGAGCCGTATGAGCACAGCATCAACACACAACTTTATCCACTGATTTTCGTGAAACTGGATTAAATTTTCCCTGTGATGTGCTCCTGCTGCTCTGCCTCGACTCAAGGCGATTTACGCTATAGAGTTTTCTTATTGTCAGACAGATTTACATGTTGTTAACGGCTACTTTAGCCACTAGTTGGCTAGTTAGCTCAGAGATCGGTCAGGCTGTGCAAGATTACAGCACCCAGGCCCTCTGAGCACCATCTTAGCATGGAAAATAGCAATATGAGGCAATGATTGTGATTAATTTACTGTTTGTAAGACCACAAATGAGATAAGAATTAGGTTGGAAAAACGATAGAGACAGCAACGATAGATTGTTTCTGATGACTGATTATTGTACACAAGCACACAACTTCATAACTGTATTCACTGGAATTGATTGGTTGAAACTGGATCATATTTTATGGGTGAAATATTTTCAGTTTTTTTTCCCTCTCTCTGATGTCATCTGGCTGCTCTGCCCCAATCTTCGGTAACTTAGCGAGTTCCCTGATGGACAAAGATTTACTTTTGTCAGTGATTAGCTACTTTACCTGCTACCTAGCAGCAGTAGTTACCTTAGCAACAAGTAAATCTACCTGTACATCAGAAACTTTGTAAATCACAGACAGTTGAGCAGCAGCAGGACATCAGAGGTAAAAACAGAAAATATGAAACTCCTTCACAACTGAAAAAGCAGACAAACTGAACACACACATGATCCTGAGCAGAGTGGTCGAATGAGGATGAGTGGGTGTCCGTGCTGTGCAGGCTGTGTTGTGCCTGGAGCAGATGACCATATAAAGAAATACATCATGTGCCAACGTCAGCTGTTGTGCAAAGTAGAAAACAATCACTGAGAACGTTGCCTTTAGGGCAGTCTGAAACCTGAGCATTATTCCCACCTTCTGTTTACCTAATTATTTGACACTTGGACCATGTTTAATATGAAGACCCAAAATTAAATTCATGCAAATTCAACAAATCCATGTCCAGATGCACTTCTTCATTTACAAATAAAGCAGATTTTTATTATTTCTGTATTCCTGAGCCTTTTTGGAAAGGTTAATTAGAACACTGAGAACAGAGAGTACAGCTTTATTCTCCCTGGAACAAGTTGCCTTTGCAATTTTCTCTTGGTCCAAGAATTTCATTGCAAAAAATGCCTAAAAGCATTGCAACATGAATACAATTCTTTAAAAACTGCCATGAAATCAAGCATTTTGGACCACAACAATCCCAAAATGGTCTGCAAAATGTTGGAGGTCCCCTTTAAACTTACACACATTATTAGTATTAAAAACAATATTTGATAGCTCTTTTGATACAAAAGCAAAAAGAAACACATTTCAGTGTGTCATGGTTACCTGTTTGCCACCAGGTGTCCACCACAGGACAGCGTCCGTCCCCAACCACTCTGTGGTACCACTCCCACGCCTCAGTGTTGATGGGCTCGCCCACTGCACACAGACAAGAGCAGCTAAACTCATATAATGTAGTCATTAGGTATATTTTTATGTGCTCTGCAAAACAAACTGTGAACTGATGATGCAAGAAAACAGTGAAACAAGAGAAAAATATTTCTGTAAAACAAAGAATGAATACATCTGTGTTGTTTCAGAGGAGGATTTACATTCTTTATGTTAAGCTTTGTGTTTTAACCTATAAGCTTCATGTTTCAGTGGAACAGGTGCTGGTGTGTGTGTGTGTGTGTGTGTGTGTGTGTGTGTGTGTGTGTGTGTGTGTGTGTTTGATATGCTGGCATGCTGGACTTTGCTGTGGACACTGCAGATCACTGAGGCATGTTGACATACCAGTCTGGCTTGACTTTCAATATGCTTAAAGTATGTAACACGTGTGTGAGCTTTGAGGAAAGGAATTTATCTGGTAACTCTGCAGAACATGAAACAAACACTGTCGACAATCAGAGTGAAGTTTTTACACGTGAGAAGTACCAAGTAGTGTTACTTGTTGCAAAAAGGAGAGGTGACCATTACTACATGAATGAGAACCAAGTTGCAAAAAAAACCTCCCTCTAATAGTGAGCTCTTGTGCACAAAATAATAGTATTTCTTAAAGATATTTTTTTTGGGCTTTTTGCCTTTATTGATAGCGAAAGCTGAAGGTATGACAGGAAAGGAGGGTGAAGATAGAGGGGATGACATGCAGCAAATGAGCCACAGGCGGGATTCCAACCGGTGGCCGCTGCAGAGGACTAACAGCCTCAATACATGGTGCGCACGCCCTACCAACTGAGCTATAGGGGCGCCCAAAATAATAGTATTTCTAAGCATCATGTTGTGCGTACCAGAGCCGAGAGTCTTGAGGGTGGAGCGGTCGTATTTGTGCACCCACTTGTCTCCGTACTTGAGCAGCAGGCGGATCGCCGTGGGAGCCCCGTAAAACTGGTTTATCTTAAGTCTCTGAACCATCTCCCAGTACCTTCCTGTGGACAACAAAACACGTATAAGTCCAAAGAGATGGCTGACAAGTTAGTGCAGCCTCTGATGCAGTCTATCACTTGATCTCTTTTAGGTAGACTTCACAATCTGATTGGCCTCTACAGTTGTTTTTAACTGGTTTAAATAGTATCATACCGATAGAGATTTATTTTATGTGAGCATGTTCATCAGAAAGCTATAAAATGGATTGTGGTGTTCCTCAAAGCTCAATTTTAGGTCCGACACTTTTTAAACTTTACATGCTGCTACTCTGAAACGTCATCAGGAGGCACAGACTACATGTCCACAGTTACGCTGATGATACACAGCTGTCCACTGCAGTGTCTCCTGATGACTCAGGTCCAACTGATGCATTTTAACTGTATTTTAAATATCAAGTCATGGATGGAGGAGAATTTTCTTTAGCTCAGTCTGGACAGAACTGAAGTCTTAGTTATTGGCTATGAAACTCTGCAACTGCAAGAACTGGTGCTAAACTCCTGTCAAAAAGTGAAAAATGTCATTTTGACTGCTGTAATGCTCTACATTCTGGTCTCCCTAAGAAAAACTACAGTTCCAACAAAACTCAGATGCACATGTTGACGAGGACCAGAGAGAGAGCACACATTTCATCAATTTTATTGCATTTTGTTTGTATGAAAAGTGCTCTGATATATCAATCAAATCAGAATCAGAAACTGGAGGTTTGACTGAAGCTGTAGCCGGAGAACCGAATCAATCAGTTAGACTTAATTTATGAAGCACTTTTCATACAAACAGAATGCAACACAAAGTGCTTAACAGAATAAAAGAATATCCCCACCCCTCCCACCTACAGCAATGACTGTATTTGATAAAGCACTAAGATAAGAACAGCACTCATTAAATACAGGAACTGAGGAAACGCTGACATAAGTAAGGAAACGTCAGAAAGACATAAAATAAAAAGATGTGCCAGCTAGTAAAACAGATTAAGATGCATAAATAAATATAAAGTTGAGGTACTGTCATTGAGAACCGTTTCTCCTTGACAATAACACGGTGTGTGTGTGTGTGTGCTGACACATATAATGACTGTGTCCTGACTCCTGTGTATACAGAAGTACTAATTTTAGTGTTGAGTTCAAGTTCCACTGTAAACAGTTATTCATAGCAGAGACACAAGCATGCAGAGCTCTTGGGAAACAACAGGAATACTTATAAAGAGTTTGCCAACACACTTACACAGAACATAACATTTTATATTAACATGACAGTAAAAATGTCATAATAATGAGCATTAGAGCAAATAAAAATGACTTAAAGCTAAAACAAACTGGAGGATTTACTGCTACTGAAGCAGTTTAGATTTTTTTTTTTTGTTCTGTATTTGTTATGAATTTGCTGATCAGTCTGATAGATTCGTACATTTGCTCACGTCCGTACCTGGGTCGGGGTAAACAGGAGTGCTCTCAAACAGGACAGTGGTCCCCCCGTTGGCCAGGGGCCCGTAGACACTGTAACTGTGTCCAGTTATCCAGCCAATATCTGCCACACAGCCGAACACGTCTCCGTCATGGTAGCTGAAGACGTACTGAGGACGAGAGGGAGGATTAATGTGATTCCTTTTGTACTCCTAAGTAACCCATTTAAAGGGATAGTTCAGATTATTTGGAGTGGGCTTGTATGTGGCACCCATCCATGGTCAGTGTATTACCTACAGTAGATGGCGGTCGCTCCTCTCTGGATAACTACCTCATACAACCCCATGTCGAATAATCCAAACTATTCCTTTAAGTTCTAAGGTACATTCAGGTTTTGGAGCCACATATACTGCCATCCAAATGACGTCTTTTTCAGCGATGTCCCTGCTTATTTCAGTAAAACAATGTCATCGCTCATTCTGCAGATGTTACAAGAGCGTGGCTTCGTAGTAAAAGAGTTCAGGTACTAGACTGACCTGCCTGCCTGCAAAAAACAGTAAAGTTAATAAGTTTGAGCCACAAATATCGTGTCTTTGTAGGGTCTTTAATCACATGTAGGCCAAAAAGTTTTTGCAAATCATTGCATTCTGCTTTTTTTTTAACAGTTTAAACAGCATCCCAACTTTTTAGGAGTTGGGTTTGTCCATAAATACACAATCCTAAAACTACTGTAGAGCAACATTTTTGTGAAACTCCTCTGTAACCTGCTGTGATCAGGCTGAGATTTCCTCTGCAGATGGTCAAACACTGGATTATGGATCTTGGCAGACTGCGGCTTTACACTGTGTGATAAAAAAAAAAAGATAAATACCCGGTGTGTGAGTGCGGCATACAGCAGGTATCCAGCCTGAGTGTGGACGACTCCTTTGGGCTTCCCTGTGCTGCCTGATGTATAAAGCAAGAACAAGACATCTTCACTGTCCATGGCAGCCGGCTCACACACCACGTCCTCCTTCATCATCTCCTGCACAACATGGTGAATTGGAAGGAAATCGCATTTTATAAACACAGCATAGTAACAGAACAAACTTTATTGTTTTTCCTAGTTGCAACATCATCTCTTGTTGACTGATATCGTGTGCAATACATGCAAGAAGAGAAACAGCGTAGTCAAACCATCCGACAGATGTGTGAATATCACTGAATTTAGAAACAGCGAGGCACAATCTACCCGAATTTGTAAAATACTGGGATGAGAAAATGCAAATATTTTCATTTAGCTGTTTATTTGCCTCTTCGTCTAACATTTCTAATGCCATGAGATCGGAATTCATTTTGCGCTTGCTGTCATTCTGCTTTCTGTCCAAACTCCCCACAGCAGACACCTGTAAAAAACACGTGAAACCCTCATTTAAATACTGCTGTCTCCACTGTGTTTGCACCTGTTGTCATTTAAGCAGTTATTCTTATTTGATCATCCGCAAAAAGCACAAGATGATACTTTTTCTTTTTGTTTGTTTGCTTTTCTGCAACAGCATCACAGGATTTGCCGGATACATGGACAACTGTGTCGTCAGCATACATCTGAAGACCTGTATCAGGGTAAGTATCTGGAAGGTCATTAATGTACAAACTGAAAATGACCAGAGAGAGTTCCTTGGGGAATTCCTGTATGTTATTTATCACCACACACTGTTTGTGACCCTTTAAATATGAATCAAACCATGATAATGACCATTTTGAAAAACATTGAGAGCTTTAATGTTGGGATGTTTGCACAGTTGTCATTGTCTTTTTTCCTCTGCTAAGAAAAAAACTGATCCAACTCCAAAACAGCTACTAATGGACCTGGTAATAAGTCTGTCAGCTGCTGTTTTCAACATCCAGAATGAGATTTCAACCTCAAAGATAATTTTTTATTTACTTAGTCCATTAATGCTAAATTAAATATCAGAAATGTTGGTTAAATTGTTAATTTTCTCTGCATTTTTTGCTTAATAAACATTTTAAAAAATCTTAATTGGTCCACTGAAAAGTGACACGGTGCAGCCGCGGTCCTCTGCGGTCGACATTAATATCTTAATCGAGCTCTGCTCTCTCACCTCCTCCATGGCGACGTCCCTGGCTGTCATGGCGACCGGATTCTCTGTTCTCATAGCAACAAACACCTGCTGTACCGTCGGGCAGCTCTCAACAGCCGAATCCACCGTCTTCTTCAGCTCGGCGACCTTACCCCCTCTGACGCCCTGGTTCACTGTGATGACGGTGCTGGATTGAGCTGTAAACGTGATGTTTATGAGATCAGTTCAACTGCACTGTTATCACAACAAATACTGCGATACTGCGGCTCAGGACGTACTGGAGGTTAAAAAAAACAATAAACCCTGTTAAACAGCAAAACTGAACCTAACTGTGTTGGGATTTATCAGAAAACACACACTGAGGGTGATAAAGGAAAAGCCAAGGAATAATTTATAATAGTACAAGGTGAAAAGTGAGGAGTATGAAATGAAAAGTATTTTGTTACAAATTACAAATATTTACTCATCAAATGTATGAAATAAAATGGCTCCTTCAATCACCTTATAAAGTTGTTACGTCCGATATTCACTACTTTTAGCTCTGTGTTTTTTTTAGTCTCCACCACTGATGGATGGCTCCACTTCCTCAAACCGGCTCCTACACACTCTGACTCCATGAGTGTGACTTCGTTGAACATTATTTCATTATGTCAGTCTGTCATGTGTGCCCAAAAATGTCTATCAAAATACAACACAAACACAACAGAGGTGCTGCACGTGAGAGGAGTGTGTTGGTTTGTGAGCCTGCGTCGATTGTTGAGGGGTTTTATAACCCACTCGCACTTCAGGCTGACTGGTTTGGGACGACACTCAATGTGGTGGACCCTCAACGCAAACAGAGTGAGAGTGGGTAGGTGCAGAGCGTAGGGGCCAGTTTGGGGTTGAGCCCTAAAGATGGACGCCATGGCTCTACTTCCCCATTACACTGGTCTCCAATTATTTGTGAGAAATACCTGCGTTCAGCCCTGACAAAACGTTTATTTAGACACATTGAACACACTCCTGTTTCTTTAGCTGGTAAATGATCCACTATGTTCACCAACTTAGTGCTAACTTTGTTTGGTATGAGGCAGGCAGGGCACAGCTGGTTTTTAAGCGTTTGGGAACAACACTGATGAAAGACTGAACCAAAGCAGTAAAGTTGTGGGCTATAAAACCAAAACAATGAGCTGAAAGACAATAAAATATCCCACAGAGCTAAGAGGAACTAAAGAGTCGGGGGTGTTTATTCTCTGTGGGTTGTCTATCGATACGTGCAGCTGGTGAAAATCTGTTTCCAGACTCATTCCATCACTTAAACGTCATCTCATCTGTCTCACCGTCTCTGATTCGCTCTGCGAGGGCCTCGGCACTGAACCCTGCAAACACCACGTTGTGGGCTGCACCGATACGGGCACACGCCAACATGGACGCCACAGCCAGAGGACAAGGAGGCATGTAGATGGTGACGCAGTCCCCCCGCTTCACGCCATGCCGCCTTAACAGGTTGCCCAAGCGACAAGTCATCTCCAGTAATTGCCTGCAAGAGACATAAATGGACCATACTGCACTACATGAGGAGATACATGGAGGAACACACACACACACACACACACACACGCACATACACTAAATCCAACCTGCTGACCTGTAGGTGACCTTGACCTCTGACCCCGGCTCATCTCTCTCCCAGATCAGAGCCGTCCTCTCAGGACTGGTGTGCACATGGCGGTCCAGACAGTTCACTGCATGACACACACAGAAGTCAAATTAGCTGCTTCACTCATCAACACATCAGCACGGTGCGTTCAGGGTACTCTTTGCAAAGGTGCGCTGATCGTGACTGGTTTGCACGGTGATGACTTCACCGTTACTGGACGTCTTCTATTTAGAAGTGTTCCTCAAAAAGCAGCATGGAAAACTGTGTCTGTCAGGAGGAAGTTAAATCACAGTCTGCTGCCTCAGAGTGTGATTTGATGAATTTCTTTAAATTAAATTCTCTGATTCCACCTTCTTAAAAGGGAATATTTTCTGATGTATTTACTCTACAATAATTTGAATATCTTTGGTTTGTAGACAAGTTAAGACATTTAAGGGCATTATCTTGGGCTTTGGATTTAATATTCAACCCACCATACCAACAGGGCACCTGTGAAAGGCATATAGTCCCATATTAAGTTAGCAAATGTTAGCAAAACATCAGCTAGCTAGCTAGCTAATCTAGGCTACATTTACTGTGAGCTAGCTAGTTAGCTTGTGTTTCGCTCTGCACTCTGTTTTTTCATGGACTTTATGCACCGTTACCTTTAACAAATTATGGATTTTGCTGCATTAAAACACTGTTGGAAATATTTAGGATATTACTTAACAAAATATACAACATATGTCAAGCATTTCTTTTAAAAAGAAATGTTAAATATTATATCTTTAAGTGAGATTGTTAGTTACTATAGCAGTAATGTGATTACTTTGTGGTGTGCTTTTATTTGTGATTCAGTGAGTTAATATGATGTTTTTCAATGTTACAACTGTCTCCACAAACAGGTCAACTATAACAATGACTTCTTGCACTAAATTTAATATTACAGTCTTGTTCTTATTAGTGAAAATACATAAATTCTATTATCAATTAGTGCACATATATATGTGTGTAAGTGTTTCTAAAATCAAAAGATTATAGTGCATTTTGTAAAGTCTGTGAGTTATGAAGGAAAATGTACAAAATGTTATAATAGGCCCCAGTCTCCGCTACTTTTACTTTTGTCATTTTTTTAAGTTGCAAAACAGTTACCCTTCAGGAGAAAATATGGCTGCAATTGAACTTGAATCTAATTACTGGTCTCAACATTCCGATTAAATGTGGATGTAATCTTACCGGACACATTCAGTTTTCCTCCCTCAAACCACTTGACCCTGCCCCGGCTCAGATCACAGTCCTGCACCGTGCTGAAGGGACTGATCCAGCTCAGTCTCTGACGCGCCGCAGCGGCCCAGAAGCTCTCACCGCGGGAGACGGAAAACTCCCGCAGAGCCGAGCGGTCCGACACCGCTTCAAACCCCGCAGCCTCCGGCATGAAGGCCGTTACGCTGCATCTGCTCCGTCCCAACACATGGAAATAAGAGCTGCAGACCCGACGACTGAGGACCGTAACGACGCACTTTGAGGCGCATCCGCGGGGCCGCCACATCATGAGAGTTAAAGTAATCCGCGCTATAAGAAATGATGTTTGCAACGCATTTCCTTCTCAGATAACACTGCGTTTAAGAAACTTTGGAAGATGTAAAGTGAAAGGGAAAACTTGGAAAGTCCAGGGAGGAAGGGCTGGAGGAGTGATGCTTTTAAGGGCGGTACAAAAAAACCCATGTGCCAACACTTTATTTCTTGGAAAGTATTAAGTAGTCGGCTGCAGCGGGATTTCAACATCTGTTGCAAAAGAAAACTTTCTTTTTGTGCAACATGCAGAATTTTAGTATTTAAAGGTCCTCTCGAGACATGTCACAAGACATGAAAGGACACAGTTTTGAATAATAGCTTGTGCCTGATATGTTTTATATTATAAAAAAAATGTAATCACCTTGTCAGGGGCGGATCTAGAGAAATATTCATGGTGTGGTGAGAGGGTGGCAAACAATCACATGTATCAATATTTGCTGAGAAAAGCCCCCAAATTAAGATATTTTAACTCCAAAAGTAAAGCATTAAATAGCAATACCTACAGCTGGCAGTTAGAAATCAATTAACTGTTTCTGTATTTTTCCAAATACATGTCTTTTTGACCTCTAAATTTTACCAGTGGCTTAGTCTCGAGTTTAGGCTAGATAGGGATGCCAGTTTTTTTTAAAAAAAGAGAAGTCTATAGAAAGACAATAAAATAGAGAATTCAAAAACTTCTCTTCCATACAGTTTTTTAGCCAAAAATGGCTCTTTTAATTGCAAAGGTTGCAAACCCCTGCAAAAGAGCATCATTTTTGCTGCATTCACTTGCACTCAGACTTCAGAGTTTCAATAAATTTTCCACCAGCCACAGCTTTTACCTATATACATATATTTTTAACTAGAGCTATCCAAAACTGGGATGGCAGCTGGGGTGGGCAAGGCATCTTTTAGGGGTGGCAGCTGCTGCCCCCTGCCTCCTTTCCAGATGCGCCCCTGCACCTGGTCAAACATTCTTCAAATTACCACAAAACTGTTTCCCCTCATTTAAAGAGACTTGACCCCTTTAGCATTTGATATGAAAACAGTCTTCTGGTGTCAAACTGCACAGTAAAACTCCAAGTAACAAGAAGCAAAACACATTTTTGAGTGGAAGGGGGGTTTTAGATATCAGTAAATTTTAATTATATGCTACAGATACATTTATACAGAGACAAACACAGATATTAACTGTACATGATAGGACCATGTTATCCATTGGACATTATTTTCAGTATGTACATCACAAATGTTGGAGTAGCAGAAAGAAAAAGACTGAGGCTTGTTACACAATCTGTATTCTTTGACCCAATGAAATGAGTCATCACAGGGAGGTCAGAGGTCACAGTCATCTCATTATTAGCACCTCTGGAGCAGCTGGGTGGAGTACATTTTTAAAAAGAGGCTTGTTTCCAAAACCATCTTTATCCAAACTGTTGCATTACTGTTAAAAAATGTAGTGAGTAACCTCGTTCAAGAATCACAATATTAAAGGAACATAGTTACTTTCCTTTACTTTTAGATTACCTCAGTAGCAAATAGGGTTGTATTGTTTAGCCTAATTGTTTGTTCAGATATTCCTTCTTTATTCTGGTCTGAGGTTTCTGTTTTTACCAACATCACCACCTATAGTCCCAAAACATTTTTCAGTCGTAGCAGTAGCAGTAGTAATAGTAGTATTGATACGTTAGCTGGACTTCTGTGAAGCTAACATTAGCAGTTGACCTGTGTACCTAATGTCAGCAGTTGGTCTGCGCAGCTAATGTTAGCACTTTATCTGTGTAGTTAACGATAGCGGTTGGTCTGTGTAGCTAACATTAGCGGCTGATCGGTGTAGCTAATACTGGCAGTTTGTCTGTGAAGCTAACATTAGCAGTCGGTCTGTGTAGCTAACACTGGCAGTTGGTGTGTGCAGCTAATGTTAGCACTTTATCTGTGTAGCTACCGTTAGCTGTTGGTCTGTCTTGTTAATGTCAGTAGTTGGTCTGTGCAGGTAATGTTAGCACTTTATCTGTGTAGTTAATGATAGTGGTTGATCTGTGTAGCTAACATTGGCAGCTGATCTGTGTAGCTACTATTGGCAGTTTATCTGTGAAGCTAACATTAGCAGTTGGCCTGTGTAGCTAACGTTGGCAGTTGGTGTGTGTAGCTAATGTGCACTATAGTATATCATTCTGGATTCTGACATTTTAATCCTGCTAATAATCCCCATTATTTCTAAATGCAACTGTAATCTGATTACATATTTTTTTCCTGACACTGTTTTGGAATGCAGTTACAGTATGCATCCTAATTACATAACCCATTACATGTAATCCGTTACTCCACAAGCCTGTGCATAAGGTAGCTGCCATGTCACAGAACTGTAGTGTTAATGAAAATAAATATATTGTTAATGCGGCAAAATATCTGCCATAAATGTGAGGGAAACAAGCCTCTTTCATTCTCCAACAGAAGGTGACATGTAAAGGTTTAAGTTTGGAGTTAGCTGTACAAATATTTAAGAAATCATCTTATTGGTTGAAGGAAGGTAAACAATTATTTCTCACGTGTTTATCTATGATTATGATGTTTGATCTGCAGGTTTGATCAGCGGTGGCTCCGTATGCACCAAAGGTTCAATTCAACCAATGAAACACGACCTCTGCCTCTGTGAAATATTTGCGAGCTCCACCCTGCAGGTGTTTCTCCATCAGTCTGTATCCTGCAGCATTTTTTTTTCAGTTACTCTTCTCCATCTCTGCCGTTTCCCGCTCCATCACCTTGTCCTCGGCTTCCTCTTTATGCGTCACGTGGTTGTTTGTTTTGTCGGAAACTGTCCCAAGCATTTTGGCGCTGTGCTCCTGCGCCTTCGCTCTCAGCGCAGCAATACTGTTCTCCCTCAGTTCCTCTTTAGAAATTGGTGTATTAGTGTCTTTCGTGTGTTTCTCCTCCTCCTCCTCCATCACTTTATCCTCTGGTTTGTCCTTTATCGGGGGCGGTGTCAGGCTGCTGGGCTTTCCAGGAGAGGAGTTTGAGGTTTCAACGGACTTCTTGTGCATACCTTGAATGGGAAAGGATGATAAATCCAAGTTAGGGCTTGCAGAGGAGGGTTAGAGGAGGACTTCAAATGGATAGTTTGGATTTTCTGAAGTAGGTTGTATGACGTAGTTACTCATAGTCAGTGTATTACCTACAGCAGATGGCGGTCAACACACCTCCACTTTGGAAGCTATGCAGTGTGCTGCTGTGGACGCAGTCAATAACTAAATGTATTTTAGCCACTTATAAAAAAAGGTCCACCTAAAAAAATAAAATCAGTTTAAGTGTACGCTATATTTAGAATAATTTCGCCATGTTATCTTGCTGTCAGACAGCCTTTTCTGACGAAATATCGCCATCTCTCCAAACCAACCAAACTCCATTAGCAAAAACAGTAATTTAACTTCACAGAAAACGGGGAGTTGCTGGTCTATCGCTGCCTCAATCTGTTAGTTTGTTTGTGTTATTGTGACTTCTGTGAATCCAAACTATCCTTTTAAAACACCAAAGTCACACAATAACACAAACAAGCTAACAGATCAAGGCACTGATTGACCAGCAACTGTGAGGTAAAATTACTGTTTTTGCCAGTGGAGTTTGGTTGCTTTGGAGAGGGCGATATTTCACTTATATAACAGCTGTTTTCTGTCAGAAAAGGCTGTCTGACAGCAAGGCAAAGTAGTGAAAATGTCCTAAATATAGCGTTCACTTAAATTGATATGGATTTTTTAAAGTGGGACTTCTTTTAAGTGGCTAAAACACATTTTGCTGCTGACCCTGTCCAAGGCGGTTCATTGCTTAGCTTCTAAAACTGATACTCTTACTGCTTCTCCGTTTAAAAAAAAATCCAAACTAACCCTTTAAAAGATGTCTTACAATTATTCTCATCTTGGTTACTGGTGTAGTTTGAGGTATTGATGCATTTGTGCACCAGTTTTTCCTCACAAGCCTGGCATTTTGTGTGTACTGAGGTGTCTAACACTGAAATAAAGCGTAAAGGAGAAGGAGGACACAAAAATAGATGGATGGGACCTCTTATTCAATTAGTCACCTAATTGATTTAAACTAATCAATTGACATGAGGCGAGAGAGGATATTCGGTCTAATCTGTCCTGATTAAGTGGGATTATCACTGCATTGACTGCTACCTTTTATTGACATGCTGACACTTTTATTGGCTCCTAACATGAGCGGGGCTTAACTCCCACCTCCTGTTATTAGAATTCATCTTAATCCCTCATTTTCAAACACAATGAGACAAACTGGGAGGGAAAAAATATCATTTTGTCAGCAAAAGCAGAGCTTCTTTGAACCTATATTGCAGTAACAAAAATTTGGTCTAACAGTGACACAAGAATCAATCAAAACAGATTTTTATCTGTATTAAAGGCATTAAGGATGAGGCAGAGAAACTTTACAAAGCTGAGTGAGCGTTAATATTACAGCTGCAACAGTAAGTTAATAAACTGATTGTTTGATCGAAAGAAAATTAGTCACCAAATATTTTGATAATCAGTTAATCATTTCAGTCACTGTCAAACAAACATGTCAGACATTTGATGTTTTCAGCTTTTTGACTACGAGAATTTGCTGCTTTTCTTGTCTTTTGGTTTTGGACTAGAGTTGAAAAACATCACTTTGGCCTCCTTGTCCGACAGGCTGCTATATGATTCAAGATCAATAAAAGGTCATAATTTACACAACAGTCCTTTTACACTGCAGACGATTTGATTTGTTATGGTCTGATGAACACAGGGGTCACTACTAACAATAATTTTATTATTTAAACCTCATGTCAACATGTCTTCTGTAAAACAAAGGCCATCGTCTTCTCTAAACTTCTCCCACTTGACATGTAATGAACATACTTGTGCAACAGTTTACCTAGTAACCACGGAGCGTAAGAGTCTGTGACGCCCTCCTTGGCCGACTTGAGGATGGACTCGGGCAGCGGGATGGAGTGACGGACCATGGCTCCGTACAGGCCGTACTCCGCCATCACGCTGCTGCGACCCCAGCACTTTTCCCTCTTCCTCCACTTGGCCCGGCGGTTCTGAAACCACACCTGCAGGGAAGAAGGTCAGATTAGATTTAAGTTTACTTGAACTCTGCACCAAACCATTCACTCAAACAAAAATATGGATGTTTGAGCTTCACTGTGCAGAATGATGAATGTGCGTGACTCTGCAGAGTTTTCGAGTGTCTTTGTGCTCACTTTAAATCTGACTTTAAGAAGTGTTTCCATCAGAATCATCTTTACAGGACAAGTTTGCTGGATTTAGTGCCATCTAGTGATGTGCTTGCAAACTGCAAGCAACTCACCTAATCCTCCCCTTCCAAACATGTAGGGATGGATGATTGGAGAAACATATCAGCTCTCAGCGAATGGCTGATTCGTTTCTTTGGCGGTGTCTTTTTCATGTTGTCATTTTATTTTGCTAATTTAAAGGAGCCATATGTAACAGCTGTGTGTCCAAAAATGAGCACCGCAGTCTCAAACGTGAGTTGAAGTCACAGTACCTGTGTTTGTAACATGTCGTCTCTCCTGAATCCAAAATAATTATAAATAGTAGATTTATCAGTGAGCACTAATAATGATAAAAAGCAGCATCGAGGTATTTGGTCAAAAATACTGTGATATTTGATTTTGAATCATCCAGCCCTGCTAACAGGTCCATTATAGACTCAAAATGTAAGTGTGCTGTGCAAAATAGTCCTGAACCTCTGTGTTTAATTTTATTTTTTCCTCATTGCTTCATATGTTGTCTTCTGTCAGTTGCATGTGTGTGTGTGTGTGTGTGTGTGTGTGTGTGTGTGTGTGTGTGTGTGTGTGTGTGTGTGTGTGCATGTGCATTATTCTCCTTCTGGGTCCTCAAGTGCCTAAATTGATTTCCACCAAGCCGGGCCTTGTAATAGCCTCAGAGAGCTTGTGAATATGGATGAGCAAAACAGGGAAAAAATGAGCATCCTAAAATGGCCGAGGAGGCGGGATGAGATTGTGGGGAATGGTGTGGAGCGCGCGCGTGTGTGTGTGTGTGTGTGTGTGTGTGTGTGTGTGTGTGTGTGTGTGTGTGTGTGTGTGTGTGTGTGTGTGTTTTGCAGACCTGGAATTAAAAACGATCAAAGCCGAGCCCAGAAAGCTATTCAGGTAGATCTGATGATAACCTCCATCTCATAAAAAGATGGGCCTCAGATGAGCAATCATGCTTTTTGACAGCGACAGTGTGAGTGTGCATGACTCTGTGTGTGTGTGTGTGTGTGTGTGTGTCTTCACTTATGTGTGTGTGAAGTGTGTGTGAAGAGAGAGGTGACCCCGGGGGCGAAGAGGCTGATTGAAAAATAAGTTAATTTCCAGGCCCGATCGATGGGAGACAGGCGGTCAAATATCACGGGAAATTAAAATGCTCATAGCAGCAGCAGCCAGGCGGAGGCCTGCGCTCAGCCGCTGACCTGCGCTAATTAATTTCTATGTAGTTATCATTTCATCTCAGGGCTGCGGCCCGTCTCTCACAGGAGGAGAGACGATAAGTTCTCCTCAATTAACTAATTACACTGAGAGGGTGAATTGGCTGCTAATATGAAAGCAGGAGTGAGGATGACGATGGAGTCTGAATATTATGGCTGCAACTAATCATTACTTTCATGATTAATCGACAAGTTGTTTGTTCTTTAAAATGTCAGAAAATGTGAAAAAATGTCAATAAGTGTGGGGCAGCCAACCATTATTTTATCTGTTGATCATTTTCTTGATTAACTGAGTTGATCAGTGCTTTGCAAAGCTCAAGATGAAGTCTTCAAATGTCTTGTTCTGTCTACAACCCAAATATATTCAGTTTACTGTCAGAGAGGAGTAAAGAAACCAGAAAATAGTCACATTTAAGAAGCTGAAATCAGAGCATTTTTGACTTTTTTTTCTTGGGAAATTACTCACACCAGTCAATCAATTATCAAAGTAGTTGGTGATTAATTTAATAATTAATTAATAATAGTTAAAATGGCCAAATAATCCCATGTGATTCTTTAAATGTAAACTATCACATAAATTGCTTAGGTAAACTGATAGCAGAGAAAAGTGTCACAACACAGGTTAAATTTATTTTAATGTTAAATGTTTGATGGTGTTGACCAAACAAAGATGCTGTTAAAACTTCTGAGAAAGTTTAAATAAAATGAAGCGGCAGTAGTGCAGAATATTTGTTTCACAGTTTGAACATGATGTAAAGTGCATCTGTACAAATGTGATGTTAACAACAATTTAAGAGACAGAAAAAACAGCATCAGATTGGTATCTGTATCAGATACTTAAGATTACAGTATCAATATTGGTATCAGACATGAAAAACTGGTACAAGCCATCCCTAATTAACAATCGATGAATCATTGCAGCTCGACAAAATCCAGAATTCATGTTTATCACCTTCATTTCTGCTCTGCACTGACTGCAAGTTAATGTATCTTAATTATTTGACTAAATTAATTCACACTTCATTAAAAGTGTTTATTTTCCATTTTAAAACAACTATTTTTAAGTATCTTCAGGATTTGAAATTTAAGATAATAACAGTATTAGTGTTCATCTGTTACTACATTATTTAGCTTGAATCAATCATCAAAATGAATCACCAGTTATTTTGATATAGGTCTGAGTAGTTTAATGGGGAAAAAAGTCAAAATTCTTATAAAAAAATGTGAAAATAAAAACTTGTTAATACAAACTGATTTATTTACTCTGACTGTAAACTGAATATATTTGGGTTTTGGACAAAACAAGACATTTAAGGACGTCCCCTTGGACTTTGGGAAACACTGATCTAGAGCTGCAACAATTAGTTGATTAATCGTTTAGCTATTAGATTGTCAACTGTTTTGATAATAGTGTTAGCATTTTGGGGACTTTTTTTTTTTTAAAGAAAAAACATGACAAATTCTCTAATTTCAGTTTCTAAAATGTGACAATTTTCTGGTTTCTCAGTTTTCTGATCATCATTTTTCACCATTTTCCAACATTTTATAGAACAAACAACTAATCGATTAAAAGGGAAAATAATTGATAGATTACACACATACGCGCGCGCGCGCGCGCATGCGCACACACACACGCACACGCACACGCACACGCACACACACACACACACACACACACACACACACACACACCTGTATTCTGTCCTCTGGCAGCTCAGTCTTCATGGAGAGCATCTCTCGGGCGTAAACGTCTGGATAGTGAGCTTCATTAAAAGCTTTCTCCAGCTCCTCCAGCTGATAGGAGGTGAAAATGGTTCTGCAGACCAAATAAAAGACAAAACATGAAAATAAATACACATTCATAATTTGGATTTCTTCACAAACTAATTTCATATTTTCACATTTGTAATTTGAATCAAGCTGCAACTGAAAAAAAAAAATTAGAAACAAATAAAAATGTTCCAGCACTGACTTTGAAATCAAATCTTGTAAAATGAGAAATACTCAAGTATTTATTTGACACAACAATGAAGCAATGAAATAAGAAATAAAAGGACAATTACCAGGGGATGATAACAGTGAGCCAATTAT
Organism: Lutjanus erythropterus; assembly: GCF_056507025.1. NCBI lineage: Eukaryota > Metazoa > Chordata > Actinopteri > Lutjaniformes > Lutjanidae > Lutjanus > Lutjanus erythropterus. Next base: position 29,293,948 of record NC_139331.1, on the reverse strand, counting down.
TGATTAATCGGTCATTATCTTTATATGTTTCACAGGCTTGTAATGCTCTCAGAAAATATGCAATATGTTGCTTAATAAAGGAAATTGCATTTTGCAACCCTAAGGTATACAGAAAAAAAAAGAAACAAAGTAAGCTATTTCACTTTGTTCCTCACACATATTCATTATTATTCTTAATGAAAAATACAGAAATACTGTATTTAAAAACAGTACAGAGGAGATCACAGTGATTTTATGTAGGGTGTTAATTTCTATGAGGAATTTTAGACTAAATAAATATTATTCCACATACACACAAACGTTATTCCAGCAATTAAATGTTTTTTTTTTTTTGCTTTGGGGTTTTATCACTGATAATACCAAACGAAAGCACACTGATATATAAAGGCTCAATATATGCCACACTGGAACATCTGCCTAAAAAAATAAAACAAAGACAGACAAACAAATACATAATATTTTCGATAGGCCTTATCTTATTTTCCATTTGTTTGATTTTTTTTTTTTTTTTTTTTTTTACCTGTGTCGTCTTTTCTTTCGTTTCTTGCTCTGACTCAGGGAGGATTTTGAGAACTTTTGATCACCGGAGGAAAGACTGACATCATCAGAATCTGTGAGGAGACACATCAATGAATAACCGGAAATAAATAATAAAAATTACAAATGAATATACTACTAATAATAGAGAACTGTAGTGCTGTTTTTTTTTTTTTTTGTTTTTAACAAAAGTCTGATTTCTTGATGTAAAATGGGTATCGATGCATGTATATCGAGTCTTCAGCGCGAGTTTGTCCCAAATGATAGAAAAACACTTAAAAAAAACCCTTTATATTAGAAATTCTAAAACGAACTAAATTAAGTTTTAAGAATTAATTTCAGCAAGGCCTGGCAAGGCAATCATTTCCCCATTTTGAAAAAAAAGCTTTCTAAAGTCGCATTTAAAAAGAAAAAAAAAAAATCTAACATCATTATTTCTAAATTATTTTAACTAAAATTATCATCATTTGATGATAGGCTCGAAGCCTTTGACACTTGGACTTTTTTGTTGACCTCTTAGTCATTTTGTGCAAGAAATTCCGTCTTTCCATTGAATCTCGTTCGTTCAGAAAAAAATACATGAAAGATAAACTGAAGGATTCCAGGTCATTTATTATCATTTCACACGGTTGTACAACGAAATCTGTGTTCAGTTAGAGTTGTACTTCCGTCCTGCTCAAACACAAACTAGGCTGAAACATAAACTAAATTCACAGTGGAACGGGATAAAATATAAACCTACATAAATGTGTACTAATGTGGTAAAAGTTTAATCTAAAACATGTTTCCAGATTTAACAGGCCTTCTAGTTTCGTAAGGCACTGACCGGAGCTGGCGGAGAGCTGTGCGTCATGCTGTGCGTCCATGTGCGTGGCTCTGTGCAGCGGCTGCAGGTGCACATTTTGCGCCTCCGACAGCACCTCCAGAAACGCCGGCTGGCTGTAAAACGAGTGTATTCCCTCCGGTCCCAGCAAACCCATCCCGACCCCGAGGCCCCCGTGTCCGAGCGCCGACCTGGCGGCCAGGACGTGCGCCCTGTGCGGCAGAGCCTCCAGCGGCCGCCGCGGCGCCGCCACCTGCGGCTCCTTGTTGAGGCCGAGCAGCTCCTGGATCCCGAAGCCGGTGCGCCGGTGCACCGTGGGGGCCATCTTCCAGACCGGAGGCTGGTGCTGGTTCTGGTGGTGCTGGTGGGACCCGCCGTGGGTCACGCTGGTCTGTGAGGCTGGTTTCTGTTTATTCTCAGTGTCTGAAAGCACAGCTCCCTCCTTCCCCGTCATGATGGTGTGCTTCCACTTTATGTTTTAGTTCCTGGTGCAAAGAGCTCCGTCAGTGATGCTCCGTCTGTATCTCCTGCCTGCACGCCTCTCCTCTCCGCTGCGCTTTTTATCCGACAGGCAACAGGCGGCAGCCAATCACAGGAGGGCACAGACTCCACACTGAACTTTGCATCAGCTCCGTGAAGCTTCATTAAAGCAGATTACACAATTTATGGCGATTAATTTGCCAAGAACATGTGGATGGATTGTGACAAATAATTAAAACTGGAATCACCATCAGTTTTGTAGAAAAAGCTTCACTTTGATATCGTAAAGTTTTTTGGGTTTTTTTTTTTCGTTTTTTTATCTCAATATTTCTGTCAGTTTAAAGGCTAATTGTATGAAACTTGGCCAAGGTTCGTTTTTTATTATTATTTTCAAAATTCCACGATCAACTCTATTGCAAGGTGTATATAATAGGAGATATGCATATATACCTACATTCTTTACCCTCAGGACCAATTTGGTCCCATTGAATCCCATTATAACCACATATTTTTCATATACTGTAATCCTGACATATTATAATGCTTTTCCCATAAATACCTAATAAATTTAAGCCTCTATATTCAAAATACAGGGAAATCAAGTTTTAGGTGTGATACAACCCCCCCCCCCCAAACTACCAGGGGCAGCAGAGCTTCTTCACATAGAGTTTCAATGGAGGCCTGGTTCTTTTACCTTGCAAAATGCATGGTAATAAAAATAAAAAAAACTCTGAACACCATAAAAATGGTCTTGGTGTGTTGGAATTGATTTAGACGAGTGGTGTGAATGTTTTTGAGAATGTATGACCATGTCTGGCCGGTCATTTCTCCAGCAGACAGCCATGAAGAGAAGCCTGAAACTAGAGGAGGCTCTTGCTGCAGTCTTGCAGTCCTCTGGGGAGAGTGAGCAGCATGTTACTGAGGAGGATGTTACAAGCAGTGAGGATTCATCTGAGAGCCAGGAGGGATTGGGGAGGGATTCCTGCCAGGCACAGAGGGGCCCAGCAGCTCGTCGGAGGAGGAGGAGAAGGAGGAGGAAAAAGAGGAAGAGGCAATGGAGGACGACGCCTCTCCATGAAGATCAAGAAATGGGGAAATCCTGTGGTCTCCCATACATGAAGAGGCCCTGCTGATCTTTCTCCCTTCTATCTTGACCTCAAGGCCTTCTTTTGCAGGTTTGTGGCACCTACTCTGCCATCAGCAGACACGCAGGTGGCCCATGTGTCTACCACATGACAGACAGGGAATACCGTTTCCATGAAAGGGTGTACATTGGTCTGCAACAATGCTTAGGAAGGTGGTACGTGTCAAAGTAACATCCACATGGGCGGCAGGACCCGAGGTTTCCCAGCAGAACATTGTCCAAAGCATCACACTGCCTCCACCGGCTCGCCTTCTTCCCATAGTGCATCCTGGTGCATCAGACCAGGTCATCTTCTTCCATTGCTCTGTGGTCCAGTTCTGATGTTCACATGAATCAGGGGGTTCTTATGACAGAAAGGGCATAAAAGCAAAAAATATAAAACAAAAAAAGAATTAAAAACTTTTTATCTATGGTAAGGCTTGAAGTTGTTGAAAAGATCTGATGCAGTGAAAGTGAAAAAAAATTATATATTACATTTTTATTACACTTTTATGAGAGGGACCATTTTGGGACCCAAGGGAAAAAGGTGTATGGTTTTTTTTAAGGGTGCCTCGAAGGTTAAGTCACAGTTCAGCGCATCAAAACTAGAAACACTAAGAGCCAGAGCTGCAACAGTTGTCAGCTATTAAACTGCAAACTATTTTGATAATCAAATAATTGAGTTGAGTAATTTTCTGAGAACATAAAAACTTAAATTAATCGATTCCAGCTTCATCAGATAGATACAATCAGTCGGATAAACCCGTCAAGTCGAAGAAAATCAGCTTGATTTGCTGCACGTTTCTTCTCATTCGTTTAAAATTTGTTGTAAGGAACCAAAAATACTCAAAAACTTGAAAAACTCAACATAACTCAAACTAAATCTGACTTTTCACTATTGTATTTGATCCATTGTTGGATCAACTAAACCACTTTATTATTAGTCCTGTAGGTTAATGTTTTATTTCAGCCGATAGACAGAAGTAAAAAGCTCCTAAAACACAATTTATTTTCATGAAATAAGATGTCTTATTTCAGTAGTCTCACTTATAATTTCTGTCCTTAGAAAAGCACCAAAATGCATCTATAATGACAGACAATATGCAGTGAGACCAACTTAGAAAAAATGACTTCACTTAGTAAAACAAATATATTCATATTGTTTCAAATAATTTTCAATGCAATTGTGTAAATTTAACTTCTTGACTTTGGGGGACTTTTCGGTATACAACCACACTGAAAAGTGTTTAGTCACTAAAACAAACAAACAAACAAACAGCTAAATAATAATAAAACAAAATAATAAATCAAGTTGTTTCAAATAATTTTAAAAGCGTTTATTTAAATTGTTAACTTGATTTGAGAAACATGCAACACATTTGAGAGCAATTCTCTTTTTCCAGTGAAAAATGTTTGTTGAACTTTGCAAGAATACTTTAATTGGTGACACTCAAATCAATCAATCACGTTTTTCAGATCAGATCAGTTATTGATGTTAGATTAACATGACTGATATATGAAAAACTGAATTCACCCGTGTGTTGCACATTATTTTTTCTTTAAGATGGTCCAGCAAGTCTCTTGTTTAAGTGCAATTAAAAAGATGAGTAATCTGATTATTACACCTTAGTGGTATTAACTCATCGTTCTGTATTTTAACATATTAAAATAAATATATTAAAGGATAATCATTAAAAAAAATAACTCTCAATGCACTAGACACAGTCACGTTGGAACAGGAGCTACGGAAAAAGATTTTCAGTGGTCAAATTAAAGGAAACACTGATAAACTCCCATAAAGCCAATTTCTCCATCAGTTAATTAATCAATTCAGCTTCTGATTAGGAGACAACAAGCTGATTGATCCGTTAGCGGACTGCAGCTCTAACGTCCCACATTACCCACACTGTCATTTGCATATTGTAATTAGGTTTAAACGTTTTGTCTTTCTGCTCATCTGTTGATCGGTTATTAAGCGTTTTTTTTTAAATTATTATTCTTTGACGGGTCACGTGAGAAAGAAAACAACATCCCAGTTCGGGGTATTTAGGGCACAACAGGGTGGCAATTAAATGTGAGAACAAACAAGAGGAGCAAACAGATTTATTTATCTCCTGAGGGTCTTTTTTTTTTTTTGTCTGAGATCTGATATCAAACACAAAAAAGCTGTGAATGTTCGAGCGCATAAATCGGATTTTGAAAGTGAGAGCGAAGACATTTGGGATGTGTGTCAGGGGAAATCATCCGCAGCTTCTCTTCACACTCATTCATCACAGTAGGCTGCAATAATAAACCCGCAGCTCAAATTCGAGCGCGCTGAATTGTGAAATGAAGTGAAAATGCTCTCATATTCCCTCCGTTTCCACAAACCCAATCCTCCCTAATCAGCTATTATTCAATTATTGCGCGGTTTTCAATCGTTCGGAGATAATTTGCGGCACGCTTTCGGACATCTGGACGGACAATTGCGCGCGCTAGAAGAGTTTATGGAGATGAGCGGACGCGCACGATGGAAGCGCAGATAGCGGCGTTATCAGTGGGACATGTGGTGATGAATAAATAAATAGGTAGGTGGGTCCGCAGGGAGGGTTTGGCAGCAGCGCGTCAGGCCGTCAGTGACGCTCACCACCGACCTACTGCTGCTGGTCTGTAATCTGAGATGTGATCGAGAGATGTGGCATCACTCCGCTGCGCAGCACTGAGCTTTATTTCCCTGCAGGAAAAACACCACAGGCCTCAGTTTAAGGGGGGTAAAATAGGGGAGACCGGGGACAATGGTAACATTTTTTTTTTTAAGTTTTGTGCAATACTGTTTTTTCATTACCAAATGAATTACCAATATGCCTTTTAATGTCACTGGCGCTTTTCTATTTTAGTTTATTTGAGCAGACTTATTTACTTATGTTACTTCTATTGAGGCACAGTTGTTTATACACATACTTTTTATTTCACACATATTTACTACATTTAATGATATGTAAGTTATAGTTTACAGTGAGCAGGATGATTCGAGACCTGCGTCGGGGTCCTGCATCATCCTGTCTGGGTTTTTTTTTTTTTTTCCACAATAACGACCTGCTCACTGCACATTATCCCATTTAAAACATGGTTAGTTACAAAAAAAAATAAAATAAAAATTGGCACACATTTATGTGACAAAATATTAATTTTAAAATAATCTTATGGCTTTATTTTGCAATAGCGACCTGCTCACTGTACATTATCCTGTGTTACATGGTTATGTGTCAACAAAATATCAATCATTTGTCACAAAATTTTAATTTTAAATGATTTTATTATTCCTGTAGAGTCAATGATCAGATCTGTGTCCACAGCAACAGTCTGTTATACAGAAATAACAGACCATAGATGTCAATGACCAATCAGAATCAAGTATTTAACAAAGCTGTGTAATAAATTTCTTTATTCTCATGTTACTGTAATTTTAGAGAAATCTGGTCTCATTTATGAAGAAAGCTAAAATGTCCTAAACTGCTTTCCCAATGAGAGAAAATAAAAATGAGAGGGCCTGTTAATTCAGCCTAAATTCACTTATTTCTCATGTATGAAGTATTTAATAAGTGTATACAGTATAATTTCAACAACAAGAGTAAAGATAAAAGAAGGCGATGCAGAAAAGGCAGCAAGGAACATTAATTTATACACAAATTAACTCTTCCCAGGATTTATTGATGAGGCCTGTTGTGAATCGGATCATGATGGCTTGTCATTTTTAAAAAGCGAGTCCCCAGGAAAAAAGTTTGGCAAACACTGATCTGATATTATTTTGGTGTTAGTCGCAGAATTTTTGAGATATTAGTCGTAGAGATATCTGCTTTCTCTCCTGTATAATGAGACTAAATGGCACTCAGCTTGTGGCGCTCAGAGCACCAAAAATACAATTTAAAAACTCAACAGCAATGTTTCATTCCAGAAAATCATGACCCAGTTACTCAAAATAACCCACAGACTTTTTCTTGGAATTTGTGTGAACAGCAGTTCAAGAAAGAGAGAGGTGAAGTCTAGTTTTGCTACCTGATCGGATATTGCTTGTAGGGGCATCACAGGGAAGATATAAAAACAGATAACATAAGATGTTTTGTTTGTTTGTTTATGCAAAAAATTTGATTTGTTTCCAGCATTCAAAACATGTACCATGTACTGTTGTTCAGTTTTTTCACTTTTTTAAACTTTGTATGTAACATGAAGAAAGTAGCTAATTAAGTGTTTGTGAGCCAACTTTTCAAAGGAAAATGTTAAGTTTATAAACAGGTGATGTATTCAGGACATACAGAGTATAAACTGGAAGATAAAAGTCTTATTAAGAAAACACGATGTTCTTCATTTTAGCCTTGATACATTAGAAAACAGCAATTCATTAATTTTCCCTAATATTTATGCTCTTCCCCATTTAAGGGGTAAGACATTGCTTTAGTGAATGATTAAGGTTATATTACCTGATTAAAATTGAGTCTTGGAAAATTAAAAAGAAAACAAAAGAAGGAAATAAAAATGTAAGATAATCAAATATCAAATGGTCCAGATGTTAAAGAACTTGAGAGAGTGACAGGGAGAGGATTGAAGCGACTTAAATTACCTTCAGCATCTCATGAGAAGCTATTAGAGAGACGTTTCATCAGAGGTGAATGAAGAGATCAATGCCACACCAATAGATATGCTAATGAGGTTTCTACATTACGCGCGCGTGACGGCGCCGTCCATGAATCACATCCTTCCACTCAGATCAGGAGGACGCGGCCAGAAACACGTTTTTGCATCACAATAAGCATCACATCTCGCCGTGTCTGAACACAAATCATCTCAGTTCAATGTTCATCACTGAATCATTAACAAACGGTTCAGAAAACTACAAAACACTGAGCACAAACAAAACGATCCACAGATTCACAAAAACATGAATATTTACCTACTGTAGCTATTGCCTGCATAAGAATGGCTGTAAATATTTTAACGGGAATTATTTATCAGCTTTTTTAAAAATCCATTTATAAATCTTGTTTGAAAACCTATTTAATTTGTTTGCACATTAATAAATTAGAGTTCTGCCCTTGATAGACTGTACCTGTTGCAAGGAAGTCTGCGCCAAACACATAATTCAAGATTTCTAGTAATGACACAGGATGAAATGATATTTTATATCCAAAAGGTCAAAGGTCAACTTCCCTGTGACATCATAATGTTCAGCTCTCTATCAGTCCTCTGTAAAAAATAGTCTCTTAATGAAGACAGCATGTTTCTCACTGGAAATTGGCAAGAACTTCTGTTTTGCCAAAAATAAAATAAAAATAAATAAAAATACACCTTTTATTAATTCCCATGAAATCTTCACAACATATATTGTATGAGCCTGGACAGACATGGATGTAAACTGCAACTTCACCGGTTGGCGAAGGCAACTAGGAGGTAATTTTAGTTTCAGACACAGACAAATTATCAAGTTCTTTAAAGTTGACCTCTAGTAAAATATTGCTTAAAATATTTGAGTACACTCCTGGTGGAGCAAAGAGCTACTCTTTACTGATCACTCTACTTTTCACATACGGATACATACATGCACATGCATGTATATGTGGTGTAGAACTGTCTTTACTCTCAAAAGGCCCATTTTTGGCCAGAAAAGAATTTTGAGACCCCCTGAAATCCCCTGAGACTTTTTTTGGATTAAGCATCAATAGGAGACTCAAGTAAAATTTAGAGAAAAAGACACAGCAGAGTCGTAGATGTACCGTACATTTCATTTTGTTGGCTACGTATTTTTTACAATCAGAAAATGTAAGAATCATTATTCTTTTTTTTTTTTTTTTTTTTTTTTGTCAAAGTCACATGAGGCAAAAGAGCTGCATGTGGCTCTGGAGCCACAGGTTACTGATCCCTGCTGTAGAGTCTTCACTTAATGTTTATTGTCCCACTTATGTTTTTGTTTTAGGTCTCATTGTGGTTATGTAACATTTTAGTTTTGTTTAATGCAATATCACCGAAGCATCTTCCTGTCAGATACCTCAAAACAAACAAAACAACACCACAAAATATGTGAATTTTGGTATTTTATTTTTTATCAAGTTTTTTTGATTTGCTGCTTGAACGTCCCCCAGTATTGTCTGCAGTGACATTACTGCACACACGGAAAAGAAACTGAAAGCAGCCTCACTAATCATTAAAGTAATGCAGTAAATTTAAGTGGTTGAATCCTGCAGAAACCCTGTTCTAAATGATGTTAAGCACAGTGAGAGCTTTCCAGGTGATTTCTTACTGTGTGTTGTGTCGATTGTCAGTCTAAAGGGACAGTTCACCCCAAAATAAAAACAGTTCCCGGGCTGCAGAGATGGAAATCAAATGTTTCTGAAGGACGCTCACGTACACCAAACCAACGCCAATGTGTTGTTTTCTATAGCACTACGGGTTTGAGCGTTGGTTTGCGGATGTGTCTCATGTTGGCTGGTGGCTTGTAGGGTCTGAAGGGGGGCTGGCCTCCATAGGGTTTGGGCAAGGGGGGCAGGTCGCCCAGGGGGATGTACATATTGTAACGTGATTCAGCTTTTGTGTACCCTCCTCCAGGCAACAGGTTCCACCTCTCTTCTTCATCTAGCCTCTCTCTCTCCTCTTTGGCCGTCTGTCTCATCTTCTTGTCTCGGACTCTCCTCCTCCACTCTTCCTCTAGCTCAGGGTACGGTGAGGGTACGTCATCTCCTGCTGTTTCGCAGTCATGATCAAAGTTCTTTCTGCGTTTCTGGATTTCCCTCACCAGATCTTTAGCCAACTGGAGCATGTTAGTCAGCTGCAGTGTGTATCCGTCTTCCTCTTCTGAAGAATTAGGTGGAGCAGCAGGTAGCACCTCAGTGGGACTTCCGATAGGTGAGATGTCCCTCAGCTCATTGGGAGGATGAGTATCCACTGAGATGACCACCACCGCATCACAAGGAGGTACATGCCCAACAGGTCTGAGTCTCCATCCTTGAACAGATGACTCAGGTCTTTGTCTGGAACCTGCTGGGGGCCGAGGTGGAGGGTGGGGGTCCTGCTGGACGGAGATCCTGAGTCTCTTCAGCACAGCGTTGGTGCGTGCTTTCTGTGCTGCACACAGCCGCTCTGACTGACGGATTAGAGCCTCCATCTCAGCCCTCTGGACGTCCAGGATCCTGGTCTGACTGCTGTAGACATCCGGTCTCGCCTGTCTCAAAAGAGCCATTTCACAGTGAAGTTCAAATAATGATACTGTATTTCACTAGTGATTTGACTGTTTTCACAACCGTTTCAGGGTACTAAACTGATTAAATTCTCAACAGAACAGAAATTTTGACCTTACAGAACGCACTAAACACTAAATTGTAGGCATGGTATGATAATACAAAAATATATCTAAATATAAATATATATATGTAATTTCATTGTGATATTTGATACATTGTTTCATCCTTTCTAAATCGCAATTTTCCAAGTAACGGGGAAAAAAAAGTATAATTTCGAGGCCAAAACTGAATGGACTGAAAACAGGGTCTGAGCAAATATAAAATACTTTAAGACCAATAATAACACACTGAAATCTGATAATCAATCAGATACTTTGTTTATCTCTGAAAAACATTCAGATATTAACAAAAGCAAGTTCAGAGGATACAACAGTTGTACTTACATTGCCAAAATTGTTGAACCTCATCCGTATCCCGAATCAATGAGTATTTTCACTTCACCAGATGAGTCACAGTGACATCAAGTCTGAATTTTAAATAAAAACAAATAATTCTGCTGCTGTGGGGACCTGTTTGGTTGCATAAAAGCAGTTAAATTTAGGAAAATCGGGGGGGAAAATTAGCTGCATAAAATCACCATGACCTTTGAATGTTGTGAGGAAAAACTCTTTCATCTCTATGTATTTCCTCATATCCACTAAAGTGTTCCCATATGTGCTGCTGGGACGTCCATAGCAACTATCTTTAGAAAAAATTCAAAGGGACCCATGATAGTAAAAGTGAAACCATTTGTTGAACATAAGACAATGGCTGAAAAAGACAATATATGAATTTGGGTTTGCGATATTAATGTGATCTATATACCTGATTTAGACTTTGTGAAAAACAAATTCAGATAATTTAAATCATTACTTAGTTACTAATGCACTATTTACATTTAATGTACATTGAGTACAATAATGAACATTAAAATTGAAAATTTTGGATGTGTGTGAGAAGAGGAAAAATGTGTTACCTGCAAGACTGAAGGCATGAACAATCCCACAATGCATTACAGCACTTCATAAGGCAGTTGTGGGTCCCAGCAGAGGCTGCATCTGTCCTTTTGTAAACGCTATCTGACTGGACAGAGGCAGAAAACTTCATGTCTGTCAAATTTATTTATTCTAATTTCTCACCTAGTTAAGGAACACCAGATGAAAGATGAAAGTGGTGCAGCATCATTTACTTTGCTGGTAATTTAAGGATTTCTTTAATGGGAAAAGTGTGCAATTTATATCACAATAAACACCTAGAAAACATTCACATCTCAACTCTCTGACAATCATCATCATGCCTTAACAAACCTGTTTCTAGAGTTAAAGTAATAAGTGTCAGTGAATTTCTATATTATGTATATAAACAAATGGTACTTTACACACACTCACAGTCATTCAAACCTGTGTGTGTTTCTTGGTACAAATTTAACAAAACATTAATTAATCAAAAGCAGGATCAGCCTAAGTTATCTGACAGTGTAAATAATATTTTGGACGTCTCAAGAAAAGATTAAGTCAAAGGCAACTGGACTTGTTTATATGTCTTTGACAACATCTCGCCTCTCAGTCTGAGTCTGAGCTAGTCTGACAGTGTGACTAGCTCAGACTAGTCCGACATGCATGAGCTGATGAAGCTTCTTGGATGAGGGGCGAAATGTCTTCAGAGACACATAAACAAGTTCAGTTGCCTTCGATTTAATCTTTTCTTGAGATTAAAATGACCTGGATGAATGAGAACATTCACGGACAAATATTTTAGACGTTAACACCAGTTCGAAATAGGTCATGTCTGACCATGTCACGGTAACAGTGGTGGGACAGGCAGGGAACAAACACAAAAACCAAGATTACAGCTTAGCTTTAAAGCAAAGTAACTGTCTTTCACTCTCTCTCTCTCTCACACACACACACAAAGACCATCATACAGCAAGCAAGGCTATATTATAACTTGCAATGATTGCTTTCTGATTAACTGCAGTACTGTACTTTGGAGTTAGACTGTTAAACTGTTTTCTGTGTTCAGGATCTTTTGGGCGGACCTGAAACGTGGCTCGGTGACGTGCCGGAGCCGTGGTCTCCCAACATGAACAACTCCGCCTCCCTCTTCCTTCGCCCTCCCTAACTGTCAGTTACGAACGTATCCCAGCAACTCTCTCAGTCCAAATCAGCCCAGCAGTTCACTTCAGCGCCCTTCAGCTCCAACATCCCAACACATAAAGAAACAAAAAACATCCTGTCACCATCCTCTGGCTCTGGTGGCTCAGACACCTCTGGACATGTCCAATAAAGTTGCTAGACAGATCGTCCATGTTTCAGGTTGAGCGGAGACGCCCCCAGCATTTCAGAGCAAAGAAAACTGCTTATTTTTTTCATGATTTTGAGATCTAATTTTATATACTGAGCAATTTTAATGTTGGTAAATAACACGATTCAAGATCTTGAAGGAGAAACTGTACAAACAGGACCACTAACTTTATAGAGATAAGTAATCCAGTATTATAGTTTCTATCAAAAGTATTAAATGATGCATGATTGTTATCTTATCTCAATAAATAAAATAAATAAGAGTCCTGGTCAGTGATGAGTTTCTGAACCATGTCTGACTGTCTGATCCATCTTTGTCTTTGTTCGAGGCTCCAGAAATGGCTCCTCTAATCTAGCTAATTGCCGTTTCCCAGAGCTCGGCGTTTAAGAAGAAGAGCCAGGTCACCAAGCAGCCGTTGATCAAAACATCCTATTAAGTAGAAGAAACAAAAGGCTCTCACAATCCGAACAATGTGCCACTGGTGATTCAACAGTTTGCTCTGCAGGCACAAAGCATTAATTAGGGCAATAACTTCATGCCACTGCCGTTCTATAGTCTCCATTTCTGTATGAGTGCATCTATTTGTGCTCTGAAGTTCGTCGGGGACTCTGACTTGCCGAGTGTGCCGCATTCCCCCGTCCCATGTGCAGATGTGTTATTGCCGTAATGAGCAAAATACTTTGGGGAACGTGGGAGAGAGGGCCCCCAACTCCAAAACTTTCTTGACAAAATAATATACCTCATTGTGGTTACTCCTAACGAGAACTGACATAATTACTTGGGCCCATTTCTTGTCTAATTAGCACACTTCCACAGCGGACTAGTAGTTAGGCAGGAGAAGGGAATCGGACAGGCATGGCAGCAGCAACACAAAAAGGGGCCTTTGGTTTCAGCGTAATTAGGTGAGACAATGCCCCTGCCTGTTTTGAGCCATGGCAGCGGCTCAGAGCTGGGGCTGAGCAGGCGAGCGGACTCCCCGAGACCCTAATAAGCCCCTAATTGTCTTTTTTTTGATTCACATGGGCAGCACCAGACATGAAGACTGCCTATTCTTGGTCTCCTGCAGAGAGCGAATTTGAGCTGACTCACTCAGGACCTTCGCTGCCGGGCCTTCGCACCGCAGACAACTCGTGTTAACCTCCTGTGACGGCGTCCCAAACCTGCAGCAGCTGCCAACGTGTGGAAAACAGACGCAGGAATCAGGAGCAGCCATGTCTCTTTACAGAGAGCCACGAGGTGCATCAAAAATATCTTTATATTACCTTCTGAGTCTGTTGAATAGGATTTCAACCTAATTAATAGGCTATCTACGTTGCCAACTCGCAAGTTCTCAAGTCCTACATATTGCTCCTTTAAAAGTGAAAATTGAATAAAAACCCTGAAACGGAATGTGAACCAAAACTGCAGAACAAGTTTTCTTCCAATATTGATCTGATATTCTAAAAACTGCATACACTTAAGCCGATACTGATTTTTTTTTAAAGCCCACTGCTCTGAAAATACACACTCTGGAGTTTGAGTTCAGCGACTGCCTGCCAGACTCCATTACCATATTGTTCAGATTAACTGTTATAACCATCTACTCTTTCTAAAATATTATTAATGATTTGTTAAGACTCATAAACAGACACTTACTAATTTGGTGAACATTCAGCATTGATTTGAACTCTAATTAACAAACAAAAACACAAGTTACGGCCCAGAATAGACATTTCAAAGGACGCGGCATCTGTAAATATATTACAGATTTCTCCTTTAAGAAGTGTATTTCGCCAAAGCCAGTCTTTTATAAAGAAAATGGTCCAGTAGTTTTTTCATAAGACAAACAAACAGCACAGAAAACATAAACTTATTGACTTTGGTAGTTATTTATTATTATCTGAGCTTCACATTCAGCTTTTGTCTTGTAGTTAAAGAAAACTTTGAACCACAAGCAGCTGAGCTCTACAGGCTGCATATCATCACTGTCGGATGAGTTTGTTTAACCAAACACACACACACACACACACACACACACACACACACACACACACACACAGGTCCATATGTTTGAGGCCACTTCTAATGGCAGGTGGCGCCCAGAAAACTCAATATTTCATAATTCGCTCTCTCTAGCCTCCCCTGCAGTCAAAGCCTCTCTGCTCAGAGGAACGTCAATTCAATGTGCCCTCACTCCTTTAATTAGCTGTCAATTAGTGCAAATGAATCAACTCTTCGCCTAATTAAGCAATGCCACCAGGCAGCTCCCATATACAGGCCATTGTGTGAGCAGCATGAGAAAAACACAGCTAGCAAACTCGTTTTGGATCAGGAGTGCAACTTAACAATCACACTGACACACTGTGTTCAGGGGCCTGTGTGTGTGTGTGTGTGTGTGTGTGTGTGTCTGTCCAGAGTGTAAGGGAGGGTGAAGTCACACACTTTATGCTAGACTGACCACTCAATGCAAAATGATCATTTTCTTATTTTATGAATGAACATTTGATTCCATTTTTCAGTTTGTATGATTTTTTATGACTTCCCTTGAATTAACACCTTGTGTTTTCCTGTCTTGCTGCTTCAGAAAGTTATTTTGTCATGCAGTCCACATACTTAATTTACAGTCAGAGTGAAAATGTAATCTCCCCAAACATCTGTTCACTTCTGACTCTCAAGACAAGAGCTTCTTTTTACTGACAACAAGCTGCTTTTAAAAGTATAGAAGCCCATTTCTACCATTGTGATGAAAAAAAAAGGTCCTGTAAGTCATTATAATGAGAAACCTGCTCAAAATAATGACTGAGTATCTTGAAATAATGAGTTAGTGTGCCTAAAGGCCTTTAAACACCAACAGCAATGTGAATAAACGGTATGAAATTGATCCACCTGAGTAAATAAGTAATAAAGTGTGACACAATTTATCAAAAAAAAAAAAGATTCAATCAACAGTGGTGATGATTACCTGGTGCTCCTTTTATTGAATAAAGACCTGGGCACAGCCAATAATGAGAAATATCGTGATTCTTAACTTTAGGATTCCTGAATTGTCCGCTGAAGGTGTCTTGCTACCTCAGTGAGTTCACCCCGGCACAAACATACAGATCCAGCTCTCAGACAATATACTTTATAATATGACTCCTGCTTGCAAGACTAAACATAACTCAACAATTTAAGACTTGTGTCTTGCTGCCCTGCGGCACGTCAAGCACAGGTCAGCTCAAAAAGCAACCAAAAACCCAGACAGGGTTCCTCTTGTTGTGGGAGCAGAAGTCATCTGATGGACACCACACTACTGCATAAGAAGGGGAGAGTGTAATTAGGAAACCAGCAGCAGCTGCACTAATCAGCTCACCAGACACAGCTCTCACGAGCCATCCTCCCAACACCTCTCTCTCTCACACAGCTGACTGTTAACCACACCCACCTCCACATCTACTCGCCCTCACGCCGACTGAAGGTCAGGTTTAGTTTTTCAGTCCACAAAACACTGCTGGAGTTTCACAGGAAAACAGTGTTGCAGAATCTCCCAAACAAATTAAGCGAATGGTGACCAGTTTTCAAGCATGAAAAAAGCAACACAATAAAACAGAAAATGCCTCCATACTGCTCGTCTGCTGTAATCCAAGGCTCCTAAAGCCGTAACATGCCAAGTTGACTAAAAACATTTTATTTACAGCATGTTTTTAGCCTGAATGTTCCCTGTAGATCCTTAGCTTGGAGCGTGTGCATGTTGTGATGGCGTGCAAACGGGAGGCCGTGACTTTAAGAGATTTGGATTACACCAGACAATCAGTAAGGAGGCATTTTGGGTTTTTTTCCCCAGTTTTTTTTTTAACATTTAAAAACTAGTCACCATTCACTAACCTGCAGAGATTCTCCAACACTGTGCTTTCCAATGAGTAGATAATGACTGAATATTAATTTTTGGATGAACTGTCCCTTTAACATAAAATGACATTTGTCTTCATACTAAGAGTCGTACAATGGCTTTGCTCCATGGAAAATTAAGTAAGAGCTGCTGACTTCACATTATTCAGTCTGCTACTCTTACACACTGCAAAGATACAGGAACCTCAGAGGGTCAAAACTCAAACTTAAAATTCAGTTTCAAAGTTCAATTTCTTATGAGAAGGTTGTTAACTGAAACACTCTTTCTCCTGTGTGTAGTTTTTAGGGGCTCTCTGCTCTTATGCTGTTTATTGTTTTCTTGAAGAGCAGTAAAACATTAAAAAAATGTGTTTTATTTACTATTTTACAGTTTTTTTAAAACTCAGAAAGACTGACATGTGATTTGCACTGTTTTTTAAAATATGATACAGTCTCTAGAAAGCAAACAGAAATCATAATAAGTCGGAATATTGAATCGCCATCCAAGTATCGTCCCATCCCCAGTAACATGTTCACTCAAACATGGTGATGTCAGGATGCTTTGTGTCCTGAAGAAGCAAACAGGCACGTGCACACTTCAGCCATGTTGCCTCCCTCCTTCCCTCCAGCAGCCACTCTGGACCATTACAGCCTGTAATTGTTATTTAATGGATTAAACATTCATCCTTCCTGTGCAAACCCCCCCGTGAGGGTTTCATGACAGCCTCACCATGTTCACACTGCTAAACATCCCCCATCACACACACACACACATACACACCCATCGACGCTCATTTGACAGCAGTGTTTGTGCTTAAAATTCAATTACCCACTTATTGATAGCTCTCTGGGGTGCTAAAGAAGTTGACACGGTGCCGGTGGAGAGGTGTGGATGATTTCCCAGGAGGCCTCAGTCTCCTCCGCACATCTCCAGCTGGATCTATTTCATGGCTTTACTCATCAGCAGCGGCAGACGCAGATGGAGCAGAGGCAGTCGTCATACACCTGCACACACCAGCGCACGCAGACATGGACAGACAGTGGCTGCATCAGCGTCACACATACACAAAAACACAAGTCATTTATTATTGCACATGCTAACAGTGTAAGGGTCTAACTTATTTTGATTAATTTTATCTGAGGGTCAAGAAAACTGCATTTGGAATGATGATAAAATAAAATAACTACACTTAACATGAATGTAGAATTAAGGTCTCAACTTCAGAGCTGCAACTGACAACTTAATTTCATTCAATCTATCAGTTATTAAATTGATCGATTAGTTGTTTAGTCCATGAAATGTCTGACAATGAAAAATATCTGTCGCAATTTCACAGAGCTCAAAGCAACACCTTTATACTGTAAATTCATTGTTTTGTTGGTCCAGAAGGCAAAAATATTTAATTTAAAATTACACGTGTTACAAAAGACAAAGCCTGAACCAGCAGCTGTTTGGTATTTTTGCTCAATAAATGAGTTAAATGATTAATCAGTTATCAAAATTGGTGCCAAATAATTTTGTCATTCATCTAACTGGTTAATCAACATTTAGCTCCACTAAATTTTAACTCCTATAAAATGAATAAATTCATCTTAGGTGGTGTTTAAGGATAAAAGCAGTGTTGGGCAAGTTACTTGGAAAATGTAGTGAGCTCAGCTACAAGTTATTCTACATTAAATGAAGCTTCACTACACTGGAGCTACCCACCAGAGAAATGTAGCAAGCTAAGCTACAATAAAATGACAAAAGTAGCTTAACTACATCAAAGCTATTTTTTTTTTAAGTAAAAATAAAGTATCTGTCTGTCTGTGTTTAGTAGTATAGTTATTAGCCCCCTTCTGTACTAGGAGCCATCTACACAAATATCAAATTATTGATTTAAATCGACCACAACAATTTGGTTTTGTAGAGAAGTTTGTTAAAAAAAAACAAAACAGCACAAGTAATATTTCTGAGTAACATAACCCAAAGTTATACTTTTCAGCTTCTCCTGTCTTCTCATTTTTCCTGCCTCTTCCTGCCTAAATTCTCTTCACACACAGTTTTATTCTTTTGCTGCCAAAGGACATGTCGCTAGCTAGCGCCATGTTAGCTGTTGGTGTTTGGTGACTGAGTCGTGATGATTAGCTTAGCTAGCGATTGTTGTGTTAACTTCGTGTTTTTCATAGAACATGTGAAAAAAAGTTTCCGAATTTCAAATTTTCCATATTTTACGTACATAATAATCTGGTCTGATTATTTTTTGTAATCTGATTATGTATTTCTAGTTACATGTAATCCATTGTTACTCAGCTGAAAAATCAAGGGCTTGACATGAATTGTGAATCGGCTCTTATGAACCAAAGTTGATTATCGATTATTGTTATCCTCCCTGCTTTGATAACAAGCAATAATCACCTCCAAACTGTCTGTAAACCTGTTTTTTTTCATTGGTTCAAATGTAACAAATCAGCACTTGCTACACATCACGCTTTGACTCTGCACTAAAAGCCACAGGTATTGCCCCACAGGTTAGCCACGCGTCTTTAAAGTCCCCCGAGGCCTCCGGGGGCCCCGCAGGAACACTCGGCTTGCCGCTGGCCTCGTTCCCCGCTAATTACAGCACTCATCTCTGCTCTCCCACGAGACGCCGCCGCTCTGATGACAACACGCTGCACAGTTTGGAGCTCAACAACAGCTGGGGCTGCAGGCTGCACGTCAATACCCAAAGGGAGGAGGGGGGGGTAGAAGGAATAATGATGTTGTGTGTGTGTTTGCTGGGGGAGGCGGTGGCACGATGCATTCATTCACACCATGAAGGGGTAATTTTGTTGCTATTTTGCGGCTGACTCCAAAACTGTAATTGCCACTCAGCGGTGTTTAATCCGTCGAATTAGAGTTCTGCTTTGACTGAGTACCTGTGAAACTTAAAGGGATAGTTCAGATTTTCTGAAGTGAGGTTGTATGAGGTGCTTATCCACAACCAGTGTATTACCTACAGTCGATGCTTATCGACACGCCCCCAGTTTGGAGAAACAGAGAGGAGCAGTGTGCATGCTACTGCTTTACTTTTCCACCTGACAGCCTTTTCTGCCATATCACTGTCTCCAAACCAACCAAACCCCACAGCTGAAATCTGTGATTTTACCCCGCAGAACACAGGAGTTGCTGGTCTGCCTCTGCCTCGATCTGTTAGCTTGTTTCTGTTATTGTGTGACTTCAGTGAATCTGAACTCTCTTTTTAAAACAGAAGTCACTTATCCACACTTTCGATCAGTATTTAGTAAACAAGATTCGCCATTTCAGCGCAACTTTTTTTTTGCTTTTTAACTTTAACTTGATACTGCTGAAGTGGACCGGGTCAATGTCCACCCCTTGTCTAAAAGCTAAGTGTCTGACCCAGAACTACATCTGTCTTATCAATGTGACCATGCTACTTAAATTATCTGTACTTATAAAAACACCTTGGTTATTTTTTAAACATCTCAATTTTTATTTATCATGGTTGTAGATCTATTAAGAACTCAACATGTCAAGGCAACATACAACAATAGATTTCTGAGTTTTGAGCCCAACTCAAACTCTTAAGTTAGTTAAATTCAAGTGAAGTGGAAAAAAATTACATTTTTAATATTTTCATTTAAAACCATTTAATTTTCAGGCACCAAAATAATTACAAATCAGTTGCACAGCTCACTGTGACGTATTTTTGAAATACAGTTTTTTTTTAAGTTCAAAGATTCAAGTTTATAAAAAAAGAAGATCTCAACTAAAGATTATAGGTTGGTAAACTTTTTTAACTTTATGTCAAAACTTGAGAGTTTGAGTTTGGCTCAGAATTAAAAAATCTACTGCAGTACGTTGCCTCAGCTATTTTTTTTTTACGGTGTGATGTGATTCTTACATTTGCCGACTGTAAAAATATGTAACCACTAAATTTAGAAGACAAAGTTGTAATACTTGACCAGCTAAAATGTGCTGCATATCTGAAGTCTAAAGTTTGACGGTGACTAGTCTTAATGAGTCTCCATAAGCTAGCTATGGACGCCAAAGGAAAAACAAGTCTTCATGGAGAAAGATAGTTCAATAGTTGCAGCTCCAGACAGATTTTTTTTTGGTCAGAAATGTCTCTTTTGATCATAAAGGTTGCAGATTTAAACCATAACACAATAACATGTAGTCTGAGGTCAGATATACAGCACCATATAATCCAACATGAGTTCTGATTAGAAGATAAAGATGAATCTTGTTGTCCTTTGATGCGACAGGGTCAGACTACAGCGTACGTGTCCCTAAGGATGACAGTGGATCGATGAGCTCTGTACATACTGTACTCCTCTCACTGTGATTGCACCGACTGTTCATTAGCAGGCCGCCGGGCTTTAATGGCCTGCACGCTTCTGTCGGCCGTAAATCTCCAGACTCCACCCAGGTTTGCTCCCCTGTCTCATCAAAGGGCTGTGAAGAATGAAGTCGGTGTGATGAAAAAGAGAATGAGATTTATCCTCCTCCTCCTCCTCCACCTCCACCTCTTCTACGCACCAAGACGAGCTCGCGAGCACAGAAAAATGACCTCGCCAAGACACGCCCATAAATGTGATGATGCCACTGGATGTGTTTGAGATGCTGATGAGCCAAAGAGTGACATCAGTGTGTCTCTGTGTCACGTCTAAATAAGGTTAAAAAAAAAGACTTTAATGACTCGTTACTTCATTTGGACTTGACAATACTTCATATCTTACCAAGTATGTTAAAAAGTTTGCAAGGAATAATTTAATTTCCCTTCATTTTTCTGACTCAACTAGCATTAACGCTATTCGTTCTCAGTATGTTGACACTTAATTCCCCAGATCCACTTTGTTTGAACTAATTCAACGGCATCCAATAAAACTGAAGGAGAGAGCCATGAAGACAAATTATTGGAAAAAAAAATTATAACAAAGATAATTGTTTGTGTACAAAAATTAAGTGGCCAATAAAAAACTAAATGCATTATGTAAAACTTGTGGGTTGAAAGATGGAAACGCAACAACTTCCAACTTCATTCAAAATTTGAAGTTGCACAAAGAACGCTAATCAAGGCGTATATTTACACAGTTAGCGAACGTTAGCTAATGGTCGCCACCAAGTCGGATTCTTCTTGAAATCAGATGAAACAAATCTGTTTACATTTTCACATGCAGAGTTACAGCGAGTGCTATGTTAACCAGTTACAATGAAGGAGGAGGAGAATTTTATTTAGATAATTTTATTATTAACATATTTTGAGGAAATTACGGTTGAAACACTACCGCTTTTGTCCACAGGGGGCTCCAAAGTCAGCACAATAAGAAAGATGCAGAACTTTTTATGCAGATGCAGACAATTTTTCCTCCTTTGTGTACAAACAACTGAATATTTTCTACTTTTTAAAAACTTATTTTTGTTGATTTAACAAATAAAAACAATTCACAGACACAAGAACATGAATGATAAGATGACTGATTGTAAGGAAGTATTTTTTGTTTATAAGCACCATCAGGATGTTACTCATGGTTGCAGCTAAAAAAATATACTCCTACACTTGTAAGCATAAAATTTGTTTAAAATGTTTTTTAAAAGATGTATTTTATTATTTAAGTAGAACAGCATAATTTAGAAAAGGTTATGGATGTTTGGAGGCCTTTTCTTGATCATCCATTGGAAACTGTAAAGCCCCTCTCCTGTAAGTTTATATATTTCTTTATATTTCTTTTCTTTCCATTTGTGAACATTGAAAAATAACTTCTAAAATTAGAAAAAGCCCAGCGCTTCCCAGTCAATTTAATATCTGATCAGGAAACAAGGATGAAAGTGCTGGATTCAGATATAAATACACTCTGTCTGGATGTTTTACCAGTAATCTCTTAATATGTTGATGACTAATATATAACATGAATAATTATGAGTGTTTGGGGGTAACTGAAACCAGATCTTGCCCTCTATGCTCCTTTCAGAGGGGCTAATTGTCAGAAAATGTTGTTTGACAGTTGGATGATGTCATGGTCTGACCAGCGAGTGTTGGCGCAGTGGAGAGTAAAGACATGTTGCTGCGTCCCATTCATCCTGACCTTTTTTTTCCCTGCAGTTCCAGGTCAAGAAATTTAGGTCAGAGAACAATGCACTCTCTCTGTTAGACCGTAGCGGGGTGCCAAAACCCTTCTCATGCTCCCCACTGACCCTCATCCCAAGCTTTCACATCCAACCACTCAACGCAACGTTACACTTGGCACACACACCAGAGCTCACAGTGGATGTGAGCTGGAAGGGCTGGTTCATACCCTTAAATAAAGCAGGATGGGGAGCCACCTTGTGGTTAGACATTGCAATTACACTCTATCTATCTATCTATTGACCACACAATGAAAGTTTCATATAAATCAGATGATAAGTGTCACATGAGGCCAACTTCCTGTTACCAGTAGGTGGCACAAACAAAATAATTTTGGCTGTTAAATAGGGCTAATAGGATCATTTATACTCAAATTACAGCAACTCCGTGTTTCATGGCGAGACTTCAAACGCCATGCCACGGTCACACCCTTCAATGATATCTAAGTCTTTTAATAACTTTTGATTTCAAACTGGTCTAGATGCCACACACCAATTTAGAAGTCAACCTGATTAATTCTGTAGGAGGAGTCTGTTGAAATAAAACTTGTGGAAAACGCCAAAATTGACCAAAGTATCAAAGTAGCCGACTTCCTGTTCAGTTTAGTCTCCAAGGGGCTTTTTTTGTACGCCTGGACATAATACATGTGCCTACTAATTTTTGTATATGCAGATGAGACGTACTGCTGGGGCTGCTTCATTAAACTATTATAGGGGGCGCTATGGTGCCATTTTGCAACACTGACTAACTATTGTCCTGTACATGTGTTTAGTCTGGGTATCTTATCAAACATGTCAAGTTTGCGGTGTAATTGACCATGAAGCGCAAAGTTACAACAACTTCCTGAGTTGTGGCGCCAGGGCAACGCCATTTGACAAAATGTTACAAACAATTACAGCGTTACAAATGGTCAATTGGTGAGGAAGAGTATGTCAAAGTCTAAAACATGTCACTTCCTGTTGCCAGTTGGTGGCGCTATGACTCAGATGGAATATTGTCATGTAGATGTGTTCAGGCCTGGACTTGACACCATGGCCATGTTCTTCAGCGGTAGCTAAAACCTTTAATAACTTTTTACAGAGGAGTACAGTGGACTGACTGTGAGCTGAACATTATGATGTCACAGTGAAGCTGACCTTTGACCTTTTAGATGATAAACAATAAAAGGTGCCAACTGTTGGCAGATAGTTTTGATTTGAATTATATTCCAAGCTTTATGTGAAGGCTTTAATCCATGTTTTTTTTTTCACTTTCCCTTCAGTTTACTTTAATTCTACATTCAAGAACCAGAAATGAAGTTAAACTTTGGATTAATTTGCTAAAAATTAAATTACAGTGTTTTCAGTCAAATATTGATTTATGTGAAAATTAATTCAGTCATTCCTGGAAATACTTCTTATATACAAATCTCTGTTTTGTTTTTTTGTTTTTTGTTGACACTGACGGCTTACTTATTGTTTGAGTCCAAAAACTGTGTTACACAACAGCTACTAAAGAATGTTGTTTTTGTTTTGTTTTTTAGCTGAATGCTACTGTTTTTAAACTCAAATTTCAATTTGTAGCACACATAAAAAGAATACACACATTTCAGCCTTCCTTCATACTCATGTATAGTAAATGTATTTGTGCAACGATGTGTTACATGCAGAGGTGTAGTGGTAAATACAGAGGTAGGTAAACTTATAGTTTGAGCCAAAGCTAAGAAGAAAAATTGTAATAATGCAGACTGTATTATTATATAATATGAAAAAGAGACTTCAGTATTGACCTGTGCCTGTTAGCAGTTGAAAATAAAAATATTTTTAAAAAAGAAACAAAAGTAATTCTCATTTAAGAACTGAATGGAAGCAATGAGAACTGTGGATACAGTATTATTATTACAATATAATACAATGTATTAATACTATATAATATGAAGAAGTGGTTTCAGTATTGACCTATGCTTAGCAGTTGAAAAAAACGTTAAAAAAATAAATAAAAGTAATTTTCATTCAAGAAATTAGTTGAAACAATGAGGAAAAACTCAACTCAACACGTGAGCTGATGTCACCATTTCCTCCAGGGTGTTTGCGTCACATTAGTCCAGCGCGCGCCGTGGCGTGGGTGCATGACCACACGCTCGACAGCCCGCCGCGGAGCCAGTCTACGCGCTAAACGCAAGCGGCGCGATTACGTCACTTTTGGCGCGCGCCAAGAAAAAAAAAAAAGCGGTGTAGAGTCTGTTCAGTGTTCAGGATGGACGCGTTCGAGACTAGACTGTCCGAACAGGTACGGCTGTACAAACACCTGTACGACCGCTCACTGCGAGAGTACAGGGACAACCCGATTACCTCAAACTCATGGAGAGAGATCGCCGCCGCCGTGGGGAGAGAAGAGGCTTTCTGTCGGAGGGTGTGGAAGAACACGAGGGACCGCTTCGTCAAAGCCAAGAGGACTCGGAGAGCGAAGAGAGGTGGTGGCCCAGGTGTTTATAAGAAGGTCCCGCCGATCCTGCTGGAGCTGGAGTGGCTGTCCCAGTACGTTAAACACAGAGACGTGGACAATAATACAGACCTGGAGGTAAGAGACAGTGGTGAAGTACAGAAGTGCAATGTTTACATCCGTGTTGTTTACTCCTGTTGAGGTTAATTCGGTCGTGTCTAGAAAGGAACCCTAGAGTTGAGATCTGATTTGAAATCACGCGAGTTCTGTGCGCGTTGTTTTTTAATTATGCACGTTGAACAAACTAATTATGTTTTCTAATGCGATAAAGCCGTGGTTTAACGTAAATCTGCGTAGGCTTCGTATAGTAGGTAGGTTTAGGGGAAAAACCTATTTAGGAAAATCTCGCGAGATTGTTCGCAGGACTAAGGTAATTATTTCAAGAAGGGAACCCCGGACCCGCGAAAAGTTTCATGTTAGGCGTCATGTAAAGCCATACTAGGGTCTTTCCCCAGCCCTTTCTATTAGCAAACCTAGTCACACGTTAAGAATATCAAACAGAATTAATTTACACAACTTGCACAATGATGAAACAACGCTTTCAAATCTCGCGAGAGTTTCACAAATCAAAGGTTTCCTTCTGGACACGATATCATCTCTCTTTTTGCATAATTCTCATTACTTCCTCACCCTCGATTGTAGTTTATTTCAGGTGTTTATAGCACATGTGCTCACTTGTACTCATAGACCACCACCATATAACAAAATGTTCAAATAACTTTGGAACAAAGTAAACAAAAAAGACGCCATGTTTGTGAAACAGGTGCAGCCGTGACCCAGGTACATCTTGACAATATGGTATCATAACATACATTGTACAAAGTTCCACAAACATTTCTGCCCAAAGACAAAGTAAACTAACTAATACTAGCTATACAAATAGTTTTCTCTTAACATATTGAATACATATTATAATATATTGTTGTGTCCTCATATTTTTATTCTCATAAATAAGAATAGTCAGGGTGTCCTGCCACTCAGGAGAATAAAACTGGTCTGCAGTGTGCTTTGTGTGCCGTGTTTATCATGTGGTGTTTTATGAGGCAGCTGCATTATAATTACACTTATCTTTATTAAAGGATGACGGGGCAGGACTTAGCAATGACGTTCAGGAGACCCCATTAAACTACTGCACCCTAGATGCCACAAGAATTGATCCACCCGTATCTTCAGTGATGCCAGGAACCCTCTCACCATCACGTTCTGAACCATCATCATCCTCTGCAGAGATGACCTCCTCTGGCGGCTCTTCGCCCTCAATGAGGGACTCGCCATCTCCCCTGAATATGTTCGCCACTGCCGCCATCCAGTCAATACATCCAGGCCTGCTCTCCCCTGTTCCTCACCATGTTAACCATCCTAAACCCTTCACACCTCCCTGCACCACAGACGCAGAGAGACGCACCACAGATTGTGTCCTTTGCGCGGCGCACCAGGATCAAGAGAGACAGAAACCAACACAACAGGAGAATGCGGACTCTCGGTTTTGTGAAGTAATCAAGGACATGCTGGCTAATGTGAACCCAGTGCATAAAGCAGATGTTAAATTTAAAATTTACCAGCTGCTGTTTGAGGCGGAGAAGGACTTCCCAAGAGAATCTTGAACAAACGGCTTTGTTTTTATGTTTGCATTTACAGCATTTGCGTCAGCTAACAATTATTTTTATATTTAATTGTTTAGTCTATAAAATGACAAAAATACTCATCACAGTTTTCCAGAGCCCAAAGTGGCATCCTCAGATTGCTTCTTGTGTCCAACCAGCAGTCTGAAATACTCTTTATTTACAATCTTAGGCAAAGGAAAGCAGCATATCTTCCCTTATAAGAAGATAGAACCAGCAAATATCAGATACTTTTGCTTGAAAAATGCTTGTCAAAATAATTGGCAACTTTCTTTTGAACAATAAATTGACTACTTGTTGCAGCGATACACAAAATAGTGTAAATAAAAGTTTTTGTATTTGCAGTTTTTGTGTCTTTGTGGCTTTTTTCTAATAAAAAAAAAGCGTATCACAAATTCAAACAGCTTGGGGGTATTCCCTCATGGTTGATAATGAAATGTTAGCTCAAGCGAAAAAGCCTGGCTTAAATGAACTTAAACTTCCGCTCAAGGCATAAGCCCTTCATCTTCAACTTCTCACGAAAATCCTTCACAAACCTGCTGGTCGGCTGCTTCTATACACCTTCACCTGGGAGAACAGCCTGCAGCTGTATCAGCCACACTCATCACTTCTCATTATGTCCTGCAGGTGGAGGCAAAGTACAACTATAAACATTAGACAGCTTCCTGTGAAATTTCTCATAAACTCTTATTTCCATTGACCTTTGTCAGTGCTTCAGTTTCACTTGAACATGACAATCACAACAGAAACAAGTGTTCAAATGAAGGAAACACAAGACAGAAGCATGGAGAGCTTCCACTCATGTATGTTCATTGATCCAACAAGTCTCTGCAGAGTTGTAATAATAATAATAATTATTATTATTATATTAATAATACCATCAGTCAAATCCCAAACGTTCCTTTTAAAACAAAAGCAGCCATCCAAATGTTCACCTTTAAAAGGACATGATAAATCCTAATATTGTATTTTTACAATTCCAATTCCATGTCTAAGTCTTCTTTTTTAACTGTTAATATGGTGTTTTCCAACATCCTTATTATCCGTATTCATCCGTATTCACTTAGTTGGTGGGCATAAAATGTCATATGAGCAAAGAGGAAAAGATAGCACTTCAGATTCATGATGAATTTTTCATTAGTAGTAGAGGACGTATAGAGACACTTAAGTAAAATGGTACACTGTGATAATAATCAAATAAGATACAAGTCCTGCATTGAAAACGTTATTTAAGTAAAAATGTGTAAGTATGTTTGGGAAAATGTCTAAAATGTATTCAAAGTGAAACTGCTCAATGCAGAAAAAGTGTTACGATGATCTCATTAGATGCTTCTGACTCGGGGCGTTGATAGAAAAGCAGAATTTTACTGTCGTAGCTGACTGAGTTGGAGCTCTTTTTTTAAAACTAGGACTGCAACTCATGATCATTATGGACGAATCTACTGATCATTTTCTTCATAAGTTGATTGACTGTTTGGTTTATAAAAATCCTGAAAATTTGAAATTGAGAAATGCTGTCAGAATTACCCAGAGCCAGAAGAGACACATTCTCAGTGTTTTGGTTAGTCCAACCAACGGTCCAAACCTGAAAATCATAAAAATGATTGAAACAGCTGAGAGGAAAAGCAGAAAATGTTTGAGAGGCTGGAACCATGAAAAGTTTTATATCAGGCTTATGAACCAAATATGTATATTTTTAAATGTATTTCTACTATTTTATGTCTTACATGAAAGCTCATGTGTACATATATGTATATGAATGAATATATAGTAATACACATTTAATAAAATATATAGAAATGTATATGATATAAATATTGCTCTCTGTAGTGTGTTTACTCACAGTGTTGTTGACAGCTGGCTCAGCAGCTGAAGGGAGTGGCCCTGAGCTTATTTATCATGCTGAAGTCGACCTCTGCTGGGCTCAGTGTGCTATTACATTTACAAGGAAGGGTCATCATTGATACTACTGACCAAAACATAACATGTTCACTGTCATGTCAAAACAGCCAGAAACACAAGCTGCAAATACTGTTTAACTCTAAAGTGTCTGAAAGTAAACTTAAAAGAATCTGAATACCACTATAAAACTGTTGTTATCACAGCCTTAAAATAAATCTATGTTAGGTGGTGGTGGAGGGTAAATGGTTTTGGGTGTAAGATAAAATAAATAAATAAATAAAACAGAAAAAGTGACATTAAAGAAACAAGTTTTATTTCCCTAACGCCAATAAGTAATGTCCGTCCATGGCAGTTTCCTCAGTTCACTTCAGTATCATGGAGCCAATGAAAGACTGAATAGAAAGTGAACTAGGACACGAACATTTACTTATGGCTCAAAAGATGGCAAAAGTGTAAGTGTATGGTATCTAATTAGGGTATGGCTTTGTTTGTTTACTGACTGATAAAGAAGAATATATTATTTCAAGTGTTTGTCTAACACTCATTCTTGAGAAATGGGACAAAACTGTATTTATTTATTTATTTTTACCTTTCAGTTCTGGTGGGAAAATATGTTTTAAAAGATGAAACTCTCGGCTATGAAAGCTTGTAACAGACCAGCCATCCTGTGATTGATAAATTACAAATATTTCACATATATAAATCGTTAAAGATTACGTTTTCACAGCTTGTTACGTCTTATTAGATGTAATAAGTTCTGTGAAATACAGTGCGTTTAAAATGCGAAGAAGAAGAATACAGTAGAGGCAGGTTGACACACCATTAAAACGAAAGAAGAAGAAGAAGAAGAAGGCTTTCCTCAAGGGGGAGCTCTAACTTTTTTTGCCAGCCTGTCACTGTGCTGCTGTCAGTGAATGAATGTGTACGGCTAGCCGGCTGGTAGCTTTGGCAATGTTGTCACTATCAGAATGATATCGCAGCGGGACAGAGGAGAACTTGCTCGGTTTTATACTGTCACGGATCCTAAAAAGCACCAGAAAGGCTACACTGTGTACAAAGTCACCGCCAGGGTAAGTAAATGGAGGATGAGCACTCTGACAGCAAGGCTAATGCTAGGTGTTGTTAGCTGTAGCTAGCTTGAGCTGTGCTAACCAAGCTAATATGATGCAAACACGAATAACGTTATTTTAACCTCTTGGGCATTAGCTGGCAACGATGACAGCTTTCGTAAACAACACACACGTAGCTAAGAGACACACTCAGACCTGCTTTTATTATTAAATATATATAGATATTTTAACCCCCAAGTGATTGTCTGTTTGCTAATTTACATTAGCAATATTAGCCAGACTGATAAAATTCTATCTAAACGCCGTATTAGCCAGGTTAACCGCTACACAGCTAACTAGCTAGCTTAATTAGTGATGTGTGTAGCCTCACGATAAACAAGAATTAAAGAGACAACGTTAAACGTCTTTAAGCAAAAGACAAAATCGATCCAGACTCTAACATTATCCAAAGAGCTGATTGATAATGTCATTGTATTTTTGAGGCAAGTTTCTCAGAGAAATGCTTTGATGTAGGCTAAGCAATTAGTTAACGTTGCTGGGGATCCTGATGATCAACCTGCTATTTAAGCCAGGATGGAGAGCTGTGGAAAGTCAAAGCCTGAGTTCAATCAATCAAACATAGCACGTTTTTATACAGATTAGTGGAATTCAGGGTGCTTAAAGGGAAGTTTTTTTTTTTTAATTTTTCATGTGGATGCTCAATCAATTTTGATGGCAAATGTAGTCAACTGAAGCAATACATTCCTTAATGTGTGCAATATTGATGGAGAAAGCTAAGTTCTAATAGTGTAAAATAAACTTTTATTTACGTAGCAACTTTTCTACATCGCAACTTAAACTGCTTTTCGTTGTGGCATTAAAAAAACAACAGCATGACATAAAAAAACAGAAAAGAAATGCATAGAACAATTCATTCATAAAATGGAATTCGAAACAGCAGCATGGCATTAAAAATGAGACGCAATAGAAAAAAATGGAATATAAAAGTAATTTTAAAAAAATGTTTTTTATTGGTCATTCTGACTGACATCATAGGCCTTTATCAGCATTACTCATTTTTTTGTGTGTATCTAATCACATACATTAAAGACAGAC
The DNA here is from genome assembly GCF_056507025.1 of Lutjanus erythropterus. Classification (NCBI taxonomy): domain Eukaryota; kingdom Metazoa; phylum Chordata; class Actinopteri; order Lutjaniformes; family Lutjanidae; genus Lutjanus; species Lutjanus erythropterus. The sequence goes on along the minus strand of NC_139331.1, from coordinate 29,263,308 downwards.
AAGTGCCAGACAGAGAACATTAAAAATCATGTAAACTTTATACAAGAATTAAAACATGAACAAACAAAAACAGATAAAAAGAAATATAAAAATGCGTTCATAGATACTATAATAAATACGAATAGTAAAAGTAACAGCAGAAAGGGCAAAAAAAATATACTTCTTTAACTAAATGCCTGCCTGAATAAGTTGGTATTTAAAAATGTCGACATGTCAGCATTGAATGTCGTTTTTCCTGCATCTAGTAATGTCACTGGATGGATGCAAGGAAGACCTGCAGGCTATTTCAACCTGATTTTCTAGTCTCCATTTCTGGGTGGCCAGGAGGCATGTTGGAGGAATATTTTTGTCACCTTATGCCAGCAAGAAGTAGTAGCTGTAGGCTAGGGTGGTGATACACGGTTACATGGATGTGGGCATCAGACGCTTGCATGCAATACAGTGTTTTCCCTGTCCTGGTCCTCAGGGCTCCCTGCCCTGCATGTTTTAGATGTTTCCCTGCTCAGACACACCTGATTCAAATGCTCGCTATCAGGCAAATGTGTTTCAAAAAACTTTAAAATTAATGAATGTCATGAGGCAGAGATGTCCTGTCCTGCTAATCAAATTCTACAGACTTAATTTTGTCACAGATTCCTACAAATAAATCATAGTCATTTTAACATGTTTTTCAATCAAAATAATAATAATGTTGTAAAAATGATCATTACCTCTAATATTGAAAAATCATATCACAAGTGCATCAACAGTCAAAGTAATTGCTTTTCGATATTTTTTCAAAATTGTTCAGCCCTAAAATGAATAGACGTATCCCATTCTTCATCCACACTTCTGTCAGACCTCCAGTTACTATATGTGGGCACGCTCCCAGTTTAATAAGTAAGTTGAGACTGGCTGAGTTTCTTTTCCCCGCCTGCCTGCCACCCTGCTTGTTTTGAGTGTCGGTGATGTCTCGTTCCTACACTCAAGACCTCCGTCACTGGCTATATAATGCACGCATTGTCACACTCAGAGCTGTGTCCCTGCTCATACTTGTGCCAGCCTCACAAGACCAGCGCTGGCATCTTTTACTTGTAGATGGGAATCATTCATTCAGTTCTCTTCTCCCTCTTCCACACAGATAATCTCCAGGAAGAACCCAGAGGATGTCCAAGAGGTAAGACATGCAGCTGTTTTTTTTTTTTTTTTTGTATTGTGACTTCATACGTGTTTGAAGTATGGGCAGAAGCATGGAGTTTGATGGGATGCTTTGGAAGGAATTTTCCCTGCAAGTTTGCACTGTTACTGTGTATATTGTAAAAGCCAATGGCTCTCAAACCTTTTTCACTAATGTACCCCCTTTCAAATATTTTGTTTTTGCCAAGGACTCTCTTAGCAGTGCAAAACATTTTTTTCAGTACAGTGCTGCTGCATGCGCCATCAGTGTCAGCTTGTCTAGTTTATCCATTAAAACATAATCTTCCTGATAATTATGGTATTCTGTTGGCTCTGTTTTTCACATTCTCTTAAAAAATATATATTTAAAAAAAAATCTCACAGGTGCCCTGCAGTAGTCCAAAGTACTAGTGCCCCCATTTGAGAAACACTGGCTTAAGCCAGGTTAGTTAAAACTTTCCAAGACCAATAGCACTTTTACATAGCACACCCCCTTACACATTAGAATTTATGAAGCAAAGCTTGACTTTTTTGGTCAGAAAAGTTTCCTCTTCTGCACACATTAATTCATTTTTTTTTTTAACATTTTAAACTCACTGTCTCTATGTCAGAATACTGACACTGTGGTATTTATTGTCCACAGGATAAACATTAAGAAATACCTGGAACATATTTGCTCAAAACAACTGTTTTGTATTTTAAAACCTTTTACAGAGCATTTATCCCCCTTTCACGTAAAGTATCAATGAACATGCAGTTAAAAACACACATGCGTACTCTTTTCTGTTTCTCACACACAGAGGAATGCAGTCTGGCCTGGAACCAGAGCTAATGCAGCAAGCATGATGTCAATTACTGCTTATGTGTAAGAGACAGAGAAAGAGAAACACATGCCTTCATTATTAAGCAGGGTTCCTGTTTGGGAGCGGTGCTCTCAGGCCAGTTTTTCTCACAGCAGCCAACTGGTTAAGATTTTAACAAACTGGATTTGCATCTCATCATTAGGCCAGGTGTTTTATCCCACTGAGTTTGGGAACTACTTCACCCCGGTTTGTGTCTGACTGCTGTGAGTTGTGTAAGATGACTGGATGAATGTTGGATGGATGATTGGAGACGAAAACTAGCCAAGTAAGAACAATGGACATGATGTGTAGGTTGTTTTTGATTTGTGCTTTTTTCTTATTTTATTCTTCTTATATGCTCTTGTTGTGTTATAAATAATTACATTTGATTGAACTGTGTGTGGGGAAAATTTGGAAAACAGTAGAAATACTCAAGCGTTTCAGAATCGAATGATCGATGGAATATAAAAGTTTTTTTTTTATGTAAGCGGACAATTATCTCTGCTGAATGCTTGCTATTAAGTTCATTCGTTACTTTTGCTACTTGGGTTTTTGTACTTGCATATTCTATTTTACTCTCTGTCAACATCTTAGGAATGAAATCTAATTTAAAGCTTGTCATAAGAGTTTGGCTCAGTCCCAGTCTTTAAAGCTCTGGAGTGCTGTTGTTTAAGTTTTAAAGTTTTGGTTGTCTTTAACAAGACATAGTGAACATTTGAATGATTAAGATGTTTTAAAATGAGTTTACTTTTACTGACAAGTACAAAACACTACATATTGTTTAGTTAACAATTGCTGTTGAATAATCCCTTTTGTTAAGCCTCAGACATCTTTAAACTTGAAATTATTGATTCCTCAACTTTTCCTCCCTATCTTCATCCTTTTCTCCTCTCTTTCTCTCTGTAGATAACAGTATGGAAGAGATACAGTGATTTCCGGAAGCTTCATCAAAACCTCTGGCAGCTGCACAAAAATGTATGTAGCCAGTCGGAGCTCTTTCCTCCATTTGCTCGGGCCAAAGTCTTTGGTAAGAGAAAAACCCCTTTGATTTCTGTGTGTTAGACATCTAGTTTAACTCCACATAAAGGCAAAGAGACCTATGAGGATTTATGCATATGTCCTGTTTTATTTTTTCTTTCTTTTTTTTTTCCTGGTGTTCTGTTACATAGTGATCTTCTCTGAAATGAACAAATAAAAACTGTTATAGTGACAGACTTTATAATGCAATGCTGTCAATCCTGGAGCTTTGAACCACTTGAGAAGTAGCGATGACTCTGCCCCCTTGAGGCGCCTTAGTGTTATCACTCAGTCAGTAAAAACTACTCTTACTTAACAGGACCACTTAAAGGCAATTTCACTGTATATGTGTGTGTATCTTTCTATCTTTCTGTGGTTGTGCAGGTCGTTTTGATGACTCAGTAATTGAGGAGAGAAGACAGTGCTCTGAGGACCTGCTACAGTTCTCTGCTAATATTCCTGCTCTCTACAGTAGTCAGCACATCCAAGATTTCTTCAAGGTACACAGTCACACGCATGCAGAAACACAGACACACTCCTCTGTGAGAGATGATCGACTGCAATGTTTGTAATTCTTTTAAAGGGAGGTGAGGTCCACGACGGCTCAGAGCTCATTGGACCAGCTGAGCCCTTTTCTGACTTCCTGGCAGACAGTTTATCCGACTGCAGCTCTGACGGTAGGATTACACACAATAACGCCTACTCTTAAGGGGATAGTTCAGAGTGTTTGAAGTGGGGTTGTATGGGGTACTCATTTATAGTCAGTGTATTACCTACAGTGGATATTGGTTGGGCCCCCCCCAGTTTGGAGGCACAGAGAAGCTAAGCAATCTACTGCTGTGGAAAGGGCCAACAGCAAAACATAAAAGAAAATATCAGTTTAAGTGTACTGTATATTTAGAATATTTTCACCACTTAACCAATGCCGTCAGACATTGTCCAACAGTAAACCACAGTTATATAAGCCACACATTGCTTTCTCCAAACCAACCAGACCCCATTGGCAAAAACAATAATTTTACATTGCAGAACACAGGACTTCCTGGTCTACTACTGCTTCGATTGTTAGCTTGTTTGTTATTGCGTCAGTCATACAATAACACAAACAAACTAACCGGTAGAGGCAGTGAGAGACGAGCAACTCCCATGTTCTGTGAGGTAAAATTACTAATTTCGTCAGTGAAGTTTGGTTGTTTGGGAGAGAGCGATATTTTGTCAGAAAAGTCTAACGACAAGGTAAAGTGGTGAAAACATTCAGAATATAATATACACTTAAAGTGATATAACTGCTCCTCCAAACTGGGGATGTGCCGACTGCCATCCACTGTAGGTAATACACTGAGTATGGATAAGTACCTTGTAGGTCCTAAATCAAATAATCCAAACTATCCCTTTAATTTACAATGATTGTTGTTTCCAGTGTACTCAAAGATGTGTGCAAATTTTTCAGTTCAAAGAGACATCAGTGGAGCAGATGATTTGACTATCACGTCTGAGTATGGAGGTAAAGTTTATTTATGGATTGAAATAAAACCCACGTACATTTGAGCTCATTTAGAATGTAGTTTTTGGTTACATAGACTTATTATGAAGTGTGTACAACCCCAATTCTAAAAACACTGTTTAAAATGTAAAAAAAAAACAAAAACTGACCCTTGCATTGCTCCCTCCCTGCAGGCCCGTCCAGTGACAGTGACCTGACCTCCCTGGCTGTGGATACAGACTCTCTGGCTGGGCTGGATGATGGCATGGCCTCAGGCCGCACCTCCCCAAACCAGCCACAGGGGGGAGCCACCAACATTAGCAGCAGCTGCAGCCCTCGCTTGCCCTCCCTGCACGATCGCCGAACCCCGTCTCCTGCCCCAGTCCCTGCCTCCTCGGCCCCTAACCCAGAGGTCAGCTGGCCAGGCCGAACGCCGCTCTTCTCCGGCAGTCTGAAGAAAGCCAGCGGTGGGAACCAGAAGGACGTGAAGTCAGACTACTTAGACAGAGCCAGTGAGCTCATCTCTTTGGCCGTACAGAAGGAGAAAGAGCAGGACTTCCAGGCAGCTTTCTCTTGTTATCGTAGTGGAGTGGACTTGCTGCTGCAAGGAGTGCAAGGTCAGTCTGGGAGAGAGCTGGGTAACTTTAGCACCGTTTAAGACCACAAAAACATACCTAGAGTAGTTATTTAAATGTTTTATTTAGCTGATTATTGTAAAGACTGCAGATGCAGTATTGTCAAAATCATATACAGGCTTCATCAATACTATTTTCAAATCCACAGTCAGCTTTTTGTATTACTTTACTTCACATGTGATACTTACATATCAATAATGACCATGGCAGTTTCTTTCAGCAGCAGTTTAATTCGTGGGCAGGAGGGTTAAGTGTCAAACTATTTTACTGACAAAACTAATACTGATATGATTAGTCGACACGATTAAAAAGTCCTAGTGGTGGATTGTAAAAGTTCCATAATGTAACTCATTAACATCTTCACCTTTGACCCTCTCGGTCTGGTGAACACCCACATCTTTCAAACTTTAGGTCCTCAAATTGTAATGCTGGCTTTCTGCTAAAGCTATAATATGTACCATTTCTGCATTAAAATGTTTAAAAATGCTACACATCTTATACTGTATATTTTGGTGAGTTGTATACTTCTCATCTGCAACAGCGGTTGTTTAATAATGGCGAAAACAATTCCAATGATCCTTCTCTACTTCAGATGCCATCAAACTAATTTTTTGGTTAATGTTTTATTTTGAGAAAGACCTTTAGTGGAACAACTTGTATACTGTACGTTTAAAAAAAATAATCTTTTATAGTGTGACACAGCACAGGGACACTTCATGGAAGTATGTGATCGGGGGGAGCAGTAAAGTTTTCACTGCAGATAGACAAAGGGTGGATAGTCAGCTTTGATGCGATGATGTGTATTTATGCACATCATCTTTGATGTTCATCTGGCCTTCATTATTTAGGTAGGCAGTCAGGATTGGAGGGAGTGATTGGATGATCAGTTCTTGTCAGATAACATCTTTGCAGCCGGTCGTTGAGAATCTGTGCTGATGACCCTGAACTTGCACCACAGTGTGGAGGAGCCAAACCCAAAACATATCACTTTTACTTGGTGGTTTATGAGCTTGTCACAGTTATAACATTCTGTTTTGCAGAGTTGGGAAGTAACTAAATGCAAATACTTTGCTACTGTGCTTACGTAAAGTTTTCAGGTATCTGTACTTAAACTTTAGTATTTTTTTGAAAACTTTTTGCTTTTACTTCGTACATTTAAGCAAAAATGTCTTTCTGTGACAAGATGAAGACGATGTAAAAGACGGAAAAACTATAACAAGATGGAGAAAAACTGAGGTTTAGTTAGCTTTGCACAGAGATAGCAGGTAGAAATGTCCTTCAGTGTAAAAGTACTTTTGCACTTTTTACTTGAGTAAAGAATGTGAGTACTTTTGCCACCTCTGCTGTTTTGTCAGTAAATAAAATGCTTGTACAGAAACTTTAAACCCTGCACTTTAAAAACTGCTTCGTAAAGACAAATAATTGATCTCACTCACCCCTTTTCAGGCGAGCCCAGTCCCACGCGGCGAGAGGCGGTGAAGAAGAAGACTGCAGAGTATCTGATGCGTGCAGAACAGATATCCAGTCAGCATCTGAGAAGCAACATGGGTCAGGGGTCAACGCAGACAGTGGTGAGTGGGAGGGAAATGTCATTGGCCCGCGTGCTGTCTATGTTAGATTATGCAAATGTGCTTTATATGCATGCATCCACCAGGGTCCTCAAACCACTTGAGGCAGTGTATCAGAGTGCTTTCGAGTCGCAGATGAAAACACTGCAGTAAGTCTGTGTTGAAAAAATGTTAACCCCAGCTTTATATACTGCACATTGACGGTCCAAAATTATTGACATTTTCATAAAAATTTATCAAAGGACGACAGAAAACAATGTGAAAAGGTGATAAGCCTAGGAGAACAGATATTGGATTTTTATAATGTAAGAAGAAGGGCTCTTACACGATATCAGTTTTTCACTTAACGATTATTGTTGCCAGTTAATTTACAGTAATGACATTATTGTGATATTTATAGAAATCTTGAAACAAAATGCTGTTAGTCAAATTCATCTTTAACTTTGTTCAGTGCTTTGTCTCTTTTTTTGGCAAATAACTTTAACTTTATGGATATTATTTGTATTATGATATAAAGATAATAATCTGGAATGGAACATAATGCTGCTTGTCTCCCTGAGCACAAACACACAGACTTCATGCTTTGATCTGTGCAGCTGTGTGCACCGGCTTCTGCAAGCTCAGCTGTCTGTCTCACAGACCTGAAACAGTCATTTATGCTTAAGTTGATTTTTTTTCCAACAATGCACACATTGATGCCCAATAAAAAGGCACAGAACAAATATATTTATCTACATTTTGCAGTCTAGACCGCATGTGCTCCTCTGTCTGGACAGAAACGGAGCAGCTCTGCTGTAATCCCACAGAACCCTTTGATTATCACCAGTAGCTGACTCACACATTTCTTGGTTTGACACAGGAGACTATTTGTCACTCTTGTTGACTCCTTATTATTCCTCTCAACTTTTCTCTTCTCTCAAACTTGATCAGAGCCTGTAGCATTAAGGGAGAGTCAAGCCACAGCTCACATTTCCCATAATGCCTTTGAAATGGCAATAATAGATAATAAAATAAAATGTATACAGTATAGGTTTGTGCCTTTATTATGGTTAATGTCAGTACCAGTATATTGTGACACCCTTTGCAAGAAGTTTGCCTGAACTTTAGATGATGATATGACAATTTGTCCCCACCTTGTGTCTGCTGCCCCCAAGTGACCAAAAAACCCAGTTATTGCAGGTTTATTGATGACAGACTTGAGTTTATATTTTGACTGTGACAGTGACTTTTGCTCTTTTTAACAAATTATCTGGATCTCATGTTGAAGGAGGTCATGATACCTAAAAAATGTGATCACATTTTAACATTAAAGTTGCTTTTATTTATTGATTTATGTTTTTTTGTCCAAGGCTTTGGGGGCACAGTGCTGCCCGTCCACCAGCAGAGGAGGACAGCAGAGTCCATCTGAGGAACTGAGAGCTTACAGGGTGTTAGGGGTCATTGATAAGGTCAGTTTACTATCGACAAGTCTTGCATTTTGTGAGTTTACTTTAATGTCATTTTATTTAGGGCAGCAACTAACGATTATTTTCATTATCGATTGATCTGTCATCTGTCATATTTGGTCCTTAAATGTCAATGGATAACTTGTTCCAAAGGTCCACAGTTATGTCCTCAAATGTCTTGTTTTGTCCACAGACCAAAGATATTCAGTTTACTGTCACAGAGGACTGAAAAAATTGAAAATATTTACATTTTAGAAGCTGAAATCAAAGAGATTTTTGACATTTTCTCTTAAAAAGTGACTCAAAATGATTCATAAATTAACAAAATAGTTGGGGATTAATTTAATAATTGATTAATAATTGATGAATTGTTTCGGCTCTAACTTCATTTGAACTGACAAAAATATTTTGTCTTTTTCAGCCAAGAGAGCGAGTAAAAGACAAAAATTGATCAGTGTTTGAAATAAACATTTCACTTTATTTGATTTGAACAGAATCAGAATTTTCTTGTTGAATTTTGTAGTAAATCTGGAAAAGGAGAATTCTAAAGATAAAAACAAAACAATAATCATTGCCCTAACAGAATAATTACATTTAAGTCCATCAGACGCCCATTTTTTAATAACTGCTGCAGCTCAAATAAATGTAGGTGGTATCCATCTTCAGATTTCTCCTCCTTGTGTCCTTTCCTTTCTTCGACCACCTCTTTTTTTTCTGAGGCAATAAAACGTAATAGATTTACTGGATGGCATGGTAAGGGCTGAGTGTGTGTATGTTTAGCGTCAGTTATGACCACCACAAGGTCAGTTTAGGTTGCTGGTCCTCTCAACCAGCTGCCGGCGAAGCAACTTTACCACTCAGCCATGAAATGACTTGGCAAGCAGCTCAGGGAGCGGCACACAACATTGAATCAATGATGCTCGTCCTCCACACACACAAAACCCCAAGGAAAATGTTGACACAATACCAACATGTGTTACTCTACAGAGGTGCGCGCAAAATCCACAATATGTCACAAACAAATCGAACACACAGCACACACACACACACACAAAAAAAAAAACGTGAGTGGAAACTACGCTATGCAGAAATGGCCCTGGCTTTCCTCTCCTCTTTCTCCTCCTCTTCCTTCCTCCTTTCACTTTTAATGGGGACAGAGGGGACAGATGGAGAGAGCTCCTCACCCTACTGCCCCCCCTCCTCTCTGCCCCTCTCCTCCACCTCCCCCCTTCCCTGATGTTTGTGTCTTAATTATATTAGCGCCCTGGCTAGCACCGCCACTCTGTTTACTCACAGCTCCATTCATATCCATTTAGCCTGCACCTGTTTGGTCCCCGCCAGGGTCACATGGAGAGAAAGCACCCACAGAACATACGCACGCACCGCGCTACGCACAAACACAGACCGGCTCACACACATATGCTCAAGCTCTCCCCTGAGACGGCGAGGGAGCAGAAGAGCAATGGACATGTCAGAGGGAAGGTGGGAGGAAATAAAGATGTTAGGAAGAGACAGAGGGAGGCAGTAAAGGGAAACTGTAGTGAGAGCTGGAGCTTAGAGACGCCCCTGCTAGCAGATACTGTGTCCAATGTGAGGCATTGCTTGTCTTTGTAGTTACATATCTTTCATATCTGGTGCCTCAAAATGTGAACGTTTCGCAGCACAGGAAAGAAATTTGTGCATCTGATGTATGAACATAAACATGAATGACCGTGAATTTGATTGGTAGATTACTTACATGTCCCTTTCTGTGTATATTAGGACTGAAAACTGATTATTTTCATTAACGATTAATTACGTTTTAATTATTATTTGTCTTGCGAGGTCTATGAAATAATCCCAAACAGTAAAAAAACATAGGTATTTTCCAACTCATGTGACAGTAAACTGGATATTTTTTGGGTTGAGGACAAAACAAGATGTTTGAGGACGTCATCTTAGTCTTTGGGAAACAACTAACTAACAACTAATCGATTAATCAAGAAAATAATGGACAAATTAATCAACAGTGACAAAAATCATTACTTGGAGCTCTATATAAAACCAATGATCTGTTGATCTGTTGTTTTTTTTTGTTTTTTTAAAAAATGTCTGTTAGTGCTTGCAAAAATGTTTAAATTTAATTGAATGGTGACCTTAAAATAGAAAGTCAAATTGTTCATTCTGTCATTTTTACACTGTTCTTAGTTTTGTTTTGAGCGTTTTGCAGCTAGTATTGCTTCCCTCCTTCTTTTGCTCTCATACTGCAGACATCTGTAGATTCCTTTTAGTCGTTGTTATGTGGCTGGGACTCGGCACAGCAGGATCCAACATGTTAATGCCAGTTTTTCTAGTATAATTTAAGGACCTACATTTATCTTGCGGTGACCCTCATGTGTGCCCTGACCCAGCCGTTGAAAAACACCGCTCTCGAGGACACAACCACTACATCATCTTAGACTGTGTATATGTCTGTTCATACCTGGCAATTAATGGCACTCTTCCATCACAGGTTCTTCTGGTCATGGACAAGAGAACACAGGAGACGTTCATCCTGAAAGTAAGTGTAATGTGTGTGTGTGTGTGTGTGTGTGTGTGTGTGTGTGTGTGTGCGCGCGTGCACCCCTCATCCTCGTCGTCCTGACTGTAAAGTGTCAGTGTGAGGTGTGCCAGAAGCCCCTGTGTGTGACCGGTGTAATTGATTCTAATGGGCCTGTCCCTGTCAGCTCCTCTGCTCTCAGGTGTGAGACGTGTGCCAGATGCCAACGCACAGCGCAGGCACAGATGACTACACACATGTGCGCACACACACATAGACGCATACCTACACACACACACACACTCGTGGCCAATGTGAACTTTACGTGTAGCGCTGATAGATTCGTGTGTGGCTCTGTTAAAGTCACGCGCTGTATGTGGCTTGATGAATCCAGTGACTTTGGGTTGCCATGGGGCATAGCTGGCACCTCTTTAATGAGAAGTTTCTCCTTTGCCACACTCTCCTCCTCGCTTTTTTTTTTTTTTAAACACTTATTCTACACACAAACTAAAACACTGACCTTTCTCCTCCTCTCATGGCCTCCTTATTTGGGCTAATTTTCCTTTTCTCCTCTTGTCCTTAAGTGCGTATTCTTTGTTCCTTGCTTACTCCACCTTCAAGGGGAGAGTTTTTAATGATGATGATGTAGGATTTTATATGGTGCTTAACTAAAATAGATGGCAGCTGACACACTCTATGTTTCTAGAAGCAGAGAGGAGTACCAGTGTGGAAATCGAGCAATGACCTGCTGTGGACAGGTTCAGCAACAAAAGATATTTTAGCCACTTAAAAAAGATGCACCTAAAAACAAATCAGTGTCACTGCAAGCGTTTGTTATATTTAGAATATTTCCACTGCGTTGCCCTGCTGTTAGACAGCCTTTTCTGACTGTAACCTGCCATTTTATATAAGCCAAATATTGCTCTCAAAATCCACAGGCAAAATTAGTCATTTTACCTCTCAGAAGACTGGAGCTGCTGGTGTACTGCTGCATTGATCTGTGACTTTGCTCGTATTATTGTGTTGGTGTGTGGTGTTTTAAAATGATAGTTCAAAGTCACACAATAACAAACAAAATATCTGATTTAGGCTTTCCTAGACCAGAACGTCCTATTTTCTGTGAGTAATTGATTATTAACCTATTATTAAATTAATCACGAACTATTTTGACAATCGATTTATCAGTTTGAGTACTTTTTTTTTTTTAAGAAAAAAATCCTCAAATTCTCTGATTTGAGCTTCTCAAATGTGAATATTTTCTGGTGGCTTTAGTCCTCTGTGACAATAAACTGGATATCTTTAGGTTATGGACAAAACAAGACCTTTGATGTACTCAACACTAACTTCACTGTGCTACGCTGTAGGCTAATCGCAGAGGTTGTTGGGTATGGTTGTACAGACTGAAATTGTCTGGAAGGGCAATTATACAAACAGTTGTGGGGTGCACACAGACACAAAAACATGCTTAAGATTTGCATGACTTTACAACTCGTTTGTGGACTGTCAGCTACAGTTGTTGTGGTCAAGGTGATGTCTGACAGACCTGATGAGTCAAAACTTAATAATGAAGTGACCCATTAAACCTTCTTTTTGTTCAAAGTAAGGGGAAGAGCTAAAGATCTAGTGTTGAAAATCAAAGTAAGCATAGACCTTTTTTAATTGAGTAAAATACTTTTTGTTGCTGAGCTCGTCCACAACAGTTCTGGTGCTGGTGCTCCTCTGTACCTCTCCTAATCGGGGACGTACCGCCCAGCATCTACTGTAGTTAATACACCGACTATCGATAAGTACCTCCTAAAACTCCACATCAGATAATCCAAACTATCCCTTTACTTACTCACCTCCTTCTCCTCTCTCGTCTCATTGCAGGGTCTGAGGAAGAGCAGTGACTGTGGGTGGACGAAGAGGACAGTCATGCCTCACTCTGTGCCCCACATGGTGCAGCTGAAGAAGTTCGTTGTCTCTGAAGACGCAGTTTTTCTTTTGCTGCAGTACGCTGAAGGTAACACACACACACACGCACACAAAAACACACCCCCCCATGCTCACCAGTTTTATCTTCCCTCTTTTGTCTTCTCTACCTCCAACTGTCTTTTCCCCTCCTTCGCCTGATCCCTCTTCCTCTCTTCTCTGCCCTTGTTCCAGACAGATGTTTGATAGAGATGGGTGTGTGTCACAGGTCATTATTCTGAATACCAGGTGGCGCCATGCTTCATTAGCTATGCCAACACCTGGGCCTCCTTACATCCCACTCACTCTAGGATGTGTGTGTAGCTCGTGTGTGTGGGTGAGTGCGTACAATGAAATGCAGCCATATTTTTTAATGCCCTGTAACCTATTCAATCTGGCGCACTCTATAACCACCCTGCGCTAATATTAGTGGACAGTACTGAGTATCATATGGGGCTGTTCAACATGATCTAATAAAGCCAATCAAAGGCAGAAAAGGCAGGTTCTCTACAGTTAGAAGATCCAGGGTTGCTCCTTATGTGTCTTTAGTATGCTGTTGGCAGCTGATGGGGTGAATCAGGATAGACAGGCAGGCGGAGGGAGGCAGTGACCTGAGTGACATTGGACAAAACACAACATGTGGATGGTTTTACTTTCTAAGCCATCGAGCTGCCCCGCCATCATTATCATCACTGTGAACTCCCTATCCATTCTCATCACACACAACAGATGCTGCCTTCCAATTGCTCACACTACAGCTGTGTGTGTATCTGTATATCTGCGTGTGCGTGTAAGACATAGAGAAGTCAAAATATTAACATTACGGAGGCAACCTACAACACACACCCTCCCCAACCCCATTTAGCCAAATTGGGTTCAATAATAACTGTTTTTGTTTGCCTTAGTTATTCATTTCTAAGTGGAAACTAATGAGCCTTTTTTCTAAATAGTCCCAGTAACTAAGGAGCTGCAGAAACCAAGGTCAGGAGCTAAAAGTCTCTTTTTGTGCATTCCTTTTTCAGGGTTTGACAATAACCCAGTTGTCCATGGCCACAAAAATGACTCAGTGGCCAATGAATATTACATGTAGGTTGTCCTCTGTGGCCACCAAGTTTCATCCCTACACTGGGAACCTTTGTAAACACTATGTAAGACCAGAGATGTACTTGCTTTTTAACCACATTTGCATACCTGTAGCATTATTTTCTGAGGACTATCACAATCATCACTCCAAACCAATGAAGTGTACATGAGACAGCCATGATGTGTATGCCAATGTGCGATAAAAAGTCTTTCCACCGTCCAAAAATCACCAAATGTGGTTCAGTTGAAAGTAGATCCTTAATCCACTACGTTAGATGTGAAAATATTGTAGCACCTGTTCCATATTTCTCCTGTCCCCACCTGCTGGCTTCATCATCGCCACAGTCACTGTCCTGGTCAGTAGAGTATTCCCTGTCATCAAGCTGGCCTTTTTGGGTTTTGGGTCCTGACCCGGCCATGTTCACTGAGAGCTGAGCCTGGTTCTGTTGCTCATGGTATTTACAGATACTCCCCCAGTGCTCTGAGCTGCAGTACCGGCCAGACACGAGTCAACTAATAGGCTAAGTGAGCTAAGGCAGCTAGTAGCTACCGCCAAAGATAGTTGCAGCAAAAAGTATAGTGAAGAGCAGTTAGCATTTATTCTGGTGATATGCTGCCCCCTATTCGAGTTACCTTCAACAGGTGGCCGTATCTTACACATTGCTCCTTTTAATGTGTCCATGTTTCTGCTGGATTGAAACATCTTCATGCGTGATTAAGAGGTCAGCCACATAATTCTACGCCCCCAGTAATTCTGCTAATTTAATTTAAATATAAATAAACCGTCCCTATCCTGAAGTTGTGTGAATGAATGGTGAACACAAATTGTAGCAGCCTTGAGCCTTTATCTGACCACTCAGCAACTTTCACTGCTGCTAACCCCGGAGCAGGAACCTTTTGGAACACGAGTACTACAGCCTATATAGACTAAATTTAGACAAAGGTTCCCCCTGTTGGGGATGAAGCTGCTGAGTTCCCAAAAACATTCCTGGAAAACTTTCTGCAGTGAAAATGTGCTGTAACTATGTGAAACTGCACAGCTTTTTCTCTTAATCCCTCCTTCGTCCTCTTAATACCTCTGCTCATTACTGTGTTAGATACTCCCTCCTTTTTTCTTTGTGTTTAATGCTTTTTTCCCCCTTCATCTTTAGGTGGGAAGCTGTGGTCTCACATCGGGAAGTACCTTCGTAATTCCAGCCCAGATGAGAGCTTTGACATCCCTTTTATCCAGAAGAGCCACACAGCGGCTGTACGCTCTCCACAACATGCTATACCACAGCTGGACGCAGATTCAGCCAGTTCTGGTTCTGTGCCGGCTGCCCCCTGTTCTGATTCTGTCTCAGGGCTGCAGAAGGAAGGGGAGAACCTCATCGCTTCTCCTCAGAAAAAAACTCTCGCTCCCAGGCTCGTGGAACAACTTGGGGCCCATTCGGACTCTGGAGCCACGTCTGAGGAAGAGTGCACCAACAGTTATCTCACACTTTGCAATGAGTACGAACAAGAGAAAGTAGAACCAGATGCACTAGAAGAGGAGGAGGAGAAGAGCGAACAGGAAATGCTGTCGTTGGAAGTGCCCATAGCGACGACCACCACGTCCTCGCGGAGCCGCTCGCTTCTTAGCAACGACAGCCTCTCTTCGCCTATCAGCTCTCAGGAACTTGGCTTTTTCACAGAGTCGTCCGACAGAAGTGGCCACACCCTCGACAATGAGCAATACCGCAGCGAGGGACAGGACAGCAGTGAGGTCTTCAGTCCTTTGCCCTCCCCCGCTGCGCCTCTGTCTTTGGATCAGTCCAAGCACACGCCAATGGAGTTTTTCCGCATAGACAGCAAAGACAGTGCGAGCGAGGTGACCTGTCTCGATTTAGGAGAGCAGCGCCCCTCTCACAAGCAGGTATCTGTCTTTTCTTTTGTTACTTTAATTGTTAATGAGGTTTCAGCTTTAGACAGAAAATCATGAGCATTGATTCAACACAATGCAACATCATGAACAATGCAACTTTGAAAAAATGCAACAGAAACAGCTGTCAGAGGCAGTAAAGCCCCAAACACATTATCATTCTCAGTTATTCCTTAATTAAACAATGCAGTTACTTGTTGGTCTCAGGTTTCATGCAAATTATCCATTTCCCCGGTTCTTATCAAAAATATCACCCTCAATCTTTAGTTGGTATGTCAGCTTTTCCATTGAATAAATTAGGGATGTGTGTGATAAGTTGCCACTGCAGCTAGTTGGCATCAGAAATACTACTCAGCTAATCTAATTATTAATATTTTATACGTGCACAATGCTGGGTAACTGTTGCATTGTAGTTGTAAGACAACCTCCTGCAACTAGCACTATCATAATGTGCAATGCTCATAATGCATGACGCAAAGTGCCACACATTTCAGCTGTATTAGTAATCCAATTTGGTTTTTGAATGTTATTAACATCTTTATATGGCACTTAATACATACAGAATGTTTGCGGGCAATGTTTAACCCTATCAGTTAACAAATTGTACTCAATTTTAACTGTTCTCTCCTTACCTTCAGACTAGTTGACAAGTCTAAATTGTGAAATTAGTCACCAGGAACATCCGTAGAATAGATACCCTGGACAATCTCAAACCATTGGGCTCTCCCTGGAGGTTCATTTTCATTCCTCTTTGTTGTTACAGCTTTTTTTTGCCAGCTGTAAGCAGAATTTTTACCAGATGTCTGTCTCTTCTTTGCACAGGCCCCTCAATGTTCCCTAGGCACATCACAAATTTCCTATTTATCTTATCTCAGATTTTTAGTCTGAATGTTGTTATTATACTCTTTATATTGCCTTATTGTGTCTGGATGTTCTTTGTATCCTAACAGGTCCCCGTCTTTTCTACATCTGACTTTGGTTCAGATTTCACTGAGGATCTTCCAGAGCTGGCTCAGGAGGTCAAAGGCCACAGCTCCGAGTTTTGGGGGTTGGACTGTAGCGATAAAGGCTCCAATGAATCAGTGCCAGTCATCTCTTTTAAAGAGGCAGTAGTCGAGGATGAGGGTCACCCACCGGACCTTTTGGTCAACTTGCCCGTAACGGGTGGGACTGTAGACTCTTTACAGGAGGAATTAGAGACTTCGGGTGTGTGTCTGGGCCTCGAGGCCACAGCGTCGCCTCAGAAATTCATCCAGCCGGATGTTTTGCAGCTTCACAGCCAGCCTGAGGACGAGGAGGAGCAGCCACTGGAGCAGGAGCTGTCATCTTTCTGTACAGCCTCTGCAACTTGTGACACCAGTGCCGCATCTTCCTCTCCCTTCAACTCACTGTGGGACGACTGCAGCTTATCGTTTGGGCAAGAGGCCTCTGACAAAATGGTGGCTCACCCTGCATGCCAAAATAACGACCTCCCCCACGACCTTCCAGTTACTGACTCGCTTAATGAGAAACTAGAGGCCAGTACAAGAGTAAATACAGACAACAGCACAGGCTCTGTCCCCGCTACGAACGGGACTGAGGCCTGTGCAGTGGTTTCCAGTTTATTAGGTCTTGATGGTGAATCATCAAGAGTTATTAGTAATACAGGTGGCAGCGAATTTGATAAAGAAGTATCGCGGCTGTTCGCAGAGCTGGACGAGCTGTCGTTGGCTGCATCCCAAGCTCGTATCCCGGAGGAGTTTGTGCGATGCTGGGCCGTAGAGATGGTGGCAGCCCTGGATTCTCTGCACCAAGAGGGCATCATCTGTCGAGACCTGAACCCCAACAACATCCTGCTCGACCACCAAGGTTAGACCACCATTATCATAATTTTTTAAACGATACCCAGCCCTAATATTAAAACAGTTTAATGTCACAAAGTTTAGGAAAAAGTGCAAGATGGAGCTGAATGAACTGAGCGAATGCAAACATCTGGCGGCTGTTACACTCACATATCATTCCCTTCACTTCATTGTGGAGCTAACAAACCAGAGAGGTGTTTAACAAGGGAAATACATATTTTACAAGGAGCTGAGAAACTGAAATGCACTAAAGATATGCACCAATGAAGAAAACAGGGAATTTAAATGTCTTTCCCTAATTAGAAAATTCTCACTTTGAACAGAGGCTGCAGCAGGAGAAATCATTTATAAACTATTAGATGGTCTATTTTAAAGTTTCACTACAGGTATTTTGGACGTAAATACTTCAAGAAGGACTTGAAAAACTCTCGACTTCAGCTCAAATTTGTCTCACAACAAGAATAAAATCACAACAGTCTGAAGCTGCTGTACTGTTTGGATGACATGTTGTTTTTCTTGTTTTATCTCAAAAAATGAAAAACTTGTATAATGTCACAAACATCTTGCTAATTCCTTCTTAGAGCAGATATTATTTGACTGAGGGACTGTCTCTGTCAGTCAACCATGATGTAATCTATTTACTGAAATGAAGGCGAAAGTGTTGTTTTACCAGGAGGTCACAGATTCCCCCTCAACTTCTTCTTTTGTCGTCCTACAATCATCTCTCTCCACCTCGTTATCAACAAGCGTCTAATTAGCTGAGTGGCTGTTTTCGTCTCCCTGGTGGTAATTATTGTTCTAAAGGGCCCATCAACGGCGTAGTGTGGTGCATCAGTCTGGCTAGCCCAGGCTAATGGCCACGGCTACCTAATGACACCATTAGTTCTAATGATAGCGTTAACGGGTAGCCGCTAAACAGGAGTAATCGCAGGGGCTGCGTGCTTGAAAAGCTCGCGGAGGGATGTAGAGAGGCAGAAAGGAACGGAGGAAGGAGGTGCTGCAAAGGTGAGTAAACAGTTTGAAAAACAGCAAGTCGGAGTGACACTTGACTGTGTGGGGTTGAGATGAATGTGTCACACTTAGATTTTGAGCTGAACACTTTCCATCTCTTTCTGTCTCCTTAGGTCATGTTCAGCTCACCTACTTCTGCAGCTGGAGCGACGTGGAGGAGTCCTGTGACAAAGAGGCCATTGCCAATATGTACTGTGCACCAGGTGAGAAACACATACAAATGCTTCATGCACTTTATTGCTCTGATTCCTCTAATGCACCGGATCATTAGAAGTGGGGATGTATGAGGTACTTATCCATAGTCAACTTATTGCCTGTGATGGTGGTTGGCATACCCCCAGTTTCGAGAAGCAGTACCAGCACTAAAACTAAGCAATGACCCGCTGTGGACAGGACCAGCAGAATAATCTATTCTACCCACTTGAAAACAGGCCCACATAAAAATAAATCAAGATCAATTTAAGTGTAAGCAGTATTTAGAATATTTTCAGACTTAGACTTTATTTTTCTAAGGGGGAATTCATTTCCACAGCACTGTACACATTGATCAATAAGCAAACAACATCGATCAACAGACAAACAACAGACCATAACAACATATGTAGACCACAGAATACACTCAACAAGGCAGCTTAGATAAGGCTTTTTCCAAAGTGAGCCCAGTACCTGCACCCAGAGGGCATTTGGATCAGATGGTGGTTGAGTTGGTGTGTGATGTCCTGTGCTGCTGTGGTTACCGCTTTACTTTGCTGTCAGACAGCCACTTCCCATGAGAAACTGCCATTATATGAGCCTAATATTGCAGTCTCAAAACCAACCAAACTCCACTGGCAGAATCACTAATTCTGCATCAAAGAAAATGGGAGTTGCTGGTCTATTGCTGCTTCAATCCGTTAGTTTGTTTGCATTATTGTGTGACTTTGGTATTTTAAAAGGAATGCTCGGATTCCCTGAAGTCATACAATAACAAAAACAAACTTATAAATCGAGGCTGCTGTGAACCAGCAAACCCTCTGTGTTCAGCAAAGTAGAATTACTCATTTTATCCATGGAGTTTGGTTGGTTTGGAGAGAGCGAAATTTGGATTGCATAATGGTAGTTTTCTGTTGGAAAAGTCTACCTGACAGCAAGGTAAAGCGGTGAAAATATTCTAAATATACCTTTTTTGTAAGTAGCTAAGATATGTTTTGTTGCTGCCGCTGATAATACAGATCACAATAGAACAACTGAGTGGGCATCAAAACGAGAAGGAAACTTTACACTTTTGCAAAAATGAAAGGGAAAATAAAAAAGAGCAAACAAATAAAACAAGCAGAAAAAACACAAAAACAAGTCTTCAATCAGGAATTAATGTACATTTGCATTCATAAAGATATACGACTTTTCTGTTATTACAACATTTCACATATTTTTTTTTAAATCAAGTATTAAGTCATTTAGGTATGCATCAAATATAGCTACACTTAATGTATGAAATACTTTGCTAAAATTAGTAAATTATTATTCCCACATAGATAGGGATAGTTTTGTTATTAAATATTATCCATTACTGGAAAGCCTTCCAAAAAGTCTGAATTAAACTGTAAAAAAAAAAAAAGACATTTTATGTTCTGTCTCAATGTTGGAATTACAGAAAGCAAAAATGTAAAAAATCTAAATGTCTTCATCAGTACGTTGCTTAGTTTCCGTGCTGATGCTCGTCTCAGCTTCTCCAGACTGGGGACATGCCGACCGCCATCTACTGCAGGTGAGACAATGACTATCGATAAGTACCTCATACATCCCCACTTAAACAATCCAAACTAGCCCTTTAATTCATTAGGAGCCTCATTTTGTGTGTGTTAGCGTGTCAGTGGTGAGGTTTATGTGGGGCTAATTCTATGCAGGCATGCAGGGCCATAAATAGGCCACTTTCCCATGGTCACAAAACCCTCATTCATAGCCAAGCATGAATAATCCAAGTGTACACAAACCGCTCTCGACAGTAGAAACAGATGAATGTTGATTCTTCTTGACTCACTTAAGATTGAAAAATCCATATGCAAAGATGCATTTTCCCTTCTCTTCTTTTGTGGTTAAAGAAAACTAAAGCATTCACACAGTAAGAATGATGGCAGTGTTATTTTGCATCATTTTAATTATTTTTTTTTGTTAGATTAGATCAGAAATATCTGTTTTTTTTAAACTCCTGCAGTAAAGGGTTTTGAGAAGCTGCATCTTGTTGTAGTTCTGCTGTCGTCCTGTAGAGTGTGCTGTTGTGCAGCAGTGAGCCAGTGGTGCGGTAACCCCATGTGTTGCCCCCAGCAGGCTCGTGGCAGCTCTGGCATGCTGTTTACAAGCTGCCTAAAACAAACTGCTGCTAGACTACAGCACCATGTCCCTACTTAGCACTTCTGTGTGTGTATGTGTGTGTGTGTGTGTGTGTGTGTGTGTGTGTGTGTGTGTGTGTAGGGTGTGTTGTATGTGTATACATGCATTTGAAATCTAAACACGGATGCATTTCCCTGTATGTTGCTCCTTTATGCACCTGGCTGCATACTTGGGCTGTTGGAAAGATTATTTGTGATGTGTTTAAAGGCGCTGTAAAGAACTTTCTTATTTTGTTGACTTTGGAAGCCTCTGGACAAAAGTGGTAGTATTTCCACCATAATAATCACAAAATATACAGTTAAAACTTAAATTATCTGAATAAAAATCTCATCCTGCTTCTTTTTAACTGGCTAACAATCTACACACTTTAACACTGCGTGAGAAAATGTAAAGACAGGCTCGTTTCATCTGATTTCAAGGAGAATCTCACCTCGTGGCAGTCATTGAGAATAACTTAAATGTCTTTCTTAATAGCTAAAGAAATAGCCAGTCATCTCTCTGATGGACTTGTTTGCTTATGTGGGTCATATAGAGGCATCAGTATTCAATTGAGCAGTGAAAAACTCCTTGTAGTAGCTTTAATTACATCTTTCTTAAATATGCACTGTTAGCTGAAAACACTGGACGCGCTCCGAGACGTACACAGCGACCCTCGCACCCATTCACTCTCCCACGCACTTATATTATCACTCATATTCATCATCTCTCTCTCGAGCCAGGAAGGTCACTTCAGATTTAAATCCTCCTTGTGACGAGAACATACAGTATGCCACTGTTGTAATAAATCTGAAAGCAACAAATGCTCCATCTAATATCCAAAGTGTGCATTTTTATTCCCTTAGCAACAGCTTGTTTAAAAGCCTACTAATGGAAATAGAAGCACACGGAGGCATATAGTGGCCAGCAGTAGACGACCTAAAGACACAGGAGCGAAGCTCAGCGCAAGGAGCTTTATGCATAATGTAGCGGAAAATCTAAGTGCTAAACCGAGACATGTTTGCCACTTAAGTCATTGTGTAATTAATGCAGTAATTTTCTTGTTAAGCAGCGAGAGGTTTTTGCACTTGTCTAAGAGTGGAAGTGGATGTCTGGTTTTAAAGGTAGCATGTAATATGCTGAACAGTCTTGTCTATTTAAAAATGAATCTGGTATTCAAATTAAATTTAGTTAAAAAGGTAGATTTTGACCAAATGTATACTTGACGTACAGGGTATTAAAGCACTATTCAGTCACATTAGTCAAGTAAAGTTCAAGGCTGCAACTAATCATTGTTTTCATTGTTTATTAATCTGTTGATTATTTTCCTCAATTAATTAATTAGTTGTTTGGGCTTTAAAATGTCAGAAAATGCTGAAAAATAATTCTCAGAGCCTAAGATGACGTCCTCAAATGTCTTGGTTTGCCCACAACCAAAAGATATTCAGTTTACTGTCATAGAGGAGTAAAGAAACCAGAAAACAGTCACATCAAAGATGCTGAAATCAGAGGTTTTTTTTTTTTACTAAATTACTTTTACTTACTTTTATGTGAACTAGGGTTGCAAATTTTGTGCATTTTCCTTAAGAGATTGAGTTGAAAAATCTAACAATCACTTAATTATTAGTTAGATACAAAATGCACATTTTTACTTCATTTAAATGTTTTTCTCGACTATCATTTTAATTGGTTAAATTTTTCATGATGATTAATCAAGTAAGGATTAATCATTAATATCCTTAATGAGAACCGGCTACCAGGATGTCAGCAAAGAAAATCAAAGCAGCTTGCTACTATTTGATGCTTTCTACACAATGTTTGTTTTTGTTTTGTCACAAGAAACATCTGCCCTTCATGTTATTAGAGATGTGGCAACATGTTCCCACCAACAAGTAAACAGGAAGAGAAAAGTCACAGGGGGTGGTGTTTCTGTGAGAAGTGGCGTCTGAACAACACAAAGAAATTATTTTTAGTCAAATACATGATGGATTTTTATGCCTGGTAGAAAATATTTTTGGCTGGTGAATTTTCTCAGTTTATCTTTGACTGGCAGCTGCAATGATTAATTGATCTAAAGAAAATAAGTTGCCACTTGTAATGGATTAATCACATTTGTTGATAAAGAAAATAATTGTTAGTTGCAGCTTTGATCAGCACACATTCAGTCTTGAAAAACTAAGAAGCTTTTGGTTTCTTTGCTTGTAAAATAATGTAAATGATAATTAAAAAAAAAAGATTAACTAATCTTTTCAGCACAGTAAAAATTTAGATGTAGTTTGGTTTATAGACAAACTTTAAACACATTAAATTATAACTAATGTTGGACACAGTGGCTGTGGATGATGAGAGGAAACAGTAAAATCAGAAACTTGTCAAATAAATGCAAAACTTGCACGACCTCTAGAGTAGCTCCAGACACAATAAAAAACATGCCACCTATTATTATTAGTATTACAGTATTTTGATAATAGATTTTTTTTTTCATGCAAAAATGGCAGAAACTTTTGTGTTCAGCCTCTCAAACGTGGAGATTTTCTGCTTGTCTTTGTTTATTATTATATTAAACTAAATATCTTAACAAGACATTTAAGGACTTTGAGCCACTGGGATAAATGTTTAACACTATTTTCTTCTTTCACTTTTTCTAGATGTTGCAGATTAAACATTACAACTAACTTTAGTCTCTGCTGTTATTTGATAACCACTAATGAATAAAACAACCAAGCAAGTAAAGAATGACTTGTGTCAAGTAGATTTCTGACCCACCACATTTACGTTGAACCCTGAGGCGCGGTGCTCAATAAATGAGATTTGGGTGGTGTTTACATTCGCCTCACACAAGTAATAAAAAATGTTTTATGAGAATAGATGGCCAGAAAAAAAAAAAAAAAAAGAAATGTTAAATGCTGGAGATAAAAGTCAGGAACTGACGTGACCTCAGCCCAGGTGTGAAAGGTCTTGTTTGTTAAACGACTGTTGAGCTCATGTGGATCCATGGATGTAGTACATATTAGCAGCCAGCAGGGGGTGTATTATGCTGCTGTTGAGCAATAGCACCACTTCAACATCCACTGACTGTCTTATTCCACCACTGACAACTTTTCCTCTTTTTCTAGTGAGTCTCTTATGTCCACCTTCAATTGTTATCGATGTCATTTGTTTTATTATAAAGCAGTGTTGGTCAGTTATTCTACTTACTTGTATTTACTGCAAACCCCACGTGTGGTATATGCATGTATGTGTAGATGTATGTGCTTTGAACACACACATGCAGACACACACACACACACACACACACATACTCTAACGCAGAGGTTAGTGAGTGTGTGTCTCTCCTGCCCTTGTTATGTATTGCTGTTTATCCAGACAGGGTCAGCTCTAGCGATGGCTTCATTCCTGATGACAGATTTATGACTGTTTGCCAGAAAGCTAGCAGGGGGCCTGCTGTGACCGTATGTGTGTGTGTGACTCTGTGTGTGTGTGTGTGTGTGTGTGTGTATAAGAAGGAGGGAAACATGTTTTTAAAACGCACACATTCACACCCAAATAACACGGGAGTGGACTTGGAAAATACCGCGGCAGCAGGGTATTAATCTATTTATTCTGCACTTCTGCTTATTTACTTTCTCACCATTTCGTCATCATTCATAAACATCCGATCGCTCGTGTTTTGTTCTCCAATAAGGAAAAAAAACAAGCTGTTGAATGAGTGTGAGCAGTGCTGGAAATTAAGGATGTCCTGATGTCCCAGAGACAATAAAGAGACTGTGTCTGGGTCAATTCTGGGACAGTAAAGAAACACATCACAAATTAAATAATTATGTTTATGTGTCATGGAAAATATATCCTACTAATATAATATAATGGAGAGCTGTGTGTGTGTGTGTGTGTGTGTGTGTGTGTGTGTGTGTGTGTGTGTGTGTGTGTCCTACCAATCCACATTCCTCCAATCCTCTCCAACTTTGCCCCAGATAATGTTATGGGGGCAGGGCTTTGCATGTATGGTGTTTGTTATCTGTGTATTTATCATTATATCTAATTTGTAATTATAAATAAATATTCAACAGTTTTAAATTTTACTTTACAATGTGAAAGATTTGTGTGTGGTAGCAAATCTCCAGAGAAGTTCAGTTCTACGATTGCAAATTGTATGCACTTTCCTTAATTGATCATTGGTAACATTATTATTATTATTATTATTATTATTATTAAACAAGTAAGCAACTGTTAAAGTAAAAATTTTGGTCACAGCAAACGATACCAAATGCGTTGCATATTCTCTGACAGCATTACACAACCTGAGAAACACATAAAGTTGTGTATATAAAAGCCTACATATTAAATACATGTACTTGAATATCATAACTTTTGCAGCGTGCTTCTAAAACAAATCTGTCATATTTCAGATCTGTATTTGATAGCAGATTGATTAAATTTTACTTGATTCTTAGCATTCGTTCAAATTCTTAGCGATCGATTCATCATTATAATCCCTGTTCTGTTTGTATGGAAGTTCCAAATGAAAGACAAAAATAATCAAATGTGATAAAATGTGGTACATTATGCTTATTTTAAGCCATTTCTTAATTAAATTTACAGCACATTACTGCATTGTAATATATACTGTTACTGGGTTAGAAGATTTTGTTCCTCAGATCTTTGTCCATGATCAGGATAATGAGCTTAAGAACAGACTTGACACTTTTACCTTGATTCAGAATGAGTATAATGCGTGTGTCATATGGAGAGTTTTCCTTTTTGTTTGTTTTTTACTCCTCAACTTAATATAATAACATTTCTATCTTCACCTTACGTGTTTGTACAATGTCGGGGACAAACGATCACTGTGACTTTAATATATAATATTATCATTACTGCACCATAATATGACAGTTGTATGCGCTTTTTAGGATATGTGCCGTGCACCTTTCATCACATGACTTCCAAATTCACCGTTGTGTCATTTGTACAGGATATTTTTAAGGGGTGGGGCCAGAGCGTCAAGGGGAAGCCGGGGTACAGGGGCAAAAGTGTCGGGGGTAATGAGAGGGTCGCTTTGTCCTAGTCATTTTAATTGTGAGGTCTTTAAATATAAAAAAAAAGTAAGGTGACACCGGCATGAGCTCAACACCACATCACGTGTGTGCTTACACACGGTGTTTAAAATAAAATTATTTACTGTGAGATATGTTCAAAGTGTGTATGGATCCATCACCATATACCAATCAGAAACAGGTCTGCATTTGCGCTCTTTGCAGTGATGCATTTATTGATCACACATTTAGAAATAAACAAGAAACTGATTTGAAAACTGATGAATGCGAGGAGCACCGCGTCCTGCTCCTGCGTCATGCCCCCGCCCCTTTTTGGGTGGAAACAATAACTCTGGCGGTCAGTACAAATTTGAGGTCTTTGCCAGTTTAAACTGGGAGTGGGAATCTCTTGGTACCTTTTGATGCAGTTCCAGTTCAGAGGGCTATGATGTGATGATAAAATGATTATTGTTGCATCTTCATGCATCAGAATTTTAAGTTTTTAAGCCACGGGTTGCTGGTTGGCGGGTATCGATCTGCAGTTGCTCACACTCAGCTCTCCTCACCGTAACTCAAGGAATAGCCTGGTTTAGAAGTTATCATGATACACGTCACATTTAGGGGTCTGATTTAGAAAAGGGGACATATTCTCAGTCTGCTCCTTCACTTCCACTAATATACAATATGAAACATAACTGGCAATTAAACGGTTATTTTAATTTTGAAAAGTTAACAGCATTAATTAATGAATTAATCAACTTGAAAGCATCATACAGTCTTCTGCCTGTATGAGAATAACACAGTGTGGGGGAGGCAGAGAGCTCCGCTGTGTTCATGTTATGTCTCAGCGGTGGAGAGCAGCCTCTCTGCTGCGCCGTTAGCTCTGAGGAAAGACATCGCTATCCAACATGCAGAGTTTCTGAGGTGAAACAGACTGAGCAGAGAGTTATTTTCTTCACCGCAGAGTTAGTTGAAGTTGTTCAGTCTCTGCAGCGTGTGTCGCTCAGCCCCTCATGTTTGTTGCAGGCGATCGCTGCTCTGCTCCGTTAACGTCTCAACTGCAATGGTCAAAAGCATATACAATACACTTGACGTTCATCTCACAAACACAGTTATTTAGACACTAAATTGAAATATGATTGTGACCGCTGCCGTTTGAGAAGATGGCGTACATTTCTTGCTTTCAGGATAACTCTAGTGTGCGTGCGCTGTTTGCTGTCCGGGCGCTTCCATATCTGCATCGTAATGCATCTAATCAAGTTTTTCCAGATCCCTAGTTGGAACGCCTAAAATAAGAAAACCTTATTGCTTTTGAACTATTGGGAGTCCCAGTCCTCTGGCTAGTCAGGTGAACAGTTAAGATATGTCTTTACTGATTAACTGTCTGCATTGTTACGTAGGAAAAAAAATTAAAGAAATAGGGATCCTTTCAGTCTGCCTCTGTCAAAGAGGACAGATCCGACCTGTGCAACTACCTTACTGAATCTTCAGGTAATGTATTTAAGACATTTGGCACTTTTTATGTTGTTAAGGCATTTTATTTTGCTGTTTTGGTACTGTTGAACCCAACACTGTTATAAAAGCAGGTGTTTTATGGTAGTGATTCGTTGAAAAGTTAGTTTTGTGTGCTGACTGTAAGTGTGACACAACCTAATTTGAGTAGAAACATGAATTGTTTATTGTTCTGTTGAGAGGGAAGCAAGGTCGAAAACAATTGTCTTCAACGTCTAAGAAAAGGGAAATTCATTCTTCTTCCTCTCTGAGGTAACAAGTCAGTTACCGAGGACTCCGCCATCAGACTCACTGTTTTGTTTTGTTTTCCTTTTACCTGCTCAGCCACAGTATGATCTAATGGAAGATAAAGTTTACTTCCCGTTTTGACGCAGAGCTGTCATCTCATTGTTTGGAAAGGCTTTTCACATAAGAAATCGCACCCTGAAAGCACTTCTGCTTTAACATTTGAATATTTTTCCTCACAGTGAAGATGAGTCATAGGATTGTTTTAGGTTTGTTTTTGAAGATATAACATCATCAAACACGCACACATGCTCTCACAGTCTTGGAACATCACACGCCGATCCCTCCTTAACTTCCTACCTGCGCACACTTTGCTTCCTCTTTCAACAATGACAGTCGGTTGAGTTTTTAGGGAAGTCGGTCTAAGAGGAGAAGAGAGAAAGTTCCTTATGGCCCCCAGGAGAGAGGAGATGGAGTGTGATTAAGATACAAAGCAGGGGGGAACTGCTCTGTTGAGGGGAAAGGGAAGAAGAAGAGGCCACGGGGTGAACACGCTGTATTGTTGTATCTTAACTGCTCAGTATCCTCTTGTTTTCTTAGAACTTTCATGATTTATTCTAAAGTTTTTTTATGGTGCTGTTCAAGAAAGACGGTTAGCGGATGTATAAGGGCTGGGCAGTATGGTTTATAAATAATATCTTAGTATTTTTACTGTTGAGATATACAATATACATCTTGATTTAGACATTTTCAGACGTGGGAAGCAATGAATTGCAAATATTTTGTCACTTCACTTCACTGTGTTTTCAGGAATCTTTGTTTTACTTGAGTATTTCATTTTCTTACAGATTCTGACTGTCACGCCCTACATTTTAACACAGATTTCTATACTTTCTACTCAATTCATTTTCAAAACACGATTGTTTCTTTCCTTTTAATGCATTTGAAGGGAGTCGTTGATTGTTTTTATTTTGCATCGGTGCATGCTGCCTTGCCAGCATCAAAACTGATTTCAACCGAAATGTACAATAACACACTGAAAAGATTAGTTTTTGGATCTTTTTCTTTTTGTTAAGTCTGTCGTACGTGATATGCACCGATGGATACACCAAGACAAAAAGACTTAACAACACAAAACCATGCAAAAGACATAACAAGATGAAAAAGACGCAGCAAGACATAACAAGACAAAAAGAGATTAAAAAAACGTAAATGAGGTAACAAGTAGAAAAAGATGCAACGAGGAAAAATGTCCAAACTTACAGTGTAGGACTTGTTGTTATTTGTTATTGTCAAATTGCAATGTTGTGCTCGTCTTGCGCTCATGTTAACCTACTGGTAGTTTACGATGTTGTGTGTCCTACACCGAAGTCTGGAGAGGAGGGGTGGAGGGAAATGTACTTCAACCATAGACTGTAAATTAAACAGTATCTTAGCCTATTTAATACACAATATATGTCTCCAACTCACTATTTAGACTGCTGTACTCATTTGTACACGCGCAATTGCAACATGTTCCTTTTAAAAGCAAGACTGTAGTTAAATCCAATGTTTTGAAAGTAACGATAACTTCATAATTCAATTTTTAAGGCCTGTCAAAATCATGTTTATGACACTTTGGGGACCTACATAAACCCTGTGTCGGGATGACTTGATGCTTTCAAAAACTGTTAACACAATTAAATTTTTTGATAAATAATCATCAGCGGCACTCGTGGGCTTAATGATTAAGTGGGTAAGAGCAAATAATAGAAGTTCAGAAAATGACATCACTTTACTGAAATGTAGCCTTTAAAATCAGGATAAGACACTTTTGCAGTATTATAATGATATCCAAAATCTAAGACGATAGAGTCTAGTATCACAGTATTGACATAATGTCGATATGTTGTGCAGCCCTACGATGTCTGCTGAGACTTTAAACGTCCACATCATCACGCAGTGTAACAGTGGGGTTTGAGTGACCCATGGCCTCTGGATGCAGTTAATTCTCCCTTCCCATCCTCTTCCTCTCTGTCTCCCGTTCTCCCTGCCTCGCTCTGACAGAGCGGTAAGTGTAGCCAGCTCCACTGTACTCTCCCTGCAGCTCCTTAGACATTAATCCATTGTGATGACATCGACCTTGCTCTGAGACGTGTGCTTGTGTGCGCGCGTGTGTGTGTGTCCAGTATTTCCCCTACAGCTCATAACCACGCAGGTATCACTAGTCCGTTCAATGACGATCTTCTCTCCTTGGCTGTCAAAACAGTGGTCCTGGGGAGCCCTGAAGACTGGTTGCTCAGTTGGCAGTGAGTGTGTTGTGTTTGTGTTTGTGTGTGTGTGTGTGTGTGTGTGTGTGTGTGTGTGTGTGTGTATGAAACGTGCAGCTCGTATCATAGCCCGCTCTAACCTTAACTGCAAGAGAGCCGCGCCGGCCCCTGGAGTTACCGGCAGCCTCCAGGAGATGAGGGGTCTTTGT
This sequence comes from Lutjanus erythropterus, assembly GCF_056507025.1. Taxonomy (NCBI): domain Eukaryota; kingdom Metazoa; phylum Chordata; class Actinopteri; order Lutjaniformes; family Lutjanidae; genus Lutjanus; species Lutjanus erythropterus. Next base: position 29,233,286 of record NC_139331.1, on the reverse strand, counting down.
CTCTTCTGCTCCCCCAGCTGAGGAGGCTGGTCTCTGGGCACGCCACAGCCGTGACCCTGGGTCTCGGCCCTCTGGAGAGAGCAGAGCAGAGGGAAGCTGAGCGGCACAAGAGGCCATCTGGTACCCAGTGGTGCTAGCACACACACACACACACACACACACACACACACACACACACACACAGACATATATACACTTTTGACTTTCGAGCATCACTCTTGGTTTCTGTCTTACTTAAACGCAGACTGTGGAATATAGGGATGATATCATTAAGATTTTATCCATACCAAAATTGATAATGATACTGTTTATATATACCAATACTTGCTGACACTCAGCATAATTTGGTACCTAAATAAAGACATCACATGAAAAGATGTGAAAAGATTAAATTGTTTTTACCTATTACTTTATTGTAGAAATAAGTTAAATTGTTTCGTGAGTTACTGCATTTAGTTGCATTTTCATTAGATTTAGTGAAGTGAGCTGCTAATTGGTAGATTAATCGATTATTAATCAACTGTTGAATTACTGCGAGAATAAAATGTCCTTGTTGTTCCACCGTAAAATATCATTACTTTTAAAACAGTTTCTCAACAGCAAAGATCTAGTGATCTTTAGCAAGAGAGTTTAGAAACTGAAATGCACCGAATGAAGAAAACAGGGAAGTTAAAGTAAATTTTCTGATGGCTAGGGAAAATTTAAATGTCTGCTTTTAAGAGGAGCTGCAATGATTTATCAATTACTTGTCAGCTATTACTTTAATCCCCAGCTATTTTGATTGTCATTTAAAAAAAAAAAGGTCAAAAGTCTGATTTCAACTTCTTAAATGTGAATATTTTCCCGTTTCTTAAGTCATCTGTGACAGTAAACTGAATATCTTTTGGTTCTGGATGAAACAAGACATTTGAGGACGTCATCTTTGGCTTTGGAAACACTGATTGACATTTTCTGACACGTTATAGACCAAACACCAATTCGACTGATCGGGAAAATAATCATCAGATTAATTGACAATGAAAATAATCATTAGTTGCGGCCATACTTTCAAGCTACTACAAAGAACTTTCATATTGTGTTGATTTTGGAGGCCCCTGTGGATAAAAGCGGTAGAGTTTTCATTATCGTAACCACAAAATATAACGTCAAAAATAAAATTATCTAAATAAAAATATCCTCTTAACTGCTACTCACTGTAGCTTTGCCAAGGAAAATGCAAACAGAGGCTCATTTAATCTGATTTCACGGCGAATCTGACCCGACATTAAGAATACCATCACAGAAATTGCAGATCTTCTTGTGGCTGGTCTTCTTAATTTATGTAGGTCATATAGAAACATCAGTAATAACTTGAGACGTTTCATAACCAGTTAAAAACACCTTGTCGTAGCTTTATGTTGCCATCAATAACATAAATCATAAATATAAATCGTAATGTTGAGATCTATAACAGGTTTTTTTTTCCACTGTTAGTAAAGAAGGCTGTTTTTGGGAAGTAATAGAAAAGAATTGTGTGTGCAAAGAAAACTGAACACAAATGTCTTACTATTTGTTCTCAGTTGTTCCTGCTTTACATTTCTTGGTGTGTGTGTGTGTGTGTGCTGCGTGAGAGTGAGCGTGTGTGTGTTTGAGGTCAGGTCATGCAGATGGTGTGAAGTTGCAGCAGACGGTTTCCTCAATTTAACTGCTTTTTTATTATGCAAATCACCCTTTTATGAGACACACACTTGTTTGTGTGTGCGCGTGTGTGTGTGTCTGTGTGCGACTGTGTCCATGTTTTTGTGCTCATTTTTGAATCGATTGTGTCATTTCAATGAAAGATTAAGTAATCCAAGAAGATGTCAATCTGGAACCGTGTTTAATGTTGAGCCTTTAAAAGTACGGTACCTGGGATGATGTAATCATGTTAGCGGCCTTTTAGCTGCTAAGTTTAAAGGAGCGATATACAACTGCACGTAGCGGGTTGGAGCCATTCACTGTAGATTTAATAGGTTAAAATCCTATTTAACATACGGTGAAACGAGTTGTTTCCTGCTGCCTCCTCTTCCCCAGACTCAAGGAAACTCAAGCAGGTTGCTAGAGCGCAAGACAATCACAACATTGTAATTTGACGATAACAAGCGATAACAAGCGACAACAAGTCCTACACTGACGGTTAATCAGCTGTTTATAACTGTCAGTTGTCTGTCAACGTAAAGCAAAAGATATTATCCTGAAAACAAAACCCCGCTGCTCTGAGTTCAGGGACAGTCTGCCTCTAAGCGTTCTCTGAACGTCTACGCCTTCCAGAAGGTTATTGATGATTTCCTAGGAATCATAAACAGACACTAACTGATTCAGCGAACATTTGGCATTACTTTTAACTCAGATTATCTTGAAACTAGCAAATAATAACTGAGAGGTTTCAAAGGAAGACACTGCGGTTGTAGCGTTGTTGTAAGAGAAGCGAGTATTTCAAGTTGGCATGTTTTCTCAGTCTTGAGGTGAAGGGCTCATTACATGGGCAAAACAGTCTGAGTAAAACAAATCATAAATGCAAGTCTCCTTCGAAAACACTCCAAGGTAATATTTGCATAAAATTAAAACACCTTTATTTTACATTGTAAAAAGAGCAATGTCAGTTTTTCTCTCTTTTTTCCATGTAAAATAAAAGCATTTTAATTTTATACAAACCTTACAAGAGAACTTTGTGTGCCTTGGAGTGTTTTTGAAGGAGACTTGCAGTTTTGATTTCACCCATGCAATGATCCCTTCACCTGAAGAATAAGCAAAAAATACTTGAATTATCCAAAGAGCACCTGTATGTGTCCAACAGAAAGTCGCAGCAGCGCTTCCACTCTATTGTTGTCATGTTTAGCATGTTTCCTTGATCTGTGATTACATATCATGATCATTTAGTACAGTAAATATATTACAGATTTCTCCTTTAATTATGCACGTTGCTTTTCTATTTTATTTATTCTTCCTTATGTTCTTCCTGAACACATAAGCTATTTTTCCGCTTGTTAATTTATTGATTTATTCAGTGTCTTCCCTCTGTTCTGCCCTTGTTTCAGAGGTGGGAGGTATCAGCGAGGAGACGGCAGCGTGCGATTGGTGGAGTTTGGGCGCCATCCTGTTTGAGCTCCTGACCGGCACGGTGAGTCAAAAAGTACAAAAAAAAAAAAAATGTTATCTTTGTTGCTAAGGTGTTGTGGGATGTCTGTAGGTGTCTTGGCTTTCAACTCTCTCACACTCTTTATGGTCATGCCAGGTTGTGTGTGTGGTTGTGCGTGCGTGTCTGTATGTGTTTGAGTAGGTGGAGTTTGTTGTTTGCGGTGTGTGCATGTGTGTGTGTGTGTGTGTGTGTGTGTGTGTGTGTGTGTGCGAGGTGCGTCTTGGCTGCCGTCTCTTACTCTGGTTCTCGGGGAGTGCCAGGGGTGTCGGTGTGACTTTCTCCCCCAGCCTGAGCTCCATCTGCTGGGCCAGGGGGTCAGCTCTCCCCGGGCTTCTTTGCTGGCTCCTGGAGCAGCGCTGGGCTTTGAGCACGCCGCTCTGAGGTCGGCGTGGAAGGTGAAGACCGGGGGCAGCTCTCAAGGTGCTGGAACTCGGCTGGTCTGAGGGACAGACTGAGGGACAGTCTTTTAAGACAGGCTTTTTGTTTGGAAGACAACAGATATGCTGCACATGTACACATGCTAATTATAACTTGCTCCTCTCTTGAAGGACAAATGCGCTCACAGTAGCACAGAGGTAGTAACTAAGTACAAATACTTAGTTACTGTCCTTAAGTACAGTTTTCAGGTGTCTGTACTTAATTAGAGTATTTTTTTTTTAACTTTTACTCCCACTATTTTAACACAAATGTCTGTACTTTCTACTCCTTGCATTTCTAAAATGGGCACATTACTTTAGTTTTGATGCATTTTAGGGGAATTATTGATTATTTTTATTTATCAGTGCGCGTCGCCTTCCCATCATCAAGAATGATTTCAACCTAAATCGATGAAACGCACAGAAAACACGCACAACAGACGTAACAAGAAGATAACGGCATACAAGATGTAACAAGACATAAATAATGTAACATGATGAAAACAGTGGAAAAGATGTAACAAGATGAAAAAATGACATGAAAGACAGAAGACAAAACCAATGTAAAAGACGAAAATGTCAGGGACGTAAAAGACATGAGATGGAAAAAGGATCTAAAAACAAGATGAAAACAATGCAAAAGATGCAACAAGATGAAAGAAATTTAACGACGAAAATTAAATAAAATATGTGAAAAGACGAAAAACAGTGAAACGATGAAAAACGACATGAAAGACTTAACAAGACATAAATGAAGTAATAGGACATAAAAGATGAAACAGAGGAGACTTGACTGCGGGGTAAAGGTGAGGTGAGGACACAGCTGGTAGAAATGTTCTTCAGAGGTCGACTTTTTACTTTTATACTCTGAGTACATTTCAGAGCCTGTACTTTTACACTTTTACTTGTGTAAAATAGACTGGTAAAAGTACAGATTCAACTTCTTTACTTGAGTGTCTGTACTTCTCGAGTGAAGAATGTGTGTACTTAGGCCACCTCTGCAGTATCACGCATACGACACCCAGTGCAGGTGCAGAGCGTCCCTTCAATTGTTTATTGTCTATTAAATTTGAATAAATTCTAACTGATTGCCAGTGGGCATATTTTCATATCAGCGATCAGTGGTTCCCTTCAATGGCCCAAACATGAGTCGGGGTGTGAGGTTAGTGCTATTATGTTGAACAATACACACCCACTTACCTGGAAAAAAAAAGTCAGTCACACAGATGTCTCCTTTGATGATTATGTCTGGGTACAGACCTGGCAAGGATACACACACACAGGCACACATAGTGTCTCTTGATCCTTGCAGGATAAGATCTTGCCTGGAGCAGTCTTGACTACGGCTAGGAACCCAGCCAGAACTCCTGCAGCACGTATCAGGAGAGACAGACAGAGGGAGAGAGAGAGAGAGAGGCAACCGACCTAACTGATGGAAAAAAATACACACAGGGTCTCCCAACACAAACACACAAACAGTTTACTTTCTCTCACTGCTGCACATGTTCTGTTGGAGGCAGATGCATGGAAAGAGTGATTACGGTCATTATTGTCAATTATTTTAACAATAGGGCCACGTTCTGTGGTTAGAAAAGCACTTGCGGGTCTTGTGCTCCCTTTCTCTCACTTCTGAGATTATTTTAATTTTTTTATTTTTCTGTGAGTGCAACAATTCCTGGTAATTGACAGTTGAACCTGGTCAGATTTTGCTCTAAAAACAAATTACAAGATATTCTATTAGGGCTGGCTTGCCAATATGGCTTATATAAATCTCTATTTTTAGGATATTTAGGATAAATGATATATATCTTGATAAACCTGTTTTCAAGTATCTCACCATCGACATTACAACAATATAATAGGGATGATTATTGTTGTTTTCATGAAATATTAACATAATGAGATTTCTGATAATCATCAGTAATGTGTACATAATGACTAAGTGGATGAAGACAAATAATAGAACAGCTAGAACAGTCTGGTAGGTTCAAAAAATGACCCTTCCGACGTGCAGCGGTTAAAACCAGAAAAAGCAGCACTTATGCCATATTACAATATGTCAAAATCCAAAATGTAAGACAATATCGAGTCTCATATTACAATATCGGTATATTACTGATAGACTGCCCAGCCCTACCAAGGCTGAAACGGTTTCTTGAGAAAGTAAATTACTAAAAATGATGGTGGTGCAACACAACATAAATGATCCGTGCAGATCACCACCCACGATTCGACACAACAGAGTAAATTCAACCATCATAGTGGGAAATAGAGTTTTACTGCCACTGTTTGTGTTTTTTTTTAAGTAAAGGGGCATCCTCCAAAGGCTCAGTCATCTATAAGCAAGAACGGGGTGAAGTTCACCACTTTATGGAAAACTGAGTGGTCCAAATAGTCCTGCAGTTTAAGAACATTTCTCAACACAGAACTGCAGGCATTTAGAGATTTCACCATCTACAATTCATAATATAATGAAAAGATTCAGAGAATCCAGAGAAATCTCTGCATGTAAGGTGCAAGAATGCCCGTGACCTTTGACCCCTCAGAAAACTGTTGTCAGTAAACACAGTTTGTCGCTGCATCTACAAATGCAAATTAAGACTCTACCATACAAAGTTAAAGCATCAACAACATCTAGAAACGATTTCTCTGGGCCTGAACTCATCTGAGATGGACTGATGCAAAGTGGGAGAGTGTGGAAATCATGGATGTCGTGTCCTGCAGGCTAAAGAGGACAAGGACCGTCCAGGGCCCCGTTTCCCAGAGCCTTCATAGCGCTACGTGTGTCGTAAGTTGTATTTTAAGGTCTCCTTTAAGGTTACGAGCTGTTTCCCAGAGTTGGGACAACCTTAAGGGAGACCTTAAAATACAACTTACGACGCACGTAGCGCTACGAAGGCTCTGGGAAACGGGGCCCAGATTGTTATCAGCACTAACTTAAAAAACCAGCATCTGTTATGATATGGGGGTGTGTTAGTGCCCATGGCATCATGGGTAACTATCACATTAATGCTGAAAGGTACATACAGATTTTGGAGCAACATATGCTGCCATTTAAATTATGTGTTTTTCAGAGGCGTCCCTGCTTATTTCAGCGAGACAATGTCAAGACACATTCTGCATGTGGTCCAACAGGGTGGTTTCACAGTAAAAGAGTTCAGGTACAAGACTGACCTGCCTGCAGTCCAGACCTGTCCTCTGATGAAAATGTGTGGTGCATTATGAAGCACAAAACAACAACAGAGACTCCGGACTGTTGACCACCTGAAGTCTTATATCGTTTATTCTCGTTTGAGAAAGAATTTCACATAAGAAACTTCAACAGTTAATGTCAGACACTTACTGAGTGTTATTTAAATAAAAGGTGATGTATCACAGTGGTAAATATGCTCCAGCTTTTTTGAAACATGTTGCAGTCTTTAAATTCCAAATGAGTTTATATTTACAAAATAAAACAATTAAGTAAATCAGTTTGAACATTTCATATCTTGTCTTTTTTTTAGAACTGTTGTTGTATAATACAGTCTAGTGTTATTGTAGTAGTTTACTGTATAAAAAATAGAAATGATTTGATTGACTTAACATTTCAGGCAACTTGACTTAGTTTCTCCTTTGTATATTTACTATTGTTCTTTAATAAAGCAAAAGTATTTCCCATCTGATCACTCGATTAATTGATGGAATAATCAGAATACTTGATTATTATAATAATCAACAGCTGCAGCCCGACTGTAAACTGCTGCTTGACTGTCGGTCCTTCCAGTAAAGCTGCTCGGAATAAACGATGTATAAAGTACAAACATGTCATTCTTTCTATGACACAGCAGTTCCAAGAAAGAGCAACAGCAGTTGAATCATTACGTTGTTGTAGTTGGTGTGATCAGTGTTGTTTCAGGTGCTCGGGCTCTTTGGTCTCCTCCTATTTGTCCCATCCTGGCGCTCTCGCATTGAACTTTGCTCTGCGGGTGTCAGTGTATCTGTACCTTTAGCTCTCACTCTGTCAGGTTTTTTTCTTTGTTTTCACTGATGGTTATCTCTTCTTTCCACACCTCCTTCCCTCTGCACAGTCTCTGCTGCGGTGCCATCCCGCAGGAATCGGTCGCCACACCGCTCTCAACATCCCCGAGTCTGTTTCAGAGGAGGCCAGATCTCTGCTGGAGCAGGTGAGAGTCTGCTGTGCTGCTGGTAACTTGTGCTGTTGATATTTTAACAGTTATTTCATACACAGAATTGAACAGATTGTCCCCACCACTGAAAAGACTTTTTGTAATTCCGTGTTGTCTATTCTTTACAAAAGTCACAGGAAGAAACTTGAACATAACTAATTCCTAATGACTAATTCACTCCTTTTGTGAAAAAAAATGAGGATTGGTGAGTGAGGGGATTTTGCATCCTGCATGATAATATTAAAGTATTCATCTGTTGCCTTTTTATGTAAATTAAAGTTACCACTGTCTCTCACAGGTCGGTAAACACAGCGATAATCCAACCTAGACGGAGCTTATTAAAAATCTGTTTTTGTGATATTTAAAATACCCAGATTTTGGCAGCTGTTTCCCAGGGGAAAAAGATGCACAATAAACTAGAAGAGTGCACTCAGTCGTGTGCAGAAAAAGAATATTCAGATGCAGCTGCCATGTAATCATCAATATTTTGTAACTGTAATTTAATTTAATACTTTTGTCAGTAGCTCTAATGGGTCACGATTACACTCATTTAGTAATTTAATTTCATGTCACTAGTTATAAGTTAAGTAGTTACTCTTCAGCTGCTGTTAGGCATTTGTGTGAAATTGCCATAATTATGTATGAATTCTTAAATTATGTCACAGTGACTTTGACCTTTGGTTGCCAAAGTAACCAGTTCATCCATGTGGACGTTTGTATCAAGTTTGAAGAAATTCCCTTCAAGCGTTCTTGAAATATCGTGCCAAAGTTCTCGTGACCACCAAAATCTAATCGGTTCATCTTTGAGGCAGAGTTGTCATTTGTGTCACGTTAGAAGAAATATCCTCAAGATGTTCTTGAGATATCACCCTCACAACGATAGGATAACCCAAAAAAACAATCCTAGTGTTGACAGAAATATTGATGAATATCGATAGTGAATATTTGAAATACTCAGTATGGATATTCTCTCTTCTGTCTAACAGAGTTGACACACTCAACACTGAAGTGCCCACGTAGTCTCGCCTCCTCTCACTCAGTCGCAGTGTTGTCTTCCTCTCGTCACATATCTTATTTGCTCCAGTTGAATATCCGTTGTCGTGTTACAGCCTTGTTATTTTAATCTTTTACTAAAAATCCAATATTTTATGCCCTCAATATTCAGTAAATTCCTCCCTGTGGTATTGAAAATGATATCAAATATCAATATATTTCAATGTAATTCATCAAAGTTAGAAATTCTAGTACAGTAGTAGAGACAACAGTACCTCTGGCCACTGCTGTCGACATCGTGGAGGCATACAAAAACAGATTTTTCAAAAATGCATCCTACATAAAGTGGAAATGTGCTTAATAACACTGGAAATCTTTGGATGTACATTCATTTGGTTAGCATGGATTTATTTCTGGTTAATGTGGCACAAATCTGCCACAAATCGAGTAATTTATATTATTCTGTGGCTTCTCTGTAGTGTTCCTCGCATATTCAAATCCAAACATTAAAATTTTGGTCAAAGTGTCTTTGCTTTTTAGTGTCAAAACGCTGTTTTCCCCTCTAAAACGGTTTCCCACACGACCTGACCCAGCTCTCTGCATGATGACGTTGCTACATGTAAACCCCCTAGGTTGAGGGCGAGGAGGGCGTAAGCGCTGTAAACGCTGCTTTTTGCTACCAGCTGAGTGGGTGTTTCCATTTGGGAAAACCCAGAAAAGAACGAGGATGAAATCGCCCTTTTAAAAAGCAGTATTTTTTCCTGCACGATGACTTCATTTCAGTGACGTATTAACTGTAAAGTTGTTTTTTTTGTCATTTTAGAGGCTTTCTACTGTAGACATATGTATAGATTTGCTAACAGTAAAAGAACCACTTACTAAGGTTTAATTAACTATCAGTTTACCATTTATTAATGATGGTTATTATTATAATTTCAGCTGGTTGTTTGTTGAATTAAAGATGTGTCTCGTCTTCCTGTGCAGTTGCTCCAGTACAACCCGATGGAGAGGCTGGGGGCGGGCGCGGGAGGCGTGGATGACATCAAATCCCACCCTTTCTTTGCCAGAGTGGACTGGCCCAAATAGACGCTGCGCATTGTGGGACTGCGGAAAAACCAGAGCTGCATGCTGGGAGACTGGCTGTCCTGAATGAACTCCTTTCAGACCGCACACACAAATACATATACAGTAAATACAGATAATGCATTTCTGCACACGTCTCTCATTTTGCCATTCAGTCCCTGTGTACTTGTATGATTTTTTTTTTTTTTTTTTTTTGTATGGAATTTGCCAAGAAGCAGTATTACCTTCCTTGTAAATTGCTCATGTCTTTATCTCACAGAGGGTTTACTGTGTAACCTTTTTGGTGCAGGGAACACTTAACAACAATGTGTGGTGCAATAATTTATACAGTAAGTGCTGGTACTGAGTGATGATCCACTACGACATTGTTGCTTTTACACTCCTCACACACTAGCTGTAAGCCAAAATGACACGCCCGAGAGCGAGAGGTGACATTTCTGTCTTTTCACTGCATTCATAAAGTATTGCATGCTTCCTATTCACACTGACGCAGACTTAAGTCACCTTTTCTAAAGGCCCATGTGCAATACACTCACCTGTAACACTTATATCATTCCTCACGGAGCCCATTGAGATTAGCTGTGAGTGAGACAGGTTGAGCTTTTTATTTCATGCAGGGGCAGATATTATATCTCATTCCCCACAATATTGTCTTTTTTTTTTTTTTTTGCCAACCCCTTTTTACTGCCAGCCAGCCCACGTACAGTAACAGAGATGGACACTATGCAAGGTGAGCGAACAAAATATTTTGAGGTTAGGAGGTTTTGTTGTTTAGTGAAGAATTTAGTTATATTAAGATCGAATTATTTAATAGATTATAGCTGGAAAAAAGGGCCAGTTTAACAGAGAGCTTTGTGGACGGTGAGTGTGTTTCATTCATTCACTGGAAAAAAAAAAAAAAGAAAGAATAAAGAAGGATGAGGCTTGAACCACACATTTCAAACCAGCCCTTTTACAGATTGTTTTTATGAATATCAGAGGAAACTCTCTGCACTGTAAAACACTGCATGTAAGAATATGATTTATGTAAAATATTTAATACGATGAAGACTCTATCGAACAATAAATAACGTGTCCTGTAAATATAAGCCTTTTAAAGGATGTTGTGCTGAGTGAGAGGCGCACACGGGTCTCAGAAGCCTTGATCATGACCAACACGTCAATCACTTACTGCCTCATCAATCAAATCCTCTTCATTTGATTGCGCTTGTTTTGCTAACGCGCCACACAGATGTTAATGCTGATTTTATAATAATCAATGATGACTGAGTCACGTGGTAAACATTTCCGTGGATACATGACATGCCATTTATCACTTCTTGTATAATCGAATGAGAATTATTGGAGCATATATCAAACACGTCTTAATACATTTCTCTAACGGCACACAGATAATCACGTCACTGTAGAAGCTGCACTCTGTTGTATTCTACTGCTGCACTGAGGATTAATGCATATTAACTGACAGGTACTCGAAATTACCAGCTACATATTTCACATATTAATCCTTCTGTCAGATGTTATGGAGGTTTATTGTATTCACTTGAGAAAAAAAAATGCTTTGTTTTTTTGAATTCATGAGATAATTTTTCATGTAAAAAAATCAGCTGTTTTTTTTTTTTTTTGATAAATAAGATAACTTTTCACAGAAAAAAAGTGGCTTTATTAGTTTTTTAAATATCACTTTTCATTAAAAAGAATCATCTGTTTTGGCTCTGTTCTGCATTTATGAAATGTTTTCATGTAAAAAAAAAAAAAAAAAGGCTATGTTTTTTTTTTATTTATTACATATTCTTTCTTGTAAAAAAAAAAAACATAAATCTGAGTTAATGACATAATGTTTCATGTAAGAATTGTCTCTGTTTTTCTGAATTAAGGAGATTTTTTTTTTAAATTTTTATGAAAAAAATGGCTGTTTTTCTGAATCTGAGGTGATAATTTTTCATGTAAAAAAACAGCAGTTTTTTTTTTTTAATTAGATGTTTTTCATGTAAAGAAAAGAAGGAAACAGGTTCTGTTTTTCTGAATCTATGAGAGGATTTTTCATTTCTGGGCCTGCTGGAGCATTTTTAAGGCTGGTTTTTATTTTACATGAAAAATTCAGAAAAGTATTTTTCCTACATTAAAATTAGCTGATAAAATTCAGAAAAACAGCTGAAATTTTTATACATGGAAAATGTTCTTGTACATTCAGAAAAAAACGAGCCTATGTTTGTTTTTGACATGAAAAAAATTATCTCATTAATTCAGAAAAACATTTTTTTTCCTTAAGTGAATGCAATAAGCTTCTGTAAGACATAAGCATCACAGTGAGATTTTTTTTTTCTGTTTTCTATTGAATGCTCACTCTCGTCTGTGCTGTTCGTCTGTCAGTCAGTGCACTCTGGATAACAATAAACATACCTGGATCATTACCTCTAGTCTTTTCTTCTTCTTCTTCCATACATCCTCTGGTTATGTATAAGGAGTGAGGAGTGTGTTTCCTCTGAGGCAACGGCTCCTCTTACCAGCAGGACTTGAAGACACTTAGAAAGCCACCGTCACTCCTGCTGAGTGTCACTGTGACAGTAATGTGAGCCAGCACACACACACACACACACAAACACACATGGGCAGCAGTTATGGTATCACCAGATCTGTGATCAGCTAGTCAGTTTAGAGAAGAGGTGCATTTTAATTAGTCAAAATTAAATTTAGTCAAAATGGTGGCCAATGGAGGAGGAATAGTTTTGGGAAATTGACTTTGTTGTTGAGAGTTAGATGATCAACATCGCTCTCATGTCTACTAAAGGTCCAGTGTCCAAGATTTATGGGGTTTTATTGGCAGAAAATGGCAGAAACAGAATATAACATTCATAAGTATGATTTCATTAGTGTATAATCACCTGGAAACAAGAATCGTTGTGTTTTCTTTACCTTAGAATGAGCTGTTTCTGTCAACAGACGGCGCAGATCTTCTTCTGAGGAGGCCGCCATCACCCGTTTTCCATGTGGACGTCAGCCTGACACGGCAAGGATTTACATTGCCACTACAACAGGCCTACCTGCTTGAAGGTGTATCTTTTGGCTGAGACTTGAGCTAAGACGAGTTTAGCTCAAGTTGAGCGGCTGTGAAATATATTTCACCTCTTATAATTCTTCACAGTAAAACTCCAGTGTTATTTTGCTGTTCAAAAGCTTTTATTATGAAGCAACAAAATCAGGAAATGTAGCAGTGCCAGCAGTAACTTAATACGACTCCTATGTGACTGAAAGTGAACATGAAATAAAAGCAGCAACACAGGAGAAAAATAATCTTCAAACCACAGAGATTCAGTTAGAAGATGCAAATGTGCTGAGAGAAGAAAGTCCATCCTGGATGGAATTCAGCTCAGCTCGGCACATCAGAAGTGGTGATGGAGATGCAAATCGGTGCGGCACAGTTTGACTTGGCGCGGCTAAAAGTGATAATGGAAAAACCCCACATGCTGCCGCGCAACGTTTCTACAGTAGGCCAGAACAGACGATGCACACACCGGCTCTAGAGAGGGGATACTGTTTGTTTATGGATTGTTTAATCCATACAAAAAGCTAAGTGTAAAACTGACAACTCCACACTAGTTGGGACAGCTGTCAGGTCAATTTTAGAGTTTTAAAGGTGCTGGTAGACAGATTTTGACAGAGTCAGGCTAGTTGTATCCCATGTTTCAAGTCTAAATGCTAAGCTAATTGACTGCTAGCTATAACCACATATATAGTGTTAACCCTCTATGGTACCATGTTGCCCTCAGGCAACAAACCCATTTTTGCCCTGTCACATCTCCACAATGCATCCCTTTAAATGATGCGATACTTTAAAAAAGAGGTAAAACCATAGGGAACCATTAACAATGCTTTAAGTTGTCACATGACCTCCAGGAAGCGATTTTGAAACCCTTCTTGGCGGGCTTTTTCTAAGGAGACAGCTCTGCTATCTTGCTGCAAAAAAAAGACTCTCAAAAAGTTATTTTTTGTCCCTTTTCCACCTGGAAAAAAATGTCTTCACACTAATAGGTGAGTAAACTTTAAGTTTTGATAGTTTCATGCAACTTATTTACTAATTTAATAGTGGATACTTGTTAAAATGCAGCTGTTGCCCTGAGGCAACAACGTGCCATCATGGAAAGTTGCAATGTTGCCTGCAACAGTGAACCATTATGGAATCACTATAGCAAACACAACACTGACCACTGGCCTTTTTGGGTGGAGAAAAAGGGCAGATGCAGATACCCTGGATGTAAGGGTATAGTGAAATCACAGTGCACAAAATGTGTCACCTGCCTGTGCTTCACTCCTGAAAAAAACTGCTTCATGGAGTTCCATAAGCACTGAGCAGCAACACCACAAGTGATGGCAACACATGTCAGGAAAGACACAGGGGACTGACACAAAACATGCACTGAAATGAAGCAGTGATGATCAAACACTGGAATTTGTTGTTTTTGTTTTTCAAATGGTTATGGTAATGGTTATCTTTGTTGATTTAAGTAGTTTAAAGTTTTATACTTTACACATTTATTTCAATGGGTTGTTCCTAAATAGTACAATGTTGCCTACAGGCAACATTTAGCCAAGAAACTTTTTAAATTCTTTTTAAAATTCTTTTTAATTTAAAATTTAAAATGAATTGTGACTTCTTGATGTCATTGAATATTTTTGCATATGTTTATGAAATAAACAATGTTCAAATTGGAAAAGGAACGTTCTTTTTCACTTATGCACCATTATGGTACAATGTTGCCTACAGGCAACGAACCCCAAAAACTTCCAAAAATAAAAATAAAAATAAAATTTCTCCAGATTATGTTCATTTAGTCTATTTTGAGACATAAAAACACATTTCCCTCACTGGCATCATAATGTGTACCATAGAGGGATATGACCATACATACATACATACATACATACATACATACATACATACATATGACCGTACATACATACATACACATACATACATACATACATACATACATACATACATACATACATACATATGAGCATACATACATACATACATATGACCATACATGCATACATACATACATATATACATATGAGCATACATACATACATACATACATATGTACATACATATGAGCATACATACATATGAGCATACATTCATACATATGGCCAAACATATGACCATGCATACAAACATACATACATGTGACCATACATACATACATACATACATACATATGACCATACATACATACATACATACATACATACATATGAGCATACATACATACATACATACATATGAGCATAAATACATACATACATACATATGAGCATACATACATACATACATACATACATATGACCGTACATACATACATACACATACATACATACATACATACATATGAGCATACATACATACATACATATGACCATACATGCATACATACATACATATATACATATGAGCATACATACATACATACATACATATGTACATACATATGAGCATACATACATATGAGCATACATTCATACATATGGCCAAACATATGACCATGCATACAAACATACATACATATGACCATACATACATACATACATACATATGACCATACATACATATGACCATGCATACATACATACATACATATGACCATACATACATACATACATACATACATACATATGAGCATACATACATACATACATACATATGAGCATACATACATATGACCATGCATACATTCATATGACCATACATACATACACACATACATACATACATATGGTCATACATATGACCATGCATACATACATACATACATACATACATACATACATATGAGCATACATGCATACATACATACATACATATGACCATGCATACATACATACATGTGACCATACATACATACATATGAGCATACATACATATGAGCATATATACATACATACATATGACCATACATACATACATACATACATACATACATATGAGAATACATACATACATATGACCATGCATACATACATATGAGCATACATACATACATATGACTATGCATACATACATATGAGCATACATACATACATATGACCATACATACATACATACATACATACATACATACATATGACCATACATACATACATACATACATACATACATATGACCATACATACATATATATATAAATTCTTTTTAAAATTCTTTTTAATTTAAAATTTAAAATGAATTGTGACTTCTTGATGTTATTGAATATTTTTGCATATGTTTATGAAATAAACAATGTTCAAATTGGAAAAGGAACGTTCTTTTTCACTTATGCACCATTATGGTACAATGTTGCCTACAGGCAACGAACCCCAAAAACTTCCAAAAATAAAAATAAAAATAAAATTTCTCCAGATTATGTTCATTTAGTCTATTTTGAGACATAAAAACACATTTCCCTCACTGGCATCATAATGTGTACCATAGAGGGATATGACCATACATACATACATACATACATACATACATACATATGACCGTACATACATATGACCGTACATACATACATACACATACATACATACATACATACATACATACATACATACATATGAGCATACATACATACATACATATGACCATACATGCATACATACATACATATATACATATGAGCATACATACATACATACATATGAGCATACATACATACATATGTACATACATATGAGCATACATACATATGAGCATACATTCATACATATGGCCAAACATATGACCATGCATACAAACATACATACATATGGCCCTACATACATACATACATACATACATATGACCATACATACATATGACCATGCATACATACATACATACATACATATGACCATACACACATACATACATACATACATACATACATACATATGAGCATACATACATACATACATACATATGAGCATAAATACATACATACATACATATGAGCATACATACATACATACATACATATGACCGTACATACATACATACACATACATACATACATACATACATATGAGCATACATACATACATACATATGACCATACATGCATACATACATACATATATACATATGAGCATACATACATACATACATACATATGTACATACATATGACCATACATGCATACATACATACATATATACATATGAGCATACATACATACATACATACATACATACATACATATGAGCATACATACATATCACCATGCATACATTCATATGACCATACATACATACACACATACATACATACATATGGTCATACATATGACCATGCATACATACATACATACATACATACATACATATGAGCATACATGCATACATACATACATACATATGACCATGCATACATACATACATGTGACCATACATACATACATATGAGCATACATACATATGAGCATATATACATACATACATATGACCATACATACATACATACATACATACATACATACATATGAGAATACATACATACATATGACCATGCATACATACATATGAGCATACATACATACATATGACTATGCATACATACATATGAGCATACATACATACATATGACCATACATACATACATACATACATACATATGACCATACATACATACATACATACATACATACATATGACCATACATACATATATATATAAATTCTTTTTATAATTCTTTTTAATTTAAAATTTAAAATGAATTGTGACTTCTTGATGTTATTGAATATTTTTGCATATGTTTATGAAATAAACAATGCTCAAATTGGAAAAGGAACGTTCTTTTTCACTTATGCACCATTATGGTACAATGTTTCCTACAGGCAACAAACCCCAAAAACTTCCAAAAATAAAAATAAAAATAAAAATAAAATTTCTTCAGATTATGTTTATTTAGTCTAATTTGAGACATAAAAACAGATTTCCCTCACTGGCATCATAATGTGTACCATAGAGGGATATGACCATACATACATACATACATACATACATACATACATACATATGACCGTACATACATACATACACATACATACATATGAGCATACATACATACATACATACATACATATGACCATACATGCATACATACATAAGAGCATAAATACATACATACATGCATATGAGCATACATACATACATACATATGAGCATACATACATATGAGCATACATACATACATATGAGCATACATACATACATACATACATACATACGTACATACATATGAGCATACATACATATGAGGATACATTCATACATATGGCCAAACATATGACCATGCATACAAACATACATACATATGACCATACATACATACATACATACATACGTACATACTTATGACCATACATGCATACATATGACCATACATACATACATACATACATACATACATACATACATACTTACATACATATATACATATGACCGTACCTACATACATACATACATACATACACATACATACATACATACATATGAGCATACATACATACAAACATATGACCATACATGCATACATACATACATACATACATACATACATACATACATACATATGAGCATACATACATACATACATACATACATATGAGCATAAATACATACATACATACATATGAGCATACATACATACATGCATGCATACATACATATGACCATACATTCATACATATGGCCAAACATATGACCATGCATACAAACATACATACATATGACTATACATACATACATATGACCATATATACATATGACCATGCATACATACATACATACATATCACCATACATACATACATACATATATACTTATGACCATACATGCATACATTTGACCATACATACATATGACCATGCATACATTCATATGACCATACATACATATACACATACATACATACATATGGTCATACATATGACCATGCATGCATACATACATACATACATACATATGAGCATACATGCATACATACATACATACATACATACATATGACCATACATACATACATACATACATACATACATACATATATATGACCATACATACATACATACATACATACATACATATGAGAATACATACATACATATGACCATGCATACATACATATGAGCATACATACATACATATGACCATGCATACATACATACATACATACATACATACATACATATGACCATACATACATATGACCATGCATACATTCATATGACCATACATACATACACACATACATACATACATATGGTCATACATATGACCATGCATACATACATACATACATATGACCATGCATACATAGATACATGTGACCATACATACATACATACATATGAGCATACATACATATGAGCATATATACATACATACATATGACCATACATACATACATACATACATACATATGACCATACATACATACATACATACATACATACATATGACCATGCATACATACATACATACATACATATGACCATGCATACATACATATGAGCATACATACATACATATGACTATGCATACATACATATGAGCATACATTCATACATATGACCATACATACATGCATACATACATACATATGACCATACATACATACATATGACCATACATACATATATATATATAAATTCTTTTTATAATTCTTTTTAATTTAAAATTTAAAATGAATTGTGACTTCTTGATGTTATTGAATATTTTTGCATATGTTTATGAAATAAACAATGTTCAAATTGGAAAAGGAACGTTCTTTTTCACTTATGCACCATTATGGTACAATGTTGCCTACAGGCAACAAACCCCAAAAACTTCCAAAAATAAAAATAAAATTAAAAATAAAATTTCTTCAGATTATGTTTATTTAGTCTAATTTGAGACATAAAAACACATTTCCTTCACTGGCATCATAATGTGTACCATAGAGGGATATGACCATACATACATACATACATACATACATACATACGTACATACATATGAGCATACATACATACATACATATGAGCATACATACATACATACATATGAGCATAAATACATACATACATGCATATGAGCATACATACATACATACATACATATGAGCATACAAACATACATATGCGCATACATACATACATACATACGTACATACATATGAGCATACATACATATGAGGATACATTCATACATATGGCCCAACATATGACCATGCATACAAACATACATACATATGACCATACATACATACATACATACATACATACATACATACGTACATACTTATGACCATACATGCATAGATATGACTATACATACATATACACATACATACATACATATGGTCATACATATGACCATGCATACATACATACATACATACATACATACATATGAGCATACATGCATACATACATACATACATACATATGACCATACATACATACATACATACATACATACATACATACATATATATGACCATACATACATACATACATACATATGAGAATACATACATACATATGACCATGCATACATACATATGAGCATACATACATAATATGACCATGCATACATACATATGACCATATATACATACATACATACATACATATGACCATACATACATATGACCATGCATACATCCATATGACCATACATACATACACACATACATACATACATATGGTCATACATATGACCATGCATACATACATACATATGACCATGCATACATACATACATGTGACCATACATACATACATACATATGAGCATACATACATATGAGCATATACGCATACATACATATGACCATACATACATACATACATACATACATACATACATATGAGAATACATACATACATATGACCATGCATACATACATATGAGCATACATACATACATATGACTATGCATACATACATATGAGCATACATTCATACATATGACCATACATACATACATACATACATACATACATACATATGACCATACATACATACATACATACATATGACCATACATACATATATATATAAATTCTTTTTATAATTCTTTTTAATTTAAAATTTAAAATGAATTGTGACTTCTTGATGTTATTGAATATTTTTGCATATGTTTATGAAATAAACAATGTTGAAATTGGAAAAGGAACGTTCTTTTTCACTTATGCACCATTATGGTACAATGTTGCCTACAGGCAACGAACCCCAAAAACTTCCAAAAATAAAAATAAAAATAAAAATAAAATTTCTTCAGATTATGTTTATTTAGTCTAATTTGAGACATAAAAACACATTTCCCTCACTGGCATCATAATGTGTACCATAGAGGGATATGACCATACATACATACATACACATACATACATATGAGCATACATACATGCATACATATGACCATACATGCATACATACATACATACATACATACATACGTACATACATATGAGCATACATACATATATACATACATATGAGCATACATACATACATACATATGAGCATAAATACATACATACATGCATATGAGCATACATACATATGAGCATACATACATACATATGAGCATACATACATACATACATACATACGTACATACATATGAGCATACATACATATGAGGATACATTCATACATATGGCCAAACATATGACCATGCATACAAACATACATACATATGACCATACATACATACATACATACATACATACATACATACATACATACATACATACTTATGACCATACATGCATACATATGACCATACATACATACATACATACATACATACTTACATACATACATACATATGACTGTACATACATACACATACATACATACATACATACATATGAGCATACATACATACATACATATGACCATACATGCATACATACATACATACATACATACATACATACATATGAGCATACATACATACAAACATACGTACATATGAGCATAAATACGTACATACATACATATGAGCATAGATACATACATACATACTTATGAGCATACATACATATGACCATACATTCATACATATGGCCAAACATATGACCATGCATACAAACATACATACATATGACTATACATACATACATATGACCATATATACATATGACCATGCATACATACATACATACATACATACATACATACATACATACTTATGACCATAAATGCATACATATGACCATACATACATATGACCATGCATACATTCATATGAGCATACATACATATACACATACATACATACATATGGTCATACATATGACCATGCATACATACATACATACATACATACATACATACATACATATGAGAATACATACATACATATGACCATGAATACATACATATGAGCATACATACATACATATGACCATGCATACATACATATGACCATACATACATACATATGACCATACATACATACATACATACATATGACCATACATACATACATACATACATATATATGACCATACATACATACATACATACATACATAAATACATATCAGAATACATACATACATATGACCATGCATACATACATATGAGCATACATACATACGTATGACCATGCATACATACATATGACCATATATACATACATATGACCATACATACATACATACATACATACATACATATGACCATACATACATACATACATACATACATACATACATACATACATACATATATATGACCATACATACATACATACATATATATATATAAATTGTTTTTAGAATTCTTTTTAATTTAAAATTTAAAATGAATTGTGTCTTCTAGATGTTATTGAATATTTTTGCATATGTTTATGAAATAAACAATGTTCAAATTGGAAAAGGAACGTTCTTTTTCACTTATGCACCATTATGGTACAATGTTGCCTACAGGCAACGAACCCCAAAAACTTCCAAAAATAAAAATAAAAATAAAATTTCTTCAGATTATGTTTATTTAGTCTATTTTGAGACATAAAAACACATTTCCCTCACTGGCATCATAATGTGTACCATAGAGGGATATGACCATACATACATACATACATACATACATACATATGACCGTACATACATACATACACATACATACATACATACATACATATGAGCATACATACATACATACATATGACCATACATGCATGCATACATACATACATATGAGCATACATACATATGAGCATACATACATACATACATATGAGCATAAATACATAAATACATACATATGAGCATACATACATATGAGCATACATACATACATACATACATACATATGTAGCTCAGCGTAAGTTCAATCAGGAAGACCTTCTATTACGCTGCCTTCATTCACAACTTTCCTTTACTCCGCCTCTCTCCTCCTATTCCCTCTAATCAGCTGTTTGTGGGCGTTCACCTTCGTCTTTAACATCCATTCAGATTTTGCCACGGTCGCGATAGCCAGTCAATTTGCTGCTGCCAAATCTTTAAATTGCCTCTGTCTTTGCTCCATCAGTTGTCATTCAGTCAATCGTGCGACCCTCCTCCACCCCTCTCTCCTCCAGTCACTGGACCCAGGTAGCAGAAGATGTTCACCTGGATCCTCCCTGACGCCCTCTCCTCCAGCCTTCAGGTCCAGGCAGCAGGAGTCCAGAGCCACTTCACCTCACCAGTCTCTGCTTTGCACCTCATCATCACCACCACCACCAGTGTCTAGACCCCGGGGGGGGGGGGGTTCTCTTCACTACAGCTTCCTCACCCCCATTTATGTATACATATTGTTTCACCTCATTGGGGTCTAACCGCCAAAGACTGTTCATGTTTCATATATCATGC